>NC_092520.1:194393705-194993705 GCF_037038585.1 Patagioenas fasciata | reverse complement strand
CCTGTGTGTTTCCCAAAGTCCTGAGCCCTACTCATAAATAATACATTTACGTAGTCTGCACACTGTTGTCTGACTCAACATAAGTTCTCAATTGTTCAGAAGAGAATTACTGAAGACGCGTGCGCATACGTGCTAAATTCTCTTCTCTAAGAAATATGAGAAGACCCCTTTCATGCAAAGTGGACTTATAGTCACCTCAGCTGTCGGTAAATAGTCAGAATACTGGCTGGAGCACCAACCAGCCACGTCAGCATTCCAGCACTCAGCTTTCATGCCTCTGCTTCAAAATTAGACATTTGCAACTCTGGGCAGCTGCTACTTTTCAAAAGTATGAACAAAACTTAGTCATTGAGGAACAGAAACTATACGAACAATTTAAAAAATGACTCTGAAAACCAAGTGTGCAGTATGTTTCAGCCCAGCCAGAAGTGATGCAGAATCACACAAAAAGAGGTAGCAAAAGAAGTAAACCAAATTATAATTATAAAAAATCCGGATGAAATATATACACATGCTATTAAAAACATTTCATGCAATTACAAACAATATGTAGAGCCGCATTCCTTTTTTTTTCCTGTACATTAAATGCAAACAGAAAAAAACTTTGGTCTTCCAAAATGCTTATAATTACTCAGGTTACAAATTAATTAGGGATTATGTGTTCTATTGTAGCTTCATTTAAGTGAGAATCCCTTGATCCTCTTCTTGAATTATTTACAATTATTTAGTTTTGGGCGACTCCAGATTCAGTCTGGCACCACGAACAACATGAAGAGTTGTACATGATTAGCTCAAATTGTGTAATTTGTCTAGCATATGAATGAGACTTCAGAAACTTATGGGTGTGCCTGAAAATTGGCATCCATGAGTCAGGAAGGTCCAGATTTTTCAACATAATTCTAAGTGCTGGTTATGGAGAGAGAGAAACACTCAGAAAGCAGATTGCTTTAGCTTCATTGTCTTAAAATTATTTTGCTTCAACATATTATTGGCCTCCATATTTGTGTTGGCAAAGCACTATTCCTTTTTACACATACACAGGGAAAGAAACATTTCTAGACCCTCTGTTTATAAATGTACTCTAAATGAATGTGCGAAATATCAAAAGTGTATACTTCATCCTTTCATGGTCTAATGATATTATTTTGCAATTTACTAAATAAAGATACTCAGTGTGCTATGGTTGGTGCTTCAGAGATTCAGCAATCTGTATGTTCACAGTTGAAGAACTACTACTTCTACTTCTACTTCTACTTCTACTTCTACTTCTACTTCTACTTCTACTTCTACTTCTACTTCTACTTGCCTTCAAACAACCTCCTGTGGGAAGTTTATTGGGTGGCAAAGAGGGTCATTAGGGGCAATCAACATGGCTTCACCAAGGGGAAGTCATGCTTGACCAACCTCATTGGCTTTTATGAGGACATAACCAGGTGGCTGGATGATGGCAGTGCAGTGGATGTGGTCTACCTTGACTTCAGTAAGGCATTTGACACAGTCTTCCACAGCATCCTTGCTGCTAAACTGAGGAAGTGTGGTCTGGACAATCAGGTAGTGAGGTGGACTGTGAACTGGCTGAAGGGAAGAAGCCAGAGAGTTGTGGTCCGTGGGGAAGAGTATAGTTGGAGGCCTGTTTCTAGTGGAATGCCTCAGGAGTCAGTACTGGGGCCAGTATTATTCAATATATTCATCAATTATTTGGATGAGGGAACAGAGTGTACTATCAGCAAGTTTGCAGATGACACCAAGCTGGGAGGAGTGGCTGACACACCAGAAGGCTGCGCAGCCATCCAGCGAGACCTGGACAGGCTGGAGAGTTGGGCGGGGAAAAATTTAATGAGATATGACAAGGGAAAGTGTAGAGTCTTGCATTTGGGTGGGAACAACCCCAACTTCCATTATAAATTGGGGAATGACCTATTAGAGTGCAGCGTAGGGGAAAGGGACCTGGGGGTCCTGGTGCACAACAGGATGATCATGAGCCAGCACTGTGCCCTTGTGGCCAAGAAGGCCAATGGCATCCTGGGGTGTATCAGAAGGGGGTTAGTTAGTAGGTTGAGAGAGGTTCTCCTTCCCCTCTGCTCTGCCCTGGTGAGACCACATCTGGAATATTGTGTCCAGTTCTGGGCCCCTCAGTTCAAGAAGGACAGGGAACTGCTGGAGAGGGTTCAGCGTAGGGCAACAAAGATGATTAAGGGAGTGGAGCATCTCCCATATGAGGAAAGGCTGAGGGAGTTGGGTCTCTTTAGCCTGGAGAAGAGGAGACTGAGGAGTGACCTTATTAATGTTTATAAATATCTAAAGGGTGTCAGGAGGATGGAGTCAGGCTCTTCTCGGTGACAACCAATAGTAGGACAAGGGGTAATGGGTTCAAATTGGAACACAAGAGGTTCCACTTAAATTTGAGAAGAAACTCCTTCTCAGTGAGGGTAACAGAACACTGGAACAGGCTGCCCAGGGAGGTTGTGGAGTCTCCTACTCTGGAGACATTCACAACCTGCCTGGACACATTCCTGTGTAGCCTCATTCAAGTGTTTCTGCTCTGACAGGGGGATTGGGCTAGATGATCTTTTGAGGTCTCTTCTAATCCCTAACATTCTGTGATTCTGTGATTCTGTGAAAGCTCCGCACTAGACTTACCCTTTCCGGGTTTCTTACATGTCAGAAGGCAGCTCTGTCTGGAGAAGCATCAGAAGGATGGCCTTCAAGGTAACTATGCACGATGTGATCCAGGCTGGGATTCTCCCTTTACAGGGGAAGTTCCATATACTTTGTAGATCAGTTGACATGAACATACACCTGCTTATTTTTTATATAATTATAGAGGATGGTATATACTAAAAAAATATATATAATTGAAGTAAATAGGTTAATACTGTCAATATGCACCATCCAGTTTAAATTAACTTAACTTCCATGCCCAAATAGGAACTGTTCAGAGAACTAAACAACTGGCAATCTGACTCATAGCAGCTATGACCACAAAATGTAAAGAGGGATTAACAAAGCTGTAAAGGAGCAGCAATAGTAAATTAGATCCTTTAGGTTGGTCATTTATCCAAGTAAACAAGATAAAGGTCATTTAGAGACATAGTATAGAGACTATGTTTTTTAATTAAAAAAACCCAGGTTTTGGAGAATATTCAGAAAACTTTTAAGAACAGAAGTAATCCTTGATTCTCTTCTAGGCAGTGCAATGGCACAGTTCTAGATGTATCTACTAAAAAAGAACAGTCGTAGTGAGTATAAGGTATAAAATTCATTATCTTAGTTGGATGAAAGGAGCCGTATAAAAATGCATATATTATTTTCTACCTTTTTTTTAAAAAAAAAAAAGGAAATTCAATTAAAATAAGAACGCTAATTACAAAGACATTAAAAGTTGCAGCTAAAGAAGTGAATCTCAGAGTGCTTACATTAACACACCAGTGGTTCAGTGCTTATGCATATACCCAACTGAAAAAAAAAAAAACAAACCTCCAAAAGAAACAAAGCACCGTAACTGGTGGAGCTTAACAGCAAACTAATAGATGGTACCAAAAGAGGAACACTCTTTGGAAATTACACATTTTGTGAGTATTTTAAAAAGTCATGAAAGTAGGAGAAACACTGGAAATTAGATATAAAATCTTAGGAGATCAGGTTGAAATTATTTTGATGAGCACCTTGCTGAACTAAAACTAACCAACCAACTTCTTTTTTGAATACATGAGAAGCTTCCTTATGAATGGAGGAAAAGTGAACTGGAGTTTTTCAACTCAGTAAAGAGATGATTGAGACTACAAAATGAAAGAGTTAATAGGAAACACGCATTCACCATTTTCCACTCAGTATTAAGTGTATCCAATAATATCATCAGGATGAAAATTTTAATATAATGAAAAAGTTTTTTCATCCAATTCTTAATGATATGAAGAAACTTCTAGCCAGAATCTGTTGGGGGATTCAGATAACAATTAGACATATTCGTGCATTGGTATCAACTGAAGATGATGGTTTGCAGGCAATCACCAGCTCAAGAAACTCACAAAATATTGTTAGCTGCAGTATAAAAGGAATAGGCTCCTTCTGTGTACTTGTGCTGGTTTGTATGTGTTTCTACTGAGTATCCATTATTGGCTTACCTTGGAGATACAGGATCCTATGCTAAACAGCCCTCTGGCTTGAACCATTACAACTGTTCTTGACATCTTATATTGAAACTATACAGCAAGGAGTAAAATACAAATTTATTTCTTTCTGAATTGCTGTGGTAAATTTTGCTATTTTTGTTAAACAGAAGAAGGCCAAAAAACCAAAACGCAGCTGATGTTTATATAGCCAAAAAGAAAAAAGAGCATTGTAAATTGTTACTCCCATAGAATATATCTATATTATCATGAGCTATAATATTTAATCTAAATCATAAATGTTGTTTTCTGACTTTCTTAACATTTTGCATGTGGTGAGACATTAGTCTCCTAGCTGATAATTAACTCTTCTGAAAACTGAGACTAGAGAATTTGTTTTGCAAATTTATTTCCTAGGAAGACTCTTAGATGCTAAAATGTATGCAGAAATTTTCATTAAAATCCTTCTCATTTGTTTTTATGGGTATTATTCTTAGTGCTTACATTGATGTCATGTATTTCAGAACTTGTTTAGGACTGAGAATGTGTTTGGTACTACATGAACTAGAAATGTCTGTTCTCTGAAAGGAAATTAAGCTGACATCGCTGGGGTATGGGAGCAAAGGTCTAAGTATGAAATATTTGAATATATTTACCTAAACTTTTGAACACTGTGTTGAAATATTTTTTCTCATTCTACAAGGGTGCAAATTGAAGTACAAGTTTATATTACCACGAATCATCCAGTTAAGACAATGAAGTGAGAGGTGTAACTGGGTGAATACTAAACATCCAAACATCAACTCTAAATACAATATGTACTTTTTCCTCAGTAATTAGTAAAACCCAGTGCATAAAGTGAGAACAACAGCTCAAGATATCCCAACAGATACCTTACTAGTGTTTAGAAATATTGTGTGTTCAATGAGTACATTATCAGTTGCTAGTTGGGACAGGAAATCTGTCTCTTCCAGATTCTGTCCTATCAAACAGGTCAATAAGACATGATGATAACTATGATAAAAAGCAATAGTGTTAGATAATTCCATCTATGGTCTATAATAGAGATCAAGATATCATGGAGAATAATAACAATAATCTAGAAAGAACGATCTTCATTATCTACATTTAGAGATAACTGTAGAAAACCAGCTCTACACATGTGCTATGTCAGTACAAAAATGCTCGTAGATGAGTATTTGCTCATATATTCCACAAAACATCAGGATTTCCAGTGTCCATGAAGCAGGTGCTTCACATCATACATAGATAATATTTTAACCATGTCATCACCTGCCTTTGAGGATGAAGAGGGTTGAAGAAATCAAAAACCAAACCAGGTGCTTACTGTGGAAAAGAGGTCTTCCCAATAACCTAGGGACTACTTGCTTTTGCTCAACTAACACAAGCCACTAACTCTCCATTAGCAACCAGAGCAACTTAGAGCAGTTCTGAGTCTATACATGCTACAGTTATAAGTCCATCCTTATGGAAATGACAGTGTATGCTTTATAAAAAAGGAAGGTGGTTATCTACTGTAATGATTCAGTTTGATGTGTGACTTAAGGAGAGCAGACTTTTTCCAGTTCATGGATGTGCCTGGCAGAATGCTGTGAGAGATGGTACTGGGAAGAAGTGGTTTGCTGGACACATGGTTATTTTCAAAAAACACTTCCTCCAAGCTCTAAAATGGTCCATATCCATGCAGGAAATCAAATAAAGGTGGATAAACAAGGAGATCCTGACTAAACTCAAACTGACCTTCCAGTCAGCACCCACAGGCAAGATCCAAGCAAAAGGCTTTGAGTATGCTTATCTTCAGAGCAGATGAGTAACCATGTTGCTGTTCAGATCGAAGTTAAGCATGTGTGAGATGTGCAGCCCAGGCTATATAGTGCAGGCTATGCAAACTACTAATTTCCAACCCTGAGGGGATGCCCTTTGCAGAGCAGTGCCTGAGGGTGGTCAGGACCCAGTATGGTCACTGTGGGAACTGATCCAGTCTCCCAAAGTCAAGTGGGGGTTTCATTTCATTCCTCAGGGCGTTTGATCAGGACTGCATGGAATCATATTAACAAGAGATGCATATATTTCAAATGCTAACCAGTCCATCTCCATGACATATTTAATTTGGTGTATGTATGATATGCCCACTGTAGTGTAGTGTTATATTTAATACTATTATCCATGTATTTTTAATCACTTAAAATTAAAAAATACTTGAAGCACAGTAATAGTTACACAAATAAAATTAATTTGAGCCTTACTATCTTATATATTCACATATATGATATAGCTGAATATGATATGAACTAGAGAAAAAAAAATAATTATGCTGTCTATATCCAAGTTATGTTGTTGTTTTTTTTTTTTTTCTGCCATCTACTTTTTGCACCACAACTATACAAAACCGTCTCAGCTTCTTATCTGAGATCCAGGTAGGGCAAAGACAGTAGAAGATATTAGATCCATATGGCATTAATGAGGGCATGGGCAATTTCATTTTGCTTGTTCTTCACGGGCACAGGATCCACCTCATAAAAATACCTTTATTAGCAAACACATGCTGATTTAGAACATCTCATATCTTCTCTAGTCTTAAAGTACTGTCTTATATGAAAAAGAATGTCTTCAAGCCTAAGACATTCAAACTCACTGTGGGTCTTTAACACTTAAGATGTAGGCACAATAAATGGAACTGTTTGCTGAGCTGTTTAGGGTGTATAAAAATGATATCTTTGTATGTTTGTATTTGTATGGTGATTGTTTCAATATGTAAGAAAGGAAAAGAGGAAGAACAGTCTGATGCAATGAATTTTTTAATTTGTATTTTTTAACAGAAACTACCTGGTTGTTACATTCATTTTTGTACTTTTAGTACAATTTGCTGAAGTGGAAAATATATAAAATTAAAACACTGATGGAAAAACAGGTAATCAAAGCAAATTTTTTTTCCTAAGCATGTTGTGGTTCTTAAATAATGAAGACGACACATGCAGTGCAATACAAATAAATAATTCTTCAGGGCATTTCATCATGTCAAAAGTTGTGGTTAAAGTGAAGGCAAACAAGTACAGAAATGTGTGCTCTAAACATGAGACTGACTGTGCTGCACCTCTTTCTCTCTATCCTGGTTCCCAAGGATTCTTAAGAAATTGGAATCAACCACCGTACTACACTCTGGACTGCCAGAGAAGCTTCCTTCAATATGGCATTTAGAAGGCAAACATTGTATTATGTGATTTGTAACTTCAGAAAGGATTTGCTAAACTATATTTTTCTCTAAATACTAGTAAATCAAAACTGTAAATAAGCTTAAAGCTTTGGATCCTTAAAGGTGAACTGGAATTTACATTAGATGATTGGTTTTGATACACAGATGACTTACACATGCGGTATTATTATTTTTCTTTTAAAATAAATTAGAACAGGTTTAGAGATAACTTTAAAGGTCACCTGCTAATTATCTATCCTGAACATCTTCGAATGATGTGACATATTTCAGAGTGCAGCACTGGCTCCAAGAGCGGTTTTTAGAGTCAGTGAACTTTATAATCGAAAGGACGGCAAATGGTAGAGGCTTACCTGGAAAAAATGAGCAACATTGACTACTCAGGTTAATTATTATCTTCTTTTATACAAAGCTGACTGCTTTGTTTATGCATCGTGTTATTCTTTCACCTTTTTTTTTTTATATTTTTCCGTTTTTGGGGAGGTATATACATATGACTAGCATGAACAATACTGCAGCTCACTAGTCCAGTCAATTTAACACCAATAAGAGGAGCCACTTGGCAATGACAACATACTCCAGATTCAACATGATCATGCACCTGAAACGGTTTTTCTTTCTCTGAGGCTCTGAATTCAAAGCTTTTATTTTCTTTCTGTTTGTTTGTTTGTTTGTTTTTGTTTGGTTGGTTGGTTGATTGGTTGGTTGGTTTTGGTTTTGTTTGTTTGTTTGGGTTTTTGTTTGGTTTTTGTGTTTGCTTTTTTTTTTTTTGGTGTTATTTTTCTCAGATTGCTTAGAAAACTTTTTTTTTTTTTTTTCCACTTGTGTTTTAAACTACTTGACCAGATTTGAACTACATCCATTTGCAGAAATGGATGTAGAAATCTAAAAATCCAATTATAACATGCATTCATCCTGCAACCAAAATACATGAGTTGTGCAGGCACATTTTGGCCAACTGTAAAGTGCTGGTCTACAGCACATATAGGGACAACTTTGGGCATTACATAGGCAAAAATAAATATTGAGAATACTCTTTTGCATTCAATTTTGAAAATATTAATGTTTTTCCAGAACCTAATTGAAGTGTTGGTAGCTGAGCACCAAAAGGCAGGCATGCAAAATTACTAGCAATTTCTAAAAATCTGACTTTAGCCACCTTAATGTATCCAGTTAAACATACACTTCATTACAAGGCCTTTTTTACACTTTCAGTATAATTTCAAAATTCCTCATAAATTTGCTGTATCCCCTTTATGTCATATCACTTTGTCTCCTCCCTCCCACCTCAAGATTGAAGTAAAATAGCATGTTTCCTAACAAAATAAGCTTTCTTTTGAGTCATCTGAATAACTATGTGGAAACTGATTGTGTTTTGAGGATGATTCATAACAAATAGTTCTATATGAATAATTTTGGGGAAAAACAAAACAAAACAAATCAAAACTATGCCTAAATTATGCTGCTGAGACCCAACCTTGTTTTGGAGACAGTTCAGAGCTTCAGTTTTCAGAGTGAGGAGCTGAGCCAGGAGGTAAACTGTGAACACCATAGTGTCTCACTGGATAGGTCTGTATGTCCCTGCAGGGTGGCTGACCACTCTGTGGACTGGAACATGAAGCTACAGCCCTGTTCTTTAAGCAGTTGTACAGAACCAAACACTGCATTAGGAAAGGTGGACATCTTACTGTTTCATTCACATGCTGTGCAAAAACACATGGCTAAAAATTAATTATGCACTTACCAATCATATATGTAGGGGATAAAGAGAAGTAATCAACTTTTCCTGTGCAAGTAATCTGCAATAATAGTGCATTTTAAAGATATGTCATCTTGTAAATGAACTTCAAGAATTAGCTTCATGATCTATTTTTTTTTTTAATAGGAGAAGAAACTGGAAATGCAGTGTGATGCTGTGAGGCATCTAAAATGACTAATGTGTCTACGGCTATGCTCTATGTCTCAGTCTGGAAGCTGAACTTCATTCTTAAAGTTACACAGTTCTCATGCCATGAAATATATTTTGTTCTATGATTAAAATCTACAGGCCTGATATTATTTTCCTTGAATGATTCATGGAAAAGTCATTAGTTTACCTGAATGTTAGCAAAAGGGAGGGATAAAAATTTGTCCAGAGTTATTTTAACTTAAAAATTGAATATATGTTTGGGTCAATTCTGTCTTTTCATTATGACTATATATTTGTGTAATTAACCTTTTTCTGTTTGTGCTTCTTCTTAAAGTTGTATTTCTAATTCAACTTTTGAGTGACTTGGTGCAGCAGTTTCATTCAAGTTGTCTGATAGACTCTAAGAGAAAGGACATTAGAAATTCAGCTTACCAGACACGTTTCTTACCTTTTTATGGCAAAACTGACTGTAGTGTAGTTTTCTTTGATTCCCTTTAGTTACTGAAGATTTCAATATCGTAAATTTATCTTCATCTACAGATGACATTTTAATGTAAACCAGAAATGTGCGCCTGTTGGAGAAAAACATTAGGATCTATTACTTCCATTTATATGTGTTATCTTTCTAGATATCTGCTGTTTGCTGAGTGGTATTTGTGCTGTATTTGCACAGGACAATGTAAGAAGCTCCATAAACCCCCTGGATTATGCGTCTGTGGTATCAAAACTATCAGCCTAAATCTATCCACTTACTCTGATTGAAGAACCTAATTCTGAAATCTAGTGGTATAATGATTAACACATTACTCTTACTAAGGTGCATTTTACAGCTGTCTATTTTTTGTTGTTGTTGTTTTTGCATTCTCAGTAGTGTGTTTACAAACCAAAGTTCCATCGTAAATTTGTTTCTGTTGTTCCCGTCCTGTCAGGTTTTTGTAGTCTAGTTCTCTACTATAAGCATGCATAGACTCACAAAAGCAGCTTTAAATTCTCTCCTCTTTTTTTTTTTTTTTCTGCTGAGTTGGTCTGAAGGGCTTCAGTGGAACAATGAACTCCCTCCTTACAATGCATGGTATACCTGAAGAACATTATCTATGGCATTGCAAAGCTTCTTCAACAGAATTACAGACAAAGCCTCCTGCCTGACTAATTTCCATCCATAGAATCGTTTGTGCTTGTGCAGCCATAGCACAGGTATGAGTATTTAGCTGTTCAGGTGTTACTTAGGAAGCTGATGTCACTTCCCTTAGTGCATGTGGATGTGAGGAATAACACAGATTTCTTTTTTTTTTTTTCCCCCAGAATCCCAGAATCACCATTATGGCCTGTACTCCTAATTTAAACCTACATCTATGTTTTGTATCCATATACATATGTGAATCACAGAGTGCGAGGCAGTGTTCAAGACTGTGAAGGGCTCAGTGCATCTCCTTCAGCTCCAAGTTTTCTGGCTCTCAGTCAGTAAAGGACTAATCTCCAAAAAGCCATATGTTCAAGGTGCAATCTCCCTACTGAAGCTCTGGGTCATCAATTGGCCCCTAGTCTATCAAGTTGTAGATTTCTTTCTAATAAGTTCTTTGAGAAAAGGAGAGGCAAAGAGTGTTTTCCCATTAGATAAGCGATAGTTGTTTTCAATGATCATTGGTATAAATCTCACTAATTAGATTGTCCCAGCAATAGGTCATAGATAATATAGCTATTTCACTTCCCCTTCCTCCCCATCCTAGAAGGAAATTTAATTTTATTTCTGCTAACAATTAAATAAAAACAAAAAGATCTCCAAATCTATCTTATCTATAGTCCCTCCTTCCGTATTCTTCTGACACAGTTCTGCAGATCAGCATGTAAACAGTGTGTCATATCGAGAAAGCGCAAACACCACTTGCGGCACTCTTGTCTGGGCCAGATTGCTGAGTACAGACAGTCCTTGGTGAAATGGAGGCTGCAAGAGCTTGTACTAGTGGGAGTTGTAGCACTGTGCCTTATCTGCTACTCATGAATAATACCTGCACCCACTCACTTTTAAGGAAATTATATTGTTCAAAATTCTAATAAAACCTGCTAAGTGCTTTATGAGGCACTGGGATATTTTTAGTTTCATGTGATGAAGCATGTCCTGAAATAACCTAGTACAATATCAGATGAGTTAGTAGAGTCGCAGCCCACATGGAAAAATGACTTTACGAATTTTGAAAATCATGGAAGTTATTCAATCAGTTCTGGGCGGCTTACTGGATAAATTGGGTGGCAAATCAGGGTGACCACCAGCTATCTGATAGCCTAATACTTAGATGCTTTTTGAAGCTGAGAAAACAGGCTGTTTCTATTAAAAAGATCATTTGGGGAGGGGGAAAAAATCGCTGATATAATCTATTTCTCTTTTTTACATGAGTATTAGGGGTTCTACTACTCAGTGGAGACTGGAGGTGAAATAGGGTTCACTTTTCTTCTGATCCAGTTTCTTGCTCCTGAGTCAAATGGGAGGTGCAGTCTAAAATTATCATGAGGGGAAACCTCCTGGACAGTGGCCAAACATCCTGTCTTCGCATTGCTCAAAGTCTGTGCCAGCTAGTTTGGAATTTAAACTCTGATCTCCTGCCCGATGGCACAATGAATTGCCACAAGACTGTCTGGCTGGCTTCAATTAAAATCTTTCAAATCTTTTGCACTTTCTACAGACTGAAAATGTTCTTGGGTCCTTTGCAACCACTTCACCCCCATCCCCACCAATCTCCATTCATTTTGCTTGTCAAGCAGCCCAACACCAAATGTGCTGTTTTTCTTTGACCTATATTGCAATGCAAAGCTACATGGTTCTTTAATTCACTGCCAAATAAAGCTGTTGTTATCTCTGGATGGATAAAGGGAACTAGGCCAAATGGTGATAAAGTCTCAGGGATGAAACGAGATTAAACCAGTTCTACCTCACCTTGTTATTTGCTAATTATATGTGTGCTGGTCAGCAGAGCTCACTGTCTGTCTAATCATACGTCTAAAGGTCAATTAAAAGGGGTTGATGTCTGCAAATTACTATCCAGTGAAAAGTATTAACTGGCATAAGGGTTATGACTGTCCTTTTCTCTCTCTTTGTCTTTTCAAGACATTTTCAGGGCATGATACATAATGTATAAAATCACACTGTACTTTTCAAACACAAGAGGTTTTCTCCCTCTCCCTTTTTTTTTCTTTAAAATTCAAAATGACTCGGTAATCATAATTCTAATGCAGATCTACAACCAGGTCAAAGAACTACTTCTTGTTTCTTTTCTAATTAACACTTGGCAATATTGTTAAGGAAAGCATTACTCAGGGAGCTGGAGTCACGTTAGCAACAAAAATCTCTCCAGGGCATCAAGCAATGCTGAGAAGCTTCCACAGAAGCCTTTCTAAAACAGTTGCTCACTTTACATCTTTGCTGTCACTGCATAAACACAAATCCCTCTATAAAATGGTTGACTTAAAACTAAACTCAGTAAGCAAATTTCTTTGGCTTGTTGAGGGAGAAGGAAAGGGACAGCTGAAGTTTAGTAACTTGGCTTCTGCTAATTGAAAATACATACAACAAAGCAAGCTGCTGCTGAGGCAGAGGTGTAATCATGAAAAATGCTGCTGTTTTCAGACTGTTCCAGTATATCCTATCAAACCAAGAGCTACAACTTCTGGCTTCTTCTCCCTCTTGGCCCCAGCTGCTCTTTCATAGACATCATGGCACCAGAATAAAACAAGTGCAAGTGACAGGAGGACCAGGTCCTCTCACTGTCATGTCCAAGCAGCCCTTCTGGAGGTAGCACACGCTGCTCAGCAGGTGAGAGGGGGATTTGCAGCCTCACAGATCCCCTGCTGTTAAAACACCCACCTTGCCAGCCTGCCCTCCCATTTTGAAGGAGGGACTAAACCAAAAATGATGGGAAGAGGTCTAGTACACAGAGGCCATGAGTAAAGAGATGTAGGAGAGCAGGGAATAAGGTAGGAATGCAGGAGGGCAAGAGAGAAAAACAGTATAGACAGAAGAGAAGGCTGTCAGAAGAATACCTCTCACTGCAATGTCCTCTAGCTGAAACAGGTGTGAAAGAGGTGCAGGGAAAAACAGAATCAAAGCATAAAAATGGACAGTTTTATGAGTAACTGGTCTTTTTGAATTTCAAATGGTTCACAGGTCAGGAGCAAGAAGTGGAGTACTTATGTTCAAAATGAGAGCATACACAATCTGAAAGATAGAAACCTGAACAAATGCCAGAGTTTCAGGCAGTGTAATTTCTCTGAGACAGGACACATATGGAATAAGTTGTCATCAAAGCAAGGAGCATTAGCAGATGTCTAGACATCTTTATGAAAAGAGAGGCACTGTCGGGTATAGCATGACACAGCAGGGTGATGAGATTGCTTTTAAAAGTGGACTGTCTCCTTTTTTTTTTTTTTTTTTTTTTTTCTAGAAGAATAGCTTCTTGCATCTTTGCAGAAGCAGGCTGACATTCCTCTGGAAATCTAACTGCTGTAACACATATAAATGGCTATTTCAAATTGCTCAGAGATAGTTCAGTCAGAACTGTTCATGCTGAAATTTGAGTTCTTCTAGCAGATTCTGATTATATTCATATCTGGAGAAGCCATCAAAGCATCTTGTTTCAACCCAAATGTATTATCTATCTTCAGTGTCACTCATTTCTGGCTACTGCATATTATGTAGACAGGCATCCTTTACCATTAGGTACTGACATACCAGGATGTGAACTATGCATCCTTGGTACTCTGTTGCAGTAACTGATTACCATAACTGTTTACACACATGTTTTAATTTCCAATCAAATTTGCCTGGCTTCAGTTTCCAGCCTTCCACTACTTGACGAAGGAGCTGGCTTTGCTTTTACTTAATATGCTCATCTTCTGAAGATAACTTTATGCTGCACTCAAGTCACCAGCTGCAACCAGCTGTCCGAGCAAGAGAACCCATATCCAGCTCTTCAGAGTCACTGCACCCCCCACCATGGGGAAACACCCAAAATGCAAATTCTTCTGTACTTGCAAAATGGGTACACATATCTAGGCTGGCTGGCCCAGTGTTGGTAACAGTGTGCCTCCATGGCACTAAAGTTTCACTTATCTAAAGCAAGCTTGGGGCAGTGGCAAAAACTGACAGCTGGTGAAGTAACTATAGCAGAAAGGTGCATTTAGAGAGTAGCTTCATCACAACACCACAAACCTTTCAACCTGCAGTAGTGCTGAGAGAGACCTGACAGAGGAGGTAAGCCTATCTACAAGTTCATCTATGCACGGGAGATGGTAAACAAAGAGTTTTCTTTAGCTTTACATTTTTTCTGTTTATTCTCCTGTTTCTTTTTGATCTACATGATTTTGCCAAAATACTAGTCCACTTTGATTTTCAGTTTTATGCTTTACTGTCCATAAAATTTACATATGCATATACGCAAAACAAAATACAAATAATAATGTCTCTTGCATTTTTTCCTTTAAGCATCAGGTAAATTAAGGCTTACCAGAAACACACAGAATTTTCTGAGTAGTTAACAAAATCCTACAAATAGTTTACTTGGATGCCATTAACTAGCAGTGTATCTAAGAGGTCAATGCTGATACCAATACCATTCAACATCTTCATTAATACTATGGCTGATGGGGCAGGAGTGTACCCTCAGCAAGTTTGCTGATGACACAAAATTGGGAGGAGTGGCTGATAGAACCAGAAGGTTGTGCTGCCATTCAGAGGGACCTCAACAGACTGGAGAAATAAATCCAAGCACCAGTATGTGCCAGGTTTGACAGTTTAAGTAGCAGCTTTGCAGAAAAGGACCTGGGTGTCCTGGTGGACACAAAGTCAAACGTGTCAGCAATGTTCCCTCGCCATAGAGAAGACTAACAGTGTCCTTGGCTACACCAGGACAAATGTTGCCAGCAAGCCAAGACGGGGGATCCTTACCCTTTATTCAGCACTGGTGAGGGCATGAATAGAATTCTGTGTTTAGTTCTGGGCTCCTCAGTTCAAGAGAAACAAGGACAAACTTGAGACAGTCCAGCGAAGCACCACAAAGGTGATTATGAGACTAAGAGTATCTCTCCTGTGAGGAAAGGCTGTGAGAGCTGTAACTGTTTAGCCTGGAGAAGGCTCAGGGGAGAATAAAACCAGTACACTTTCAATGTATGAAAATACCTAAAGGGAGAGCATAAAGAAGACAGAGCCAGACTCCTTTCAGTGATGCCTGGTGACAGGACAAGAGGCAATGGTCACACACCGTTTTATAGCCACCTTTTGTACAGTTGACCTTATCTAAGGGGGACAAATATGAGATAAAGCAAATGCAACATGTGAATTAGGCTCTGATATTAGGCAAGTGTTCAGTATTGCATAAGGAAGAAACAAAGCAGCATATCTTTGTTCTAAATTTAATTCTAAACAGTCCATGTAAAATGTGGATTAAAGATGCTATTTGAAGGCCTGTTAATAAGTATTAGTGGTAAATGGCATTGTATTGAATGTGAGGAAGCAAATAATAGTATGGAAACGAATCACTGCTAAGTCCTGTAGTAGGTAACATCTTTGTTAATGATCTGGAAACTGGATTAATGGCATGTTAATGAAACTCACAAATGAGTATCTGTTGAGTTGTTTCAGAGAGATATATATAAAATAATGTGATGGGATGGCATGGAAATGTAAGCTAGAAAGATAACAAGCAGTTAAGAAAATCATACTTTATCACAGAGTGAAAATAAGTGCATTTGTATACATACATACATGTTTATATACATAAAATGAAAGGGGAATATGAAGGAGTAATATCGAAAACTACTGAAGGAACGCAAACTACCTCAGGTATGAGACAGAGCAACACAGACAACCATGGAGTTTCAGGCTTCCTAACTGTCAGTTGAAGGGTCTTAATTGTGCTTAATGCCATAATACATGGACTTCTCAAAATCTCCAGAACATTCAAGCATATGACATCTCTGTACAGAAAATATTTTAAAGATCATTATTTGAATATACTAATATTTTTATCTTACAGATAGGAAATCAGATACAGGAAGATTAGTAACTAGAACCAATACAGGACTTTCCTATAATAGTAGTAACTATGTTAAAAGTGATACTCGACCTGAAATGAATATGATTAATTAATTCAAGGCATCAGCTCTGCTTCCTACCCTGGCTCTCTACCAAGCTGCACTAATGTAATGGTATGGACATTTTCTCTAGCAAGAAAACCAATCTTCTGTGTAGACAGAACTTCCTAGCTGAGTGCTTTAACTAGTACTAAAACTGGTCTTTGCCACAACTACAGGAGGGACTTCAGACTTACTGGCCATAAAAATGACAGAGAAGAATGAGAACAAAGAAAGATTGTGGGTTTGAATATAGGAAATACAACAGATAAAATCTATTTGATTCCAGAAACAAATGTTCTCTATTACCACGAGTAATGAAATAAAATACAATTCTAAATCCATTTAAGAGCTAGCTGCTACATGTATAGCTGCTGTACCTCTTTAATCAAGAATCCTTAACAAAGGGATCATCTTCCAAAGCTGTAAAGGTATCAGTACTGACAGAACAAGTGTTACTGTCATGATTATTTTTAAAGTTCCTAAGATCTTGATTACCTCCATCTTCACCTACCAGAACTGCACTGCTAAATCTGGCTATAAGGCTCATAGACTTCAAATTATTATGTGTGATGTAAAACACTGTTTCAGTGTAGACTCGCTTTACTGCTTCCAACTTATTCAGAAAATTCATGTACTTTTTTTGCATAAACAAGTTTTAGACCAGATCAGAATGTCAGCTACCTGTGACACTGTAACTTTGGTGTGACCTTGTCCTTTGCCCTTTGAGCTGGCATGAAAGCATGAACTCCATAAAGTGTACTGGTTTTACTTCCACAGATTTATAGTCTGGTCACCAGGACCAAATCCAGATCAGATTCAAATTGCTTTCTGATCTAGTAATGTTCATCCATTACTGATTGTTGAAGAATGACCTTAACATAGTCTTGAAGTTCTTAAAAGATGTACACGTTAATACCATCACTGGCTTTCTCTGGATACAGATTATTGGAGATGAATGATTCTTTCCTCCTCTTTTCTTCCTTCACTAGTTTATACCTGTGATGAATATTCCTGGAGAATAGAAATTATGTGAGCTTAAAGGTTCTTTCTCCTTTCTTCCTATTAAGCTTGTTACTTCACGTTCTTAGTTATTTCTTTATTTCTTTCTATTAGTTATACATATATTCTATAAATCCCATGATTTTTGCTGACAGTCTTCAGAGGTCTCCATAGATTAAATCAGCTGTGGTCTGAGATCCAAAATGTTATGGCCTTTGGTACTGATGCACTCACTTAATCCAACACTTCCATTTTGAAGAAAAGTACCCATTCTGCTGTAATTTTGTGGAGACTAGTGTTAATCTTCTCATCATCATAGCTGATGTTACAGAGTTCAAAGTCATGACACATTTGATAATGGGAAAACATTATCTAGATCATATTCAGTGTCAAAGAGAGTTCAGAACTTTGTCACAATGTGAAAAATGAATTCAGAGATGCTTATGTATGTCATTGTTGTAGTTTCTGCTCTCCTGTGTGAGTCTAGGTCTGGGGCTCTGAACTGTTCTCATGTCACATAGTTCTGTGAATTCCAGCAGTACTCTTCTACTTATGTCTGAATTGAACAGTGTTTATTTGAGGGGCTTGAGGAGGTCTTGGGCTCATATTAAACATTTGCCAGGCTGTTAGAGAGCAGCTCTTCAAGACAAGCAATTGCATCTGCTATTCAAGGTCACTTAGGTTATTCAATCCTCCTAACTTTAGCCATATAATTTACTTGTCTCTCAAAGTTAAATTCCTGCTCTGAACAGTCCCCTGGAGGAGCTTGCCTTTTTGCAATAATTATATGGGAAGGTTGAGGTGACTGGCCCCATACCTTAGTCATATTCAAAAAACTAAAGTTGAATGCTGTTAAGATCCTTTTATTGTGTTTCTCTTTTCCTGACTAAGTGGTCAAACTTCTTGGCTGTTGTTATGAAAGGACATTTCTTTAAAATAACTGTTGTAGATACTTACAAGAAGCAACATTCAGGACCGTGGATATCAGGTAGAATGCGGGTGTTGGTCTCTTCTCCCAAGTAGTAAGTGATAGGAGAAGAGGAAATGGCCTCAAGTTACGCCAGGGGAGGTTTAGATTGGACATTAGGAAAAAATTCTTCACAGAAAGAGTTGTCAGGCATTGGAACAGGCTGCCCAGGGAAGTCTTTGAGTCACCATAGTCACCATCCCTGAAGGTGCTTAAAAGATGTTTAGACAAAGTTCTTAGGGACCTTGGTTTAGTGCTAGAGTTAGGCTAGGTTATGGTTGGACTCGATGATCCTGAGGGTCTCTTCCAACTGAAATGATTCTATGATTCTAAAAGGCCCTAAAATTGAGCCCTGTGGAATCCCACTAGTGACTGGCCAGTAGGCAAATGTTACTCCATTTACTACAAACTCTTTGAGCCTGACCCTTCAGCAAATTGTTTACTCATTGTAATGTGTACATGTCTAGTTCTATGCTGGTCATTTTTTCAAGAGGACGGTATGAGAGACAGCATCAAAAGCCCACATCCACTGCCTTTCCTCCATTCAGTAGATGGGTAACATTGTTATGAACTGGTTCTCAGTTAGTTAGGCATGACTTTCCCTTCATGAATCCATGTTGTCTTTGACTGATGACTGCATTGTCTTTCAAATATTTTTCAATAACTCCCATGATAATCTCTATAATTTTACCAGGCACCAAAGTAAGACTGACAGACCTATAATTGCTAGGGTCTTCTTTCTTGCCCTTCTTGAAATCTGCAGTAATGTTTGCTAGCTTCCAGTTGACTGGGACCTCTCCAGATTCTCAATACCATTGATAAATAACAGAGATGTCTCACAATAACATCAGTAAAGTCTCTCAGTACCCTGAGATGAATCCCATCAGGCCTCATAGACTGGTCTTAAATGTTTACACTAGGACTGGACACCTAAACAGCTTTGCAGATTTTGATTGCTTTTACTAGCCATTAAAGCATTTCTTAAATAAATTTGTTACTCTTAAAAATATTTTGTGGTGTTTAGTTTTAGGATTTATGTGACAAACTTTCAGGAATATAAAAAAAAATAATTCAGAGCTTCGGCCTTCATCAGACTTTGAAGCCAACATAATACAGATTGGTTTTGTTTGTTTGTTTGTTTGTTTGTTTGTTTTTTCCCAAGGTTATACATTGGAGTCGAATGTGTCAACCCAGGTGTATTAAATGATCAGATTGACTATACAGGCAAGTTTCTTACTGTGCTTTTGTTGTTGTTGTTGAGGTCTTGGTAACAAGAATGACAAAATTAAAGTTCTTCTTCAGCACCACATAAAAGAGGTAAATCACCTGAGAAAATAAGCTGTAGCTTATTACTCAGCATTAATAATAATTGAAACCCTGCTTTAGTTCCATTCAGGGTGTATAGTGGGAAAGTAGGAATGTTTGAGACAAGTTTAACTACAGAATGAAGCAAAAGTGTCATGATGTAATCAGTCACATAAACTGATCTTATATGTAAATTCTAAATTACCTTTTGTGGTTTTGGAATCCACTAATTGTTTTCAGGAACACCAGATAAATGACTTGATAATTATGGCAGTTGCTATGTGTTTTGTGATTGTTTACAGAGGCCTTTACCCATATCAAGTTGCCATCGTCCTGGGTTCTAAATAAATCAATGTAATGCATGTGTCTTCTTTGTTACAATCCTCGTGGTATAGATTTAATTCTACTTTCATTCTATGATCTTCAGGGAGCTCCTTAAACAAATATGCAGCTCGTTAACAATACATTTACACTAATTTATTTTATTTAGTGATCACCAGCATGCCCAAGGCTACAGAGGCAACACTAAGATAATGAAGCAGAACTTTGGCCTCCGCATTCACTCCTCTTCTGCCTTGTGAACCCTTCTACACCAGAAGAGATCGAATTATTTGTCCTGGGAGAATGTATACTTTGCAGCAGTTTGTCATGGAGAGCACAGTTCTAAGTAGAACAAGCAATAATGAATCTGTCTGTCTGTCTGTCTGTCTATCTATCTATCTCTCCCCTTTGCCTCCCTCCTTTATCACCCATGAACCCATCCAAGAGCACTGCTAAAAGGAAGGTAAAAAACTTGAAATAACTGGTAGCAGAGACAAATATGTCTGAAGAGACTACTAGAAAAGACGTTTGCCAGATGGTACCTAGTCCTATATATCTTCCTCATGTCTTTAAGATTCATAAGTAGATTGAGGTTTGGTCTATCTGAAAAACCTCTCTAGACTATTCTGTCAGAAAAGTCCAGGAAATGTCCCTTTTTCTCTGACAAGGAGCTTGCAGAGTACTCTATAAGCCTCATCTTTTCAATTTACAGCTTAATCTCAGTGGAGGACTCCCAACCAATTACTTTATGAAAGCAAGGTCCTATTCTTCCATCTAAGATTATAATTTAATTTCCATATTTTTAAACGAAACACTTTCAAAAGTTTATATCATTTTTTGGTCTTGTAATTAAGATAAATTAACTTAATGAATGAACTATACAAATGGAATTTCCTTGTCAGGTTCAGGCCAAATAAATTATTTTGTAGTTTTGTGTTTTGCCAGAAGACGCAAAATTTTTTCCATATTATATCCACATGAATTGTTTCTTCATCTAGTTTACAATTTTAGCCTAACAGAAAACTGTATTTTTTTCCTATTATTATAAGTCTGCCTTGCCTGCAGTGTTTAATAATGTTATAAGTGTCTGAAGAGAAATTCTGCTGTGGTATAAATTAAATCCATCAGTGTACATTAATAAATATAAGCAGACAATAAAATAATTGAATTTATCCTGATTTTCAGTGGTGTAGATTAATTTACTAAAAGAAATGCAAGACACACAAAAGTATTTGTGTTGTGTCTCCCAATTCAGCAACGCCTAACAATTGAGGATCCATAAAACTCTGGAGAGTCCTTGAACACATTCATAAATCTAAGATGCTTAAAGGCTCTAGATGCCATGAAAATAAGATACAGCCTTTGAGAATTTCTTAGTAGTGTTTTGTTTGCTTAAAAAGTCTCAGGGACCTTTTAAGATGCTGTCAGAAGAGACTGAGCCCAGATTCCTAACTGAAGATTTCTCAAACATTTTTTTTTTATCTGGTTTTATTTCGGGGCACAAGCAGAAAGAAAGAAAAAAACAAAAAACAAAACAAAACACCACCACCAAAATCAAAACAAAAACCAAAGCAAAAACTAATAATTGGAGCTGAATCATCTGCTTCATTAAGATGACTGTACCTCACAGACATTTATTATTGTTTATACATTTCACACTACTAAATAAAGCCTGTAAGGCTTATCAAAGGATCGCATTGGTGTTGCAATATCAAACTAAGTGGATGTGATACATTGAATTAGACCTGAATTTAACTCAAATTTGATCAATTTTTTGCCTGCTTCCAGTTTAGTTTTCTGACCGGCATCAATTTTCTGTTTTTCTTTGGTTCTGGTGTGAATGACACTCTGTAACATCTTTCCTCCCGTGTTAGATGTCCATAATCTTTTAACAGCTCAGCCTGAGCTTGTACTATCATGTTTACTCATGCTTATTTGCCTATACTGATCCATTTGAACTTGTTATCGTAACTTGTTAACTAGGCATTTCAGATGTATCTCAATGTTTAGATGTGACTTGCTGACTGCTCAGTTGTTTGTACATGCTAATGTCATGCTCACTACCTTGTCAGAGGGGTAGGAATCTTGAACACAAAAGTACATTCCCAAATACTGAGAAAACAGAGACCTGAGTAAAGCAATCTGTACATTTCTTCCTAGAGAGAGAAAGGCTCGGCTCTCCATTTATTACATGTGACTGAATACAAGGGTGGGAGAGGGACTCAGATTTTGTCCACTCAGGGGAAAAGATCTCCAAACAGACCACTGCCAACCATATGACATAAAACAGTAGGAAACTAGGCTTTATCCATTTTGGCAGACTCAAAATGACTTGTTCCTCTCACAGATTTAACTTCTCCAGCTGGACAAATTTCATTTCCTTTTCTTCTCTTTTGTAGGTCTTATGCTTTGATGAGGGCTTCTGGGATGAGACAAACTAAGGCTCATGCTATTTAGCTCAGCTACATGACAGTGGTAAGTCTCTACTGGCTTTGGACCTACCTATTCATGGCACTACCCTGTGCCAAAGAACCATGTGAGTAATCTGAAACTACCTCAGATATCTCTACATGATGCTACATTGTGTGGTCATTCAAGGGTTTATCTATATTCACTGCCTCATATCAGAATGTTCTCCTTAGAAGTCTTCCATTGGGACAGTTACATGTTGAGGCAACCGGCACAGGTCTTCTCTGAGTTGGGATGGAAGGGGTTAACTGAGAGGACAAAACACTGGTATTGTTTACCAATCTCATCCTGAAATGGCTGCACTGGAAGCAGAGACAAACTTTTCTTTTTCTCTCTGGCCTACTACTAGATACTTAGGAATACAGTTAAGAGTTTGAAATAAGTTCCTGTCATGCTGGAAGTTTGAATTAGCCAGTTAAACACAGTTCCTTAGTGATATTTGTAGCCCATGTTGTGCTAATTATAACAAAATTATTTTCCCATTATTATTTGCATATCATTGTTCTTCAGTTATGAACTTGGAAGGATAATACTGCCTTGAGATGCCAGTTTTTTGGCATCACTCTGTGCTAATGAATGGAAAGACACAGTATATTCTTAAGCTGTACTAGAGCTTCTTGTTTTTCTGTTTCAAATATTTCACAACTAATCAACTATGAAATAACAACTGCTTCAGAGCTTCTGTAAAAGAACTGCTTGTTTCTACAGTGACATGCAAAATCTACTTTATAAACTCATTCTCATGTTAAAAAATAAAATCCCTGTAGACTTTCCAGATTGCAAATTAGTTGGAACTGGGAGAAAATACACTGAGGCACACTTAGAGGGGAAAACAAAATAACAGACCTGGGGGCATAGTGGCCAAGGAGGTGCCTCTAGGTCTCTAGATCAGTGTGATTTCCTGTTGTATACTAAGGCCAAGATCAAGACAAGTTAGGTATTCCAGAAGCGACTGTGCTTATATAGGCACAGTAAACTTGGAGTATCCATGCTGATCTGGGTGCTTTGAGATTTAAGACACTACCAGATCAAAAATAATTCAGGGATGAGAAAACTTCAGACAAAGAAAATATCAACAGAACTGACTTGTGAATACAGCTCTGAAGTCCGATCCATTTGGTTTTCCAAGTCACAACAGCAGTGAAACATAATTACTAACTTATGTTAATCGAAAATATCTAGCCAAACTTTAAGCCTCTTCATAGTCTCAGACAGAAAGAAGCTGAAGAATTTCTTCAATAAAGACATGTGAGTAAAAAGTAAGTAAATTTGTACTACAAATTTACAAAGCTAGCAGCATATTATATACAGCAAGGCACTAGTTGGATTTGTAAAGTTAATATTATTAAGGCTATCTTAAGAGTTTTCAAGATTGTATCCTCTGAGTTGCATGAACTTTCTCAGTTGCTGCAAAGGTGGCTTTGAGGCATCATCTCCCATGACTCCTGGTTAATTTGGAAATCTATTCAAAGTCTACTTTATCATTACTCTGTGGCATTAGAACTGTTTTATTCCATTTCCCTGCATAAGTAAGCTAGTAACTAAGCAGGAGCATTTAGCCAGTGGTAAATGCTTTTACCAAAATCTTTTCACCACAAAATCTTTGTGGAGGACAGAATGAAGAGGGTGGCTAAATTAAAAGGAAAGTTGTAAAACATTCTTTAACTGGGCTAGTCATTGACATCCATAATAGCTCATTGAACCTAGTGGCATCCATAATTAAAGCTGCCAGGAGCCTGGGCAAAATTGCTAATTGATGTAAATTCTAAGGTTATTTTTTATTTAAACTGGCCATTAAGGAATTTCCATGGTGTTATGGTTCATGGGCATTGATACATTGGGAAGTCTCAACGTTTTTCAAACTGCTGTCCTGGATCCGTGAAGGTCAGTAGCACAGAAATACGTATGGTAACTTTATCCTGCAGATGATTCTTCTAGGCTGGGAAAATTACTGTGTGGCCTGCTGCAGTGAGTGATACTCACCATCTGAGAAAATTGTGGTACCATACATCACAGAATCCAGGTTTCAATAAAGAAAAGTATGGGTCTCAATAAATGTCTCATATTGCTAATTGGGTGGCTTCTAGATTATCCAGAGTTGTTAAACTATGCACAGTTGGTGGTAAAACATGACAAAATCCCTAAGAATCATAAATATAGTTTATGAACTTGTTATTGAAACAAACCACAATATAGATTTTTCAAAATAGTACAAAGAAACTAAAATCACTACAGTGAGTTAGATGAGGCTGTAAACCCCCTTAGAGAAATGAAACAGTACTTTTGTGAGAGGAGGGACCACACTGCATATTTATATTGGACAATAATATCGAGAGTTTCTGACCTTCTGAAACTCCATCATATTCCCCTAGGGTAGTTTCCACAGTCATCACTTGCATCAGCACTGCATTTGCGTGGCTTCTCAGTGAGTCAAAGTGGCAGAAAGCTGACTGTAGATAAATAAATCCCTTGTTTTTCACCTGAGTCAGTGAGTTGATCTGACTTGGTAGCTGTACAAATGCAACAGCTCAAGAAGGGAGGAGGAACATCATTTGTGTCAGCAGCCCAGTTTTATAACTAGTTAATCCAATTATGAAACACCACCCTTGAAGTACATTTTCTTTCCTCTCTCTCATCTTCTTGAAATTACTGTGGCAGTCCAAAGGTCTTTTCCAGTTTTAACCTTTCACCCGTTTGTAAGAGTAAGACTCTCAGATTCCTGTTTCCCATCAGCTGTACACAAAAATTCAGACTCCAGGGTCTATAAATCCTGTCTTTTTGAAAAGCACTTGGATGTGTCATTATTGAGACAAAATCTATAATCAGTTTCCATAATCATTTACAGTTAATCATGGTTTTGCATGACAGTCATATCCAATTTCAGGTAGTTCTATCAACCTGTGGAAAAAAATCCCAACATTATTTTACACAGCTGAATTTCAAAAGCGCATTTAGTGTAATTGCAGAGAAAATGTGTGAAAGCCTTTTGAAAACAAATGCCGGAGCTCCTCCTTCTAGTCCACCTTACCTTTTTGTCAATTGAGAACTGTGTTTGTCTGTCATATTAGTAATCTCCAACCAAAGCACCATCCTTTCCCCTTCCTTAGCACAACTAATTATTTAAATAGTATATCCTTAAGGAGGAGTCAGGAAGATGCCTATGATTAACACAGGCTGAGATCACATATTGAAGGATATATTTTCATCTCTTTGATCAAAGCAAATGGTATAATGAGAGAATCAGACCTTGTTTTTCTTACTAAAAGGGAGAATACAGAAGGATAACACTGTTGATGTTCAGATGTTCTAAGGGAAGTGTGATGTGGCAGGGAGTAGAGGTGTTTATAATTGGTTGTTTGGAGAGGTGGATTCAAAGGTCTATTACATATAAGGTGTCAGGTGTCATAGAATCATAGAACATCCTGAGTTGAAAGGGACCCACAAGGATTATCGAGTCCAACTGCTGAACCCCATAGTTCACACCATGTGTCTGAGGGTGTTGTCCAGTCTCTTCTTGAACACTGTCAGGCTTGGAGCCACGACACCTCCCTGAGGAACCTGTTCCAGTGCTCCACCACCCTCTGGGTGAAGAGCCTTTTACTAATGTCTTAGGAAATAACGTCCTAATTTCCTAATGACCTAGGAGATATTTGAGGTGCGGTTATATGAAATATAGCACAAGCATCTTCAGCTCTGCTTTCAGCAGTCTGCTATTCCTCTTTCTTTATATGGTCTCTAGACCTCAACAATGAGTGGATTTGTTACGAAAACAGTAAAAAAAAAAAAAAAAAAATCCCTCTTCTTACTCCCTGAAAAAAAAAAAACCAAACAAAAACCAAACCATATAGATGTTGTCTTATTGAGTCAATTTGGCTAAGCAAAAAATAGAGCCAGTAAAGAAGATGAAAGGAGAAGAGGAGTAGGACCTTTTCTTTTGGTAGTGATTGACTTTGCTCTCTCGTGTAACTTCACCGTTAGGAATTTTTTACAGAAAGTGTTTCCTTACTTGACAAGACTATTTTAAGATATCATTCTGCTCTACAAGAGACAACTACATGCAGCTGTATAAAGACCTGGAAGATGTGGGCTGATTTATCTGCTTGGTTTTTGGCATTTTTTTTTGAGAGGTATGTTAAAGTCAAGAGTAAATTCATGATTTTGGCCCATAAACACCCAGAGCAACACAAGTTGTTCTGTGTCAAACTGTGTCAAAAAGTTGATCTGTGCACGGCTACTCTGGTGTCAGAGAGGGTAGGGAAGAGCTTTAGTAGTGAAGAAATATATTGCCTAAGTATGCTGCTAAGTGCATCTGAGGAACTAAACACTGTCAAACCTAACTAAAAAGTACTGTGATGTGCAGAAATGCTCCTTTACTTCAGTGGTGTTCCTTTGCATATTCCTTCTTTCTGCAGCATTCCTTTAACAGTATTCCCCTTTGACAGAAAGGAATATTTAAAAAAAATCTTTGTGGATGACATTCCTTTACACACTCACACTTACTGTACTGTCCAACTATTTCTTTACCATCCAACCCACAGAGGCCAACTCAGGAAAGCCTCCTATTACTTGTCCTGCAGAGAAAGAGTAGTGATGCTCTTGTTTTTTTTTTTTTTTTCTTTTAGACTTGTCATTCCTCTAAAACAAATGTCCTTTCTTACACATACAAACAAAAAACCCCTCACCCTACCACGTGATTTAAGATACTGCTCCTTAATTATCAACTGTTTTTTAGGGACTGACCCTACTCATTCTTCCTCTCTTCTGCCACCAGGATAACTATGATCTTCAACTAGGGTCGTGTTCATACTCTACTCATTGTTAGCCATTTGGAAAAAAAAGCCTGTTGGACTTGTTTATGGTGTTCATGAGGGGAATTTGATCCTCTTGACTAATCATCTTTGATCCAAAATAACATTTCCTTGTAATGTTTGATAGCCTGGAAAAGCAGAGTATAAAGAAGTGAGGGACGAAACTCACTGTTTTACTGACTCTGGTCTAAGTGTTAGCTCATAAATCGTTTTTCTGATGGAAAGGTTTACAAAGCCTGTGACAAAACGTGGTGATTTACATTTGTATTGTCAACTGGTATAAACTAAAATGCCAGCTTTGAGAGAATAAAATTTCCACTGTCACACCATAGTACTTTCAATGATGTTTTGGGGGTCTTTCAGTGTATAATACAGCTAGTAAATGAGCTGCAAAAATGTCTATTATGCATTTTGGACAAAAAATTATTATAGTAGTTCAAAATTATAGGGTAAGAGTTGTTAGATAATCTATCACTGGTAAACTAACAGCAATTCTTTCAAAAAAGGTTTCTCACCTATCAACTCCTGATTAAGCACCTGAATAGTAGCTAGATTTTCCTAAGTGCTCGGATTCCATTTAGGCATCTAAATGAGGTATAAAAATTTCCCAAGTAGTCTCTTTGCTAGCAGTGGGATGCTGAGCACTGTGGAATAGATGACCTCTTTAATAAGGTCTTTGCATGGAAACAGGGGTTTTTAAAAAACTGTGAATTAAGTGGGAGACTTGAAAATATTTTTGTACAATTTTCATGAACTCATCTGTAATGTTGTCTCCAGTTATATCTAGGTAATGTATTCCTAAGAGTGTCTTCTAAACTAATAATCTTTAGTCATAATAATAGGGCCAACCTATCAATACATCATCAGTTTTCTAGAAACAAAGACTCCAGTGTACAGATGTAACTCAAGCAATAAAATCTGTTAATGATTTAATTTCAAATGTCAAAAATTCCATTTCAAGTGTCCCTGTATAAACATTAAAAATAAAGTGGTACAAATCAGTGTTTGTGGTAAGAAATGCATAATGAAGTGCTACGTGAGTGGTAGGAAGGAAATGAAAGTACAGATGATATGTGTGTTGCAACAGCAAATAACGTGTCAGTTCCATGTCAGGGGAAGACCTGGAAATAAAGCAATTCCTATACCAGTTTCTTGGTTTACATAAAAAGGAACAGCAGTGCAGACAGTACATCCCAAGAGGTAAATTTTGCAACAGCCAGAGAGTCTCAGAATTATAGACACAGGAATAACATAATCTGTAACCCAATAGTCCGTCATCTTCTTCTCTATAACTGTGTATAAAGGTATTGAAGTCCTTGATGAGAATATGACTTTTTGAACTTTCTTCTCTGGAAGGATCTGAAAAATGAATGTCCTGCATAAACACAGGATACTTTGTTTTATCAGGCTGCTGGATTTGGCAGAGGGCTCTTCATACTGTATGTTTAAATGAATTATAAAATGAGTGATTTCACATTTATCTCCTGTTTCCATGAGATATTATGGGATCGGGTAAATGAGCGCAGGTTCCCGTCTCATGTCCTGAATCACTTCCACAGTTTGCACTGTTGGCTGAGGAAAGATGAAATTATATATGACATGCAAAAAGAGATATGCTTTATAGGTAAAAATGGCGTGTGATTGTTGTGTGAACATACACACTTCAGTCAAAACAAACCATTTTTAAGGTACATATTGAGGCTACATGTGCCACATAAGGAATGTCATGACTAAAATTTACTAGAACATTTCTTTAATAATACTTATGTTGGAATTAAAAGTGGTAAAACCACTGGTATGCCAGAAAAGCTGGCACCATAATCAGATTTTAGAGGAGCTAGGAGCAAAGGGAAACAGATACCCTGAAAACTCCAGCCCTGTGAAGCCTGTGATAGAGGAAATTGCACTGATGTCAGTCTAGGGAAAAGTCAAAGGGCACATCTGCATGGGACATTGTAGGCAGACAAAACCTCATTTTATGCAGGCACTGAGCCAGCAGGACCTGGGCATTGTGACATCGATCTAAAAATCATGTAGCCATTTTACTGCAGCAACACAAGCACATACCTCTTGATCTTCTTTGGGTATATTATTTTTAGGACCAGCAATACACTGATGCTGCGATGGCCCTTGTCAGGTGGACTATTTTTCAACTACCTTTATCTGAGTCTGCATCTACCATGCAGACGCAGATAAAGCCTAAATGGACATGTGTTTTTTTTTTTTTTTTACTAGGGTAAAAGTCATATGGGACAGGGCGAAACCACAGGAGAACCTAAATCTAGGCCTCAGTTTGGGTACATGAGAGTAACAATCTCACATCAAAAGGTATGCAGGAAGACCACTAGGTGAAGAGATATGTACAGTCTAACTGGTGTGATTACATACTTGAAATGCAATTGTCACCTCTGTAGGCAGATCTCTTGAATCTGAATAAAAAAAACTTCAAATATGAATGACAATTAAGCATATGACTATTTTCACTTAACACACCAGAAATTACTGTTTTTACCAGTGCTCAAAATTATACAAACAGTTATTTTTAGTCTCTTAGGGCCAGGGCAGAAAGCTCAGTTTGACTAGAGGGAAAGTAAACCAAGATTTTTCTTCTGGTGTTTTCTAAGAAATTGTATATATACTTATATATATAGATAGATAGATAGATAGATAGATAGATAGATAGATAGATAGATAGATATAGTTTTATATGGTAGCTTGCCTGCCATATTTTCATATTTTGTGCATGTTGCTAGGAGTTTGTGACATAATGAAAAAATGCAAATAATTTATTTGAACAAATTCATTGTATTAGTTATTCATAATGAATAATTGACCATCTCTGCCAACAATATTCACTCTTTTTCCTTTCTCCTGCCCTTGGTCCATGTCACATTAGATACTAAAGTGAATGGTTAATAGAAATGCAGCAGATGCTGGCACTTCTGGGATCCTGTTTTGGAAGTGCATATTTTTTAAAAATTCACACAAGCTTAGAAAGAGAGGAAATTGGAAAGATGGGGAGAAGAATATGATAAGAACAAGGAAAGAAATGAGAGATTATGCAGCTACACTTGCTGTAATCCTCCCTTAAAATAAATACTCATGCGTTTATCAAATCATTATGTAAACCCGGACTGTATGCAAATCTGCATTAGTGCAATTGATATGAATCATCTAGCTGAGTAATAAAAGGAAGCTATTAATCATTTAATTCCAATTTTCAGCCTCTAGTGACTGCAATTGTAACTATCCTCAGCTGGAATCCTCAACTAAACACAGATGTTGAGAAACCAAACATTGCTCAGGAGGTTACTTTCAGCAAGTGATCTGTCATTGCCTGATATATATTCATTTATAAGAAAATCTGCTACCAGATGTGTTCATAAGTATGGCAAGTTCTCCCTCCTGATGACTGTGCAGATGTTTTCTCTGAGGTAGGCAGCTCCAATTCTCCTTCCTTCCTTTCTTACACTGCTTATGGTAAGCGTTCTGTGCAGAATGTAACCCAGTGTGTCACTTATTCTTTTAAAAAATCTTGAATGTTAATCTCAACCCTAGAGACAACAGAAAATAATATATACTTACATACAGCAGTTTACACTATGTAGGTATTGAAACTCAACCTAATGGAATTGTAACACCTGTATCTCTACCGAGGGCAAAAGGGAAGAACCTTAGCTGCTGGCATGTTGCTTGACAGAAAGTTCAATCTCCCTTTCAAAATAAGACTGATGCAACAGACAGACCAGTTTATGGACTCATCTTGTTTTCCTGGTCTTAATTACATACCTATACAGCATACCTACACAAAACCTTTTACTTCTCTAAGACTGAAGTGTCAGCAAAAACAGAAAGGTGCAGTGTTGCCTGACACTCCAATACGTATCACCAAAAGTAACCCAAGGCAAGATTATTTTTCACAAAACTGTCCCCAGAAAAAGCCGTATGAATGAAAAAGGAAACCTAGTTATTTCCCTGTAATATTTAAACTGCTCCTCATGGTCAAGCCAGGAAACAATGGACTTCCCTATCTGAAGGAATGAACTGTAAAATTGGGGTTGTCATTTTATTGGTTTTTGAATGAAAAAAGCTCATAGCTTTTAATGTTCCCTCCATCAGATACCTGAGACGTCCAGTCCAGCGTTAACAAACATTGTGCTAACAAACATACAGGATTTTCAGCTATATCTTTCAACTTTTGAGATGAAATGTCAACAGAAAGTGCGTCATTTCACCACAGTGAAAAGCTAGACTGGTTTTACCTGTTCTGGCAAAGAAGCAACCTTAGCCAGTCATAGGTTTACTTGGGAGGGAGAACAGTGTTGAAGAAAAGAGGGAGAGAGGAACATAAACACAAGCAGCTACTGCATGCGTTTCTGCCTCACAGTCACGTCACGCTGCTTTCTGCCCCTTTCTCGGGTCACAAGAGCATCTGGCCCTGCCTGAACACAGGGTAGTTTTTCAGTCTATTCACAATGAAGGACACTGAGGCTAAAGAGTGTGTAGATTTACTGTCACTTATTTCATTGCCAATCTGGCAAAGTCACAAGTAGTTAAAGACCCTTTCCAGGGAATCAGGGCATAAGTGCATTAACTCCCCAGAAAGAAAGAACTGAAATTCTCCCTACTGTATTCTTAAACTATGAGGTCATGGTGTAAAAGCAGCCACATTTCCTTCCCTTGAGCTTCGAATAAAAGTGGAGACCCTCAAGATATTCGGACTCTGTCCCTTCAGGAATTTATTAAGTATATCCCAAGAAGAGGATCCCCAGAACAAATAAGTATGGAAAATCTTTTCTGTTCATCCTACATATGAAATATATACAAAACTATTTAGATCTGATAAAAGTGAAGAAGGAGGTTAGTTGCTTAGAGGATATACTCATGAAAGCTAAGACATTTATGGATTTTCACTCTCTAGAGGTTTTGAGAAAGAATTTGAGGATAGCACTGATAAACTTAATTGCTGAAATCATGTGAACCTGTCCCTCAGTCTCTTCAAGGAAATTCCTTTAAGTTCTTTTCAATCTGACCCAGAAAGAGGTTTTAATCTTTATTGGCATATGACTGTTAAGGGCTGGGGTTTTTTTTCAATTCAGTTGTGCAAGCACTATTTGATGAACAATATATTTGCCAGATTTTGCCCATATTTGTCAGATAAATTATTCAACAAATCATTTTCCCTTTGTTTGATCAGCTATAACAGCCTTTCTAACTCTTCTGCAATCAAGATACCTTTTAAATAAATAAATATGCTTGCCTCCAGAGACTTCAGGAGTCGAACAGCTGTTTTCCAACACCATGGTAAAAGCCTTGGGCATGATTCTGGATGAATACTATTATTCTGTGTGTAGGGAGAACCTAGGAAACTTTTTGTAAACTAGTTACGCAAGAATATTTGGAAAAATGAGTTCCAAATTGGTCTTTGTTGGAAAACTGGCCAGATCTTGAACCCTGGTTTCATATGAAGCAGGTAGGTACCACCAAGTGTCCAGTTTCTTAAACTGAAAGAGGTGTAGGTTGGCAGATGGACCTGTAAAGTCAAACATTGTAAACCGAGTCTTGCAGGACGGTCAGCTCCTCAGGCCAGGTCATACCAGTCACTGAAGGGAGGAAATAAACTATTTAAGGTACCCATGATGCATTTTTTAGCATGATTCATAAAACTTTCATAAAGAGCCTTGAATAACCTTTTTTAATGAATTATCTTCAATCATAGCAATTTGCTTCATTAATGTTTTACTGGGCAAACGACAAAAATATGTAGCTGTGATTCCTAAACATTGATATTCAGAATTATTTAACCTGAGTATGGCATCTACAGACTGCTGTTGTTGCTTAAAAATGTTCACCTGCACAAAGAAGCGAATTTTCTACCACAGCAACTGCAGGGAAGCAGCTGGCTCCAAATGAGAATATCATCATTATCTTTAAGTCCAGAAGGAGACATTGTTGAAATAATAAAGGCTTACAATTGTTTTACTTAACTTGCAATTAAAATAGCCATTTTCTTAATAGGAAATTTGGATTAACAGAGGTAAATCTGTTGCAGGATTCATACTTGATTCTTCATGCTTATCATCAGCCTCAGGGTTGTACTTTACACTAAAGGTAAATTTATACATAATTTATTTAGGGCTCATTAATTATTAATAAAATTTTCATGTATGTTACAGGTGTATATGGTGTGTGCCATGAATGGTTATGAACACCTCAATAAAATGTATTATATTAATTTCCTGTCTATGGCTACAAATTATAAAGTCACTTGTCAAATTCAAAGTCATCTTTTTTAAACAGTAATTTTTAAAAACATGTTAAGCACATATTATATACTTATCAGTTATTTAAAAATGTATCTTTAAAATAAAGTTTATGCTCAGCAGTTGGACAAATGTCATGTGAAAATACACATTATTTCTATATTTTATGGTTTCTTGCATAGAAAAATGGTGTTATGTGCAATTAACAAATGATGCTATAATTATCTTTTGAAATATATGTGCTTTATTTTGCTGTAATATTAGTAGTGCAAAGTAGAACATCACTAGGTAGAAGAACTAGAAGAGGTTGTTTTCTCCTTAAGTGCTGCTTTAGGCACTGGTAGACTAATTAATTGCAGAACTTTTAAGTACTGTGAAGTCAAGGAATGAATATGTCCCCATTAACTGAAACAATGTGAGTTTCAATCTGACTGAATTGGATAAAGCAGAGACAGATTATTGTGAAAGGCATATATTTTCTTAAGTGAGTACAGCCTTTTGAAGGTATTATTTTCTAGATAGGTCTTTTTCCAAAAAATTATGGTTTGATAATAGTTTTGGGGCATATGTGCCTGTATGCACATAGATACAGAGTGCCATGTGATTGCAGCTGTCGGTTCTTCAGCTCAAAAGTAAGACTATGCTATTGATGACATAAATCTGGAAGCAGCATAAAAAACACACAAACTTTAGGACTAGAAAAGTAGTATTGAGATTACAGTTAACAATAGGTATCAGTAATATTTTTATTATCATTTCAGGTCCCATCAGCTGAAAATGATGAAAAAAGATGCGCAGTCATGAAAGTAGATGACAGATTTAGTGAGACACAAGAAATTGTCGACAGATGTGACTTTTGGATGCATGAGGTGAGATATTTCCTTGTGAGATCAAGATAGCTCCACTACCAGAAGTGGAATTACTACTCTTCACAGTCACTAAGAGATGAAGAACATAAGGAACAGACCTGAACAAGTTAAACTGCACAGTAACAGTTCTAACTGTTCAATTTATTTTTTTATTTTTTTCTCTGTCAGGAAGATTTAGATTTCTTAAGACTTTCCGTGGGATTTATACATGTCTACAATGTCTGGAACTAAATCTGATTGAGGTCATCACCTTAGGCCACTTTTATAGCCTGCAGAGGAAAGTAGTCACTTTGAGTAGGAAACTGATTTGCTTAGATGTATACTTAGAATGAGTTGAATCCCACAGAGAGAGATGGAGAGACCTTGACCACCAGTCTAGTAACTTACCTGAAACATGTCTCTCCTGATCCTAACATCCTTTTCACCTGATTGAGGCATGAATGGCCTTGGGTAAGCCACATCCCAAACTGATGTTCTAAACATTTTGCTAATGTTTCTTTTAGAGAAACCGTTCTTGTTTCCCTGACCAGGACTGTGGTCACCCTGGTCCAGAGCAGGCAAAGATGAGGGCAGCTGCTTCTTACTGAGTTTTTCCTGGATTCTGAGAGTCCTATGGACCGATCTGCACATAGGACTCAATGGAGCAGAACATAAATACTTGGCTACATTTTAAACACATTTTTATAGTGCCTGTCTCCCAGCTTTCTTCCTGCTCATCTGCAGTGAACGTCAGCTTCAAATGTAGTAGGGATCCTTTCAGGAATTAAACATCCACAGGCTCTTAGTCACATGGCTCATTCATGACCTTCTTATCTGATTAAATGTCAAAAGGTAAAACTGCCACTGAAACTGGTATGAATTTGAATTATAATAGGAATATTAGCTTTGGTTTTCAGTTGAACTCTCCTAGCAGCTCAAACTTCATTATTTTGTGGTAGCCCCTTTTCATAGTATTTTTAAATTTGTTATGGCACATCATCATTGCATAAATGTGCAAAAATATAGAATAAAGAAAGTAACAATCCTCAAACATGGTTATTAATACTGAAATTAACTGAAAATACACTCCAGTGAAATATGGCCTCTGTAAACAACCTGTCCTAAAACAATTGTCCTGCAGAGGATTTTGTGTGTGTTGAATTCAGTACTTTATCTTGTTGTGGAATTCAGCGTTTATCTCTGGTATGTAAAGCTTAAAATCTAATATGCGTGTACATTCTGTATGACAAAGCAGGAGAAGGGAAAGTACCTGTGGAAACTCTAGAGAGAGAAAAGTCAATATTTTGTTTTCAATTCAGTGTGCAAGTGACGCAGAATTTAACCCAGACTTTAAAGTAATGGAAAAAAAAAAAAATTGTGAGTGTCATACTCACTGTGATTGTTAGATAAAGTAATCCTAAAGCATTTCTCAAAAGTATAGATTAAATGCTCATTACGTAAATGTACTTCCTCATCAGTCTGTTGTTTGTTCATTTAGATAAAGTGGTACACCGTTTCCATGTCAAACCACTGCTGATCACAAATAAATAATTCAACACTGAGATACAGTTGTCCACAACGAATGAAAAAGGGAAACAAATTGGAAAGGAATGTCAATAAAATGACAATATTAAATTTCAATCAACTTTCTCTGATTGCATAATTAAAGCTTGCAGTTTGTGTAAGAGGAAGGGAACGGTCAACAGTTCTGAAGCATACTCACATTTGATTTGCTACAGTTGCACATAAAACCTTAAAAATTAACCAAAAAGTGCCCCAGAATAACAGAAAATACTGTCTCTATGACCTCATAATATTAGTATTATTGTTGGTTTTAACAATAAGCAATGGAAGCAATTAGCTTGCATATTTATGAAGCATTTATCTTGAAACACTGCAAAGAAAAGAAATAGTATTATTGTCTGTTATATCTGATCTATTTTGTTTGGAATTGCATCTCAGGGGTTTATAAGAGCAACTTTTGAGAAAGAGAATAGAAACCCTGTAGTAGCCACTTGTGGAAAATCCTGACCAAAGGGTAATTTTTTATCCAATCTTTGTTCCAATATCTATTAAATCAGTCAATGGAGAAAAAACCAAACAAACAAGCAAACAAAACTATATCTATTCTGTTTATTTGGTTCGACGATGTTTTGATTATTCAAACACATTCCTTCACCTTTTTGTCTATGATATTTAAAAGGTAAAAGTCTCTTTGCATTGTTGTTACAAGATGTTTTTCTTAATCCAAAACCATGCATAACCTTTGAGAAAATGGATAAGTGTGGTTTTAGTTTTACATTGCTGGCTCTTCTACAGAAGCTGTTGCTAACGGATGGTCACCTTGTTCCTTGCCTTCCTATCTCTCACAGAACAAAATATTGATGTTCCTCAAAACAAGATACTGATCTTTCAGCAGAGATTTTTGAAAAAGAAATGGAAAAGGCAATCATTTGTTACCAAACCCTGAAGATATCCTTTAGCTGACATTTAGATATTTACAATAAAAATATATATATTTACACACATTTTTTTTTTATTTTTTAGCATTATTTTATTAGTGTCATTATTAATACAACTGGATGAGGAAACAGAGTTAGTTGGATAGCACTAAACGTTCTGTGCTTCACTTAAGCATTTTTTTAAGCTACTGCTAATTAGACTTGAGGTTTTTAACTGTAACTGTGCATCTTTCGCTTTATTATACAATTAGGGATGCAATATTAATATTTAATGTTTTCATTAGCTTTTCTGTATAAAGGATTGTATGTCCTACAAACAACTAAATCAGCCATCCAGATTCCCAATGGTCCAATAAGGAAAAATCAAGTTTACATCTGTGTTAATGTGGGTTGAATACGGGTTGAAGAACATTCTGGGAACCAAGAAAATTTTCTTCTGTGCCAATGTTTCCATATGTGGAATGCAAATAAACGTAAAGAAGAGGATAAATCAGGAAGAAAGTGAAGAGGAACAAGAAGTGCAGATTTGAGTAAGGAAAGTTTGAAGACATTGCAGTTCAAGAGGGTAGAAAGCTATGGCCCTGGCTTCTCCCGGTGTCAAAAGTTAAATTGACTGGTGGCTCAGGAAGAAAGTAGCAGGATGCTATCAAGCAGGCAAACACCAGATTAAATTTACATGGTATATGGCTCTTTGCCATTGGGTACTGCAACAAAATCCAGCAGGCATGGAAGAAAAAATATTTAGAGAAAATTGTGAAACAGTGTAAAAAGCAATTCTGTTCACATTTTAGGCTTAATTTCCAAAGCAAAAGAATAAAGGAAGTATTGCCAAACATTAATAAAGGTTGGGGCTTTAAAACATACCTAAAATCACCACAGGTCTGGAATTAACATACTCAAGATGCAGTGAAATAGTGCAGTACAGGAATCACCTCATAGACATGTTTTCATGAGACAGCTGAACTATTCAAACAGAAGACACGATCTTCCCATGTTCTCCCTTCTTTTTCTCTGTCCTCATCCTCCATTCTGCACTTCCTTTCTACTGCCTCTGCTTCTAGACACATATGTGGTCCTTCCTTCCTCCACACTAGCTCAGACTCTCACATGGTTGCACATGAGTTCATGTCACTGTCCTGCCTGTTACTCAGCTACAGTGTCATCAGATGAGCCAAGTAAGCAGCAGAAGCTTGCAGAGGGGAATGAATGAAAGAAGGGTTTTCCCCTTTCCTCAGTAATGCATTATGGATTTGACTACAGCTGCTTATGAACACTTACCCTTGGAGATACAACTGTTCTGAAATTGTCTGATATTGAAGCTTTACCCAGGTCCCTGTGCTTTTATTAATAACCACTCATAATAGCTGCTTGTGTTTCAGTGTTCTTTTTTCTTGTTCCTCAAAACAGGGTTCATGGCTTGCCTAGGGAAAGTACAAATTGCTTGCTGACAGTGACCCCAAGGCCCCACAAAAATCCAAACTGGTAGCATGTGAGGAGTAGTTAGCCTGTCATGGGTCACGGTCTGGGAGATCACCAGCAGGCAGTCTGCAAGGACAGCACATCCAGGGATGCACGATACAGCACTTGGTATGTGTGTTGGGTTTGCAGGCTGAGCTTTCCAATTAATACTGTTTTATTCAAACTCTGAGTCTGGGGCAAATCTGCCTTTCATTTTACAATCACCTGTGAAGAGGATGGAAAGCCAGAAAGCATTGCAGTTTTCTAAAATAAGTAGGAAGAACTTCCCATGCCCCAAAGTTTTTCTATGACTACTTTAGGATACATATTTCCATGATACATGTTGTGATACGTATTTCCCCACTGATTTTGGACTCTGTAATAATTTTTTTGCCAGATGATGATTTTTTCCCTGCCATTTGTCACTAATGATGTTTTTGTAACTTTGTTAAATAATCATGAGCTCTGTGATAAAAATATCTGAGAATATGATCCCTTCCTCCTAATAGACAAGTGGCCCTTTTAACTTCATTTGATTGAGAGAGCTGGATATCTTGCTGGGATGTGGGAAAGATGACATGAAGTAGGAAGTGACAAAGAGACTGCTGTTCTTCTTGGGGACAGCTGCGTACATTTTTGTCTCTGACATTTCTCAAGGTTTCTCAGTACTCCCTGTCATTTATGAAAGAATTAATACAAATGAGGTAGAAAATGACGGTCTGAGGAGAAAGTCTGGCAAGGAAACTGTCTTTCTAATTTATGTATTTAATGGGCTTGTTTTTTGTAGTTCAATTGTCAGTAAATAGCTAAAATATTTTCTATATTTACAATTAATACAAAATAATTCCTGGGCACTTTCTTCCACTCTCCTTTTAAGTGGTAGAAATTAAGGAAACATTCTTAAGTGCTGAAAAACAGAGAATTCTCAGAGCAGTCCTCAGCTGCAGTCATTGAGTTACACAGCCTTGCTGCTTGTAAGATGGAGATTGACATATATATGACAGGGTTTGTCATCCAGTGGTATCTGAAACTGATGGTGTATAGAATTGATGAGCAGAAAGTCCAGGTTCTCTTTGTTCCCCTTTTATTTTCTGAATGTTGCTGATCGAGTACACCAGAGAATACTTAGGTACTTTCTCACCTTGTAATATTTGCTTTAGACCTATTGTCTTTTACAGGTTAAAAATGATCCAAGAATTAAGTGCAAGGGAAGTTTATAAATGCCTTCCCAAAGGGACGCTTGAGGCAAAGCTTGTAAGGGTCAGGAAAGTAAGAAAATTGAGGACACAAGTTCCAAGACAATTTTTTTCCCGAATTTTAGTAAGAGTGTCCTGGCATTTCAAAGTTAACATTACCTACTCATGTTTGGAGTGCTGTGCTATTTTATCTGGTGTATTTATTGAGGGCTACTGTGCTTTGTATTAATAACAAGAACTGCTTGGGTTGTTTTCTGCAATAACTGAACATTAATAAGGAAAGAAAATGTTCACCTGATAAACTATCTTCAAGTCTTTATTCTGTTTTGACACTCATCTCTAAATTTTGAGATGCTACTGGAAAAAAAGTGTGACTTGATAGTTGTATAAATAAATTCTAAGAAATTACACAATTAGTTGTAATGAGGGAAAGAGGGGGAGAGTTGATGCAGATTCTTCAAAGGATAACACATTTCTATATTACCAGGAGTAATCGATCCCTCATGCTCACTTTCTATTAGAAGAGACAAGTAAATTATTTTTCATTTGTGAGCTTATCTAAAATCTCATCTTCCATTTTTTCAGTAGGAACAGTCTGAAGCAGATACAATCAACCTTTTATCAGTCAGATAAGATGTCCCCATTCTGTTGTATTAAATCATCTCATTAATATATCATCACCAGAAAAGTTGCTTGCACATGTTTGGAGTTGTCATGAGCTGCTTCTCAGTACTACACTCTTCTGACAGAGAAAAACCACTGGTGGATAAAGTGTAACATCCCATCAAATAGGTGTAACATCCTACCCAAAGATAAAGCAGTAAAATAGAGGCATCCTGCTTTGTTGGGGAAGCTATAATAACTGTGAACCTTGTTTGCAGTGTGGGTATCTGGTGCTCAACCACCATGTTCAGAACTTCATCACAATTCAGGTGATACTGTCCAGTCTCCACAATTGAGCTTTCCCTCATGGCTGCAGAAATCTCTGGGGGAGTCACCAGGTGGGCAGGAGCTGCCTCCAGCTCTTTGGAGTCCTTGCGTCATTGTGCCATGTGTCTGTGCCCAGGGACTGGCTACGGGGACTGCGGGGCCTCTGTGAGGAGAGGCCAGGGCTGCCCCATGCCGGACACAGACAGTTCCAACCATCGTTGGGCACGGCTGAGCCCCACAGACACCATGGGGATGCCTCTGGGAAAGGTCAAAGGGTGGGATGGTAGTGAAGAGTGAGGAAAAGTTGTATGAGAAACAAATCCAAACTGAGCTGTTGAATGCAAAATAGTTTTGAGTCAGTATACAACTGAGATTAATGTTGAAAAGGTTTTATTTGTTTCAATAACACTATTTACATATTTTGGTATGTTTTTTTCTGTGATTTTTTTTTTTTTTTATTAATATTGCTCATGGATGTGAGTTTCCGGACTAGAATAAATAGTTTAATGATAAATAGAATTTCACCTGAAGAGAATAAATAAACATTTCAAAAAGTACATTATAGGTAACACAATTTATTATGTTCTACCAGGAGCAGAAACACCAAGTTTGTATTACTAGATTTGGCAAATAATGAATGTGCTTGAGCTGCTCCTGAAATCTGCCCTGGCTCAGGCACACAACAGAGGCAAGTTGTTCTGTGCCTGTACTGATGCTCCTTCTGTTACGTACCAGCATAACAAGCATTGCAGTGGTAGACTGTATTCCCCAAAATCTCACTCTAGAGAGGCTCTAATGTACATAATGTAGCTGACATTATTACAATATCTTTTTCTTTTTCTCTCTGGCAGTGCTGCCTTAGGAATATCTGCCTCATGTGGTTTGGAAAAGGAGAAGTTAAAACTGTTCTGTCATTTTCAGATGGGTGAGTCCTTCCCAATGTCATGCAGTGGTTCCACCTTTTGTTTGAATTAATGGCAACCACTTCCTCACTGATCAGGTGGTGAAAAAAATGAAAAAGAAGCAGCCATCTATCTGAAACATTATTCTTACAGTTACCTTCATCCTCAGAAGTGAGTTCTTGTTCATGGTCATCAGTCAGATGTTCATCAGACCTGTAAACAACATGGTTCGTGGGAGACATCTCTTCAGTCTTTACTAGAGCATCCAAACCAGTCTCTGAATAGTTTCCTGGCTGCACCTATGCTGATTTTAAGTTTGGGGGTTCAGCTAACCAAATATAAATTTAATTTCAGGGAAAAGAAAGTTTGCGTTTTGCCCCTTAGTTCACACCCCAGTCTACTTCTACTTGATTTGTAGGCAAGACAGAGATAGGTAAGATATGGCACATAATTTACATTCATTTACCTATCATCTGCCGCCTCAGCCCTGTGGAAACTTCATGGGACGTCTAAGCTTTGAGTACCTTCCCAAGCACCAGGAAGGATCTTGGTCAAGGTGCATGGAGAGTGGGGTGACCTTTCTCTTCCTAGCCCGGTGCTGGGCACATGCAGGAATGGGACAGTTTCAGCTGGTGTTCAGTAACATAGTTTTATGCAGTCCAGACAACCACATCATTGAGTCTAACCTGTGAGAGAAAAAGAAACTTCCTAGAATACAAGTAGTCTAATAAAAAACATGTTTTAGGAGAAACTCAGTAGTCATACAGAAAAGCAAATAAACCCAGCAAAGAGCTATGAATCATATCCAAGCCTGCTCTCTTCTGTATGTATGTTTTAGAAGAGTTTATAAAGAAACAAGCTATTACTTTACTTTTGGAAAAATCATCTGAAGAATACAAGGCTTTTGGTCACTTAAGTTTTTCTTTCCCTTCCTTCACTAATCGTGCTTCTTATGGTGTGTGACACCCTTTATAAGGTTACAAATGTGACAGTGTTCATTACTGTACCAGCCATGAAGATCTAGGAAGGCAGTTTAGTTTTTGTCCACATTTTCTTACTTTCCAATTCTGGTATTAATTGGCAACAAAATAAAATAATTTTCTCCACGTCTAGTTTGTTTCATCTGTCATGGTAGTTGATGAATGATCTTCCTGTCTTCATCCTGACCCAGAAGCTTTTTATCTTATTTTCTCCCATGTCCTCTTGAGGAGGGGGAGTGAGTGAGTGGTTGGGTTGGTGTCTGGCAGTTGGCCAAGGTTAACTTGCCTCAAATTTTGAGGAACAAAACCTTTTAGATAGGTTACATATTTTGGTCAGACTGAAAGTTCAAGGTAGGTCACAGTCTACCTACCAAATACTTGTAGCTAGATACACCATATTCATTCAAATTTACCTGACTCTTATGCATATATTTACCTGTCTTTAAAAAAAAAAAAAAAGGTGTTTCAAATCATATCAAATAAATCTTTTTAATGGGTTTGACATGTTGCACATACAGTAGTTGACAAATATGTGAGCTGAAAATAATTTCTGAATACTAGAATGTTGAAATGTGTTCAAACAACATATTTGTCAAACAATGAAAAACAACAGCAACAACAGAAACACACTGACTTTCTAAATCTGTGCATGAAGAATATGCCAATGGAAAAATGGGTGAAATGTGCCTGACAGAAGATAAAACCACTCTATAGACTTTTTAAACTGTTTTTACCCATCATACATCCTGGAAAATACATTATAAAAAGTATTTAAAACATAATACAAATTCATATGCACATGTAGTCCAGAAGTTACTGAAGTTCCATGGGGTGAAAAAAAAGACCTCAAAAGCAAAGGAAATCCACCAAGAAAATGATAACTCAGAATGAGGCATCAATAGTGCAACTCTACTCTTTCAAGAAGGATTGGGTGCATGAAGATCCCCAGTCCTCTTCGTCACCTGTTTATGCATGCAAATAAATCTATCTAATTTGTGTCACACTACCAGTATCTGAAAATCAATTATTCAGTATTCTATTCTAGTGTAAATGCGTGTTTTCCCTCTTTTGACACCGTATGATTTTATTGAAAACCTCATCAATCAGTGTTCATTTCGTATTACGGCAGGAGTCACTGACTGACTGAGAAAAAGCTTGAAAACTTGTTACTATTAAAGTTTGTATCAAGGATCAGGGAAACCTTGTTTTCCCTAGTTTAGGACTGCAAATTTTTTTGCACGGTCTCTGCCACAGTAGAAGCAATATGGGTTCTCACATAATCGGGTTAGCTCTTTTCTACTGCAGGTCTATTCTCAGGTAAATTATTGACCATTGTATAAGGGATTTGAGTTCAGTATTCTGATACTGATGCTGTCATTAAACTGTAAATCAATGTTCATTGCTGCCTGGCTGTCTAGTGTTTTATTATGAAAGTTTAATACAAACCTTGGATCTAAAAACCTATCCTTCACTTGAGACTGTTGATTTTAAAGTGACAAAATAAGACTGATTTCTAAATTGCTTGTCATATAATTTATGGGTCCAGCCCTGAGGTCCTGTCATTGTTAAATCTCCTATTGACTTAATTTAAATGGAAGTCTGCAGTGTCATGATTGAAGATACAATTCTGTTTATCACTTCACCCCCAAATACAAAGTGAGGCAAAATTCACCACTGAATATATTTATTTTTATAGAAGGTGTTTTACTAATTACTAAATCTGGAGGAAAATTGTTACTAGACAAGGCAAGTAGATGTGCCTGGTGTGATGAAGCACTGCTAGGAACTCTACAGCTACCTCTGAATTGTGGTAATCTGAACTCACCTGCAAAACAGAGTCCTGCTTGAATCGATGTATACAAACATACTGTGAACAAGATGGTGAAGTCACTGACACAGCCATGCTGTGTCACGAGTCACCACACATCACGAGTATTGTATTTGCTAGTGGTACTTAGCTACTGGCTATGCTGTTTCCAGGATGATTTCAGCCATGCCAGAACAGCAAGGATATGCAACGACACGTGGCTCTGGAAGCAACTCTGTCATGGTGCTTGAACATCTCTGTACTGGGCTCTCTCCACAGCTGATTCGCTGGGACAGAAATCCTGGCTCAGGTGCAGCCAGTGGGAACTCTGCTGGGAGGCACAGCAGTTGTAGAAAGTGTCAGGGAGATGCATTGAAGCATTTCTGTTGAAACCAGTGCCTGTTAAGTAAAAGGCCACATTTTAATGATGAATGACTCTGAGGGAATGTCCTGGGAACATGTATTCTGGATTGTTTCCTGACTATCAATGAAGCAATGTTTAAATATGTCTGTTTCATGAAATTTCAGAACTTAAAAAAGGCATTAGAAATTGCCTCTTTGATCCATTTTTGATACAGATATGAAGGAAAGGGTCCACTAAGCCTTAGCCATGACTTGGATAAACTGAAGTCACCCTCCGGTAGAGTCTGATGTGCTGATATGACAAATAGGCATTTGTCAGACTTTGTCAGAAGTCTTCTGCCAGCCTCAGGAAAACTGCACTTGGGAAAATACTCCATACCGTTAATATCACATATTTTCTGACTGTTGTTCTACTGTTGTTAACTACAATTAAACAGAATGAAATAATTAACAATAGCATTGCCACACTGCAGTCTCTCAACACATAGACATTCTAGTGGGAGAGGACAGCAAGACCTTCAAGCAGCTGCAAGGAAGGAACAGCTGACAACCTTTGTTGGTGTAAATGCAAAATGTACATTCAGTGTACTTGTTTTATCTTTTGTTCTAACATCTGTGACTTAGTCTATATGCCACCAGCAATTACTTGTAGAATTCTGGTAAAGAAAATAAAATATGATTACAAGTAGGAAAGCAAATGTGATGAGTTATCATGGGCATTATAGAACGAGAATACTGATCTGGCACTCTTAAAATTGCCTAACTGCACTGAAAATGCAATCAATCAGCTTTATTTGTGTAATATATTAATTCCTTTTAAATATTTTTTTAGATCTTCTGACAAAATATATCCTTTATTATATCAATTCTCGTTGTATACGCCTCTCTTGGTCTCTCTGGTTCTCACTCTCTCTAAAAGCCTTGTTTCTAGGAGGGCTCTCATATCAAAAATGTTGCCCCAAGCTGTTACCACTTCATGGTTCATCTGGCAGGAAATGGAATTTCAATTGGAAGGGAGAATATAGGTTTTCATGAATGCCTCTCACAACTGAGTATCAAAATTCTTTATTCTGTACTCATTTTCAGGGTAATTAAACTGGGTCAAAGAGTGAGAAGTATTTGGGTGGTTATGTTCAAAATGCATTAACCTCTGTATTGTTGCAAGGATGTCTTATAATAGTGTCTCATTGTTTAGTAGTGTGTGCAATAATATTTTCTCCTCCTGTAATTACTCTTACTCTTTAATTGCCTGTCTCTACTGCTCCAAGTGTCAGATTTCCAACAGAAGATGCTCTTTTTAAAGAAGCAATGTGAATAATAAGTTGAGGGATTTTCCGTGACAACTTTTGATGCACTAAAGAAAGGTAGGAAAAGTTCCAGGTGACTGAATAAATGCCCTGAGTAAAGCATGTCTGTAGTCACCTGAAGTGTAGATTTTTCAATTTTTAAAAATTGTAATATGTTAGTAATATTATAGTGCATACTTCAACAGCTTTGGGGTTTTTTTTAATTTACTTTTTCATTAGTTGGCTTCACTACCAAGATCAGCAAAGTCATCTCTATACAAAAACTGTTTTCTGCAACACATTTTTCTCATCCTCCTTTACCTGTGTAACCTAGAGATTGACCTATGTTGGTGTTTTGTTACAAAAGCCCCTTTCCAAGTGGAGTTAGCTTTGATACATAGAGAGCAAACATGAGATATTAAACTTTTTAATCATATGAGAGATTATATTTCCCTTTGCACTGTTGGTGTCTGTCACCTCTGTGAACCAACATCGCCAAATTTGGAGTTAAAGGAGAAGAGCTACTTGATACAATTTAATTTTTCTCAATTAGACTTTAATTTTTTTTGTTCAATATACACCAAGAAATAGTTCTTCATATTCTCTTCCTTACTAAGATTAAAATGATAAAAATGTAATTTACTTCAGTCATAAGGATTCAGGGTGTAGTTCTTCCTTTGTGCTTATGCAGGTGTAGTACCTTTGGTGTCACTGGTGTTGTAACAGATTATAAAACAAATCTATGTGACATTTGTCATCATCAGAGGTCTCTGACATAAATATTCAATCCATGATGGCCTGATCATGTCAACATTATTAACAGAGTGTACAATACATTCAACAAGTAATCTCAGTGACGTGGAAGAAAAAACAAACAACAAAAACAAACAAACAACAAAAACAAACAAACAAAGACCCAGCAATGAACCTGACAAGTCCCAGTCATGCTCTGCTGGCTTTAATCAGGTGAGTTAATTAGGGATTTAATGATTCCTTTGCACCCAAATATAGTGTAAATATTAACAAAATGAATTTTGTTACATGTAGTAGTGAAATATACAATGGCTGGTTTCTGTCAATGAAAAGATGCAGTTATGGTGTGAGTCCAGTGGCAGTTTGTTTTCTACAGGATTCAAATTGTTTCACCCTGCAGAAGTGCCGAGAATAAAGTGGAGCTTTCTAATAGCAGAAACATGTCAAAAAAGACTTTTGGATGGTGTGTGGGGAAAAAAAAAATCGACATCAGTTAGGAAAAGAGTTGAATTTATAAAATGATGTGATAAAACTGGCGCAGAAAATATAGGAAGAATAGCTCTGGTGTGACTGGAAATTGGTCAGCCAGGAGGGAAGAAGAATGGATTCTAATGAGCATATTACTACACCAAGCTTCAAAGAGAACTGTATGAGAGAAATTTCACTGAAGGACAACTGCAAAAATAGTTTGACGTCTACGTTTCCCCAGGGGATATACAGACTGACAGAAAGTATTCATTCTGTAGTTGAGGATTTCAGAGAATTGATACTACATCTAGCACTGAATCTCAAGACATCAGCAAATCCAAGCTCTGCACTAAGGCACCCTTTAAGCTGCAGCTGTATCTAGTCCAACCCAGCAACTTTTTTAAAACCACAAATGAGTTAGAGGTTATAGTCTCTAGAAAGCTGTAAGTATATTTTTCTATAAGACTCAACTTCCCCCACATGTAACATCTTTAAGCCACGGCCACAGTACAGTGAATACAACTTTGACAGCATCTCCACCAACTTTCACTACTATATGTAACAGAATTCATTTTGTTTATATTTGCACTATATTTGGTTGCAAAGGAATCATTAAATCGCTAATTAACTCATCTGATTAAAGTCAGCAGAGCATAACTGGGATTTGTCAGGTTCATTGCTGGTTTTTTTCTTTTTTTTTTTTTTTTAATTCACATCGTTGAGGTTACTTGTTGAATGTATTGTATACTCTGACAAACAGTGCCTTTTGCAGGTGATGGATATAGTGGGCGCATGGATATTAGCTGCTCAGTGCACAAGAGGGGTTCCCCTTTTTGGTGCATATTTGCTTTAGGCCTATACATCAAGTCTTGAGATATGTCCATGAGGACATCACTGCTATGCTTAAAGCACTTTTCTCCATTTTAGATCCAAAGTTTCAGATGCAGGATGGGATAGCACTTAGAGTCAGTACTACCCTTGCTATGGTTGCAAGGTCCTTTTGCAGTTCATGTTCTTTGCATGGAAGGTGAGGACTTAGTACCAGTTACTGATGCAAACTCTAATGCCAGCAAAGACATGAAGTTGTCATAAGGTCCTAGAACAATCACAGATTGCAGTGAAACCAAACCCCCTTCTTTCCTGTTTGCACAACATCATTCAGTAATGAAGATATACCTTGTCAGCTGCTGGTTAATGTTACGGTTTCATGGCAAATAGAAACTTTATTTTAGATTTTCCCCTTTATTTGCATTACATCACTCATGTGGTGATATCAGTTATAAGACATTAACCAGTCAGCTGATAAGGCAAATACTACACACTGACAGTGCCTTCCCCTTACAATTCCAAGGAACTATTAGTCTGTCATTCCCAGTGTCTGCTGCATGAAGCCCTCTTGCATAGGAATAAGGAAACAAATATGGCACATTACCATACTTAATATGGAACTGGAGTATAGTAGCTTGCTTGCTCTGCTAGATCTCTATTAATACACAATTTGACTGTTTTTTTCTTTGAACTATAGCTTTCCTTAGCCTGACAAATGCTCATAACATTTATGATTTAATTTTACCTCTAGCTTTAATGTAAGCAGATACAGAAAATCAAAACTATGCACCTTTTTCTCTCCCCTCCTGTTTTGTTTTGTTTTGGTTTGGTTTTCACTCAGTGGCTCTAGAAGTAGAAGATAAAGTAGACTACATAAAAATTTATTACACATTTCATCCAAACAAAAAACCTATGTAGTGGTTGTTTAATTCACTCTTAGGTTTGTGTTTGATTTGATCTGAAACTGAAATGTGGGTAAGTACAGAAGTACAACTTAGAATAGATATGTTTTTCATTCTGGAAACATTAAGAATAATAACTTCATAAGAAAGATATATCAAATTCCAGGCTATTCTAGTTATTTTAAAATAGGCAATCTAGGTCCTGTCAGAAGGACCTGTCAGAACATACAGGATGAAATTTACTTCTGTAAGGACATGTAGCAAGCATAGCAATAATTTACTAAAGGATCTGACCTACCCATGCTAATTGATTTCTTGGTTAGGAGAATAGAAGAAGATCTAGCAGTTCTCCACATGTGTCTCTGTAGTTTAAATGCCTAGCAAAATTGAAAGTGAATCCTTGCAAGTCCTCAGAAACCTTTTCCAGACCACAAGGTCTAAAAATTATTCAGCGAGTAGAGGAATCAGGAGAGAAAGAATGATCAGGAAATGTGAAGCAAGAAATAAGAATGATATAAAAACCTACTAGCAGAAACAAGTTGAAAAGCAACCTGCAGATGCAGGTCCAGGTCAAATATAAAGAGAATAATTTAAAAGCTTCAAGGGCAGAATAGTGAAATAGGCTCTCAAATTCAAAATGGCAGTCCTGCAATTCCTTATAAATTTGATAGCTCACCATAGATAGCTAAGAGCTCCATAGATATCTTGCCTTTATTTTTATTAATAATAATGATGATGATGATGATGATAATAATAATTTTTTTTTTTTTTTTTAATATTGTGAAATGCTAAGGTGTTGTGATTATGTTACTGGCAAAGACAAAACTAAGCTTAGCTCTTGCTTTGCACCCAGATCCAATAGTGTTTCTCTGGTAAACAGTTCAGGCCAAGTAGCGCCAGACCAGACAGTTCTATGGACAGAACAGTAACATCTCAGTAGTCAAAGTAACACTGAACATGCAATTGCAGCATCTGGATTATCTTAGGAGATGGCTGGAGGAGGTGGTGGGGTGACACTCTGGCTGCCCCGTTTCTTTAGATGAGTTGTGTAATGAGAATCTTTGCCCAAGATGATGGTGTTTACATATTCCTGTTTCTCTAGATTTTGTTCCTTTCTATATTCATCCTTTCCTTTTTTTTCTCCAAACCTCTGAAATTCTCCCTTGTTACTCATCTGAGTCTAAAGATACAGTCAAAACCTTTGTCTTACTGTGTATAAACACAGCAGAAACTCAATGCCCTCCATTCTCTGCTGGACTCTTGAGATATTGCAATGAAAAATGTAAGTTTAAGTAGTACAATACCACAATTAGAAACATTTCACTCTTTGCAGAGCCCATCTTTCAAATCCATTCCTTTGGTCAGGTTAGATCTGATACGAGGGATGGTAAAGAATAGAAGGTTTGGGAAAACATTCTCCTCTCAGTTTCATCCTTTCTTCCTTCGTATTTTCTCTGCTGGAATGTCTTTTACTGGTTAGACACAGGTTTCTATGCTGTGATGCTTCAGCAAAAGTTTGGTAGGTGAAGAAAATTCAAAATTCAACATCTGCAGATTATTCAGGGTCCTAAATAAAGCTGTTACTTTTGTTTATCCCTACCACTTTTGGTTTAAACATAGGAACAGAAATGGTGTTTCCAAAAATCACACTGTGTTTGTGTGCTACTGAGCTAAAGCTGCTGAGACATTTCAGACTTAAAAGATGGTTTTGAAGAGTTAGCTTTCATTGTAGAGTTCTAACTGACTTTATCTCCTTACTTCCAGAAATCCCAATGTGGCATGCATCATCCAGCACGTCTGCAGTCTGGGAATCTGTATGCCTCAGAAGGCATAAGCGCATGAGAGATACTTGAGCTACTTTAAAGTAGCTGCCACATCTTTATGACTCAATACAGCTCTCTGCAGAGGATCCCAGGAGCAATATAGCTACGTTAGCACGATGCTGCACTGCATTAATTTTCTTACAAAGGCTAAATAGATGGCAAGATTATTTCAAGCTGTTTCCTTGACACAGCTATATTATTTCCAGTTGTGGATTAAACTCATTTTGAGTGTAGTGCTTCACAAATCTTGCTGAAACCCAATTGTAGTCAATGTCTTCTGTTGGCATGTTGATGAGGTCCTTCATCCAAGAAACCTGGAGCTCTAGTTACCACGTAGGTGTTCCACATGTGATCCCTGCAAGAACATCATTAGTGCCTTGATCCAGTCTATTGACCCTGAATTAGAACAATTCAACTGACAGTAGTCTTCAGCATCCCAAATGACTGCTAGTTATACACTAGTCCGGAACAATAAGTCTGTGTGAAGATTAAGGTATGTGTCCTTTATTGCCATTAATTTTCTCATACCAGCAACAGGAAGTTGGTATGAGCTATCTCACAAGAGCTCCTTTCCAGAGCAGGGTCAATGTCCTTTGCCTGGCTGTTCCATGAAAATATGACCTGTGTTTTTGATAGATCTTAATTGCTGTTTGTTCATAGGAGATAATCTCAAATATTCAGTAGGAGAATTCATGCTAGTATAGAGCCCTGACTGCTGAGAAACAGCAATTGTAAAATGCATGATCTGGATTATACAGGGACTGTGAGGGGAGTTAGACATTTCAAATAATAAAATGAAAGGAGGAAGCAGGTAAAGTGGCTTACCAAACTAATGCTTTTATCCGTAAGACCCTTCAGGCAATGTGATGTTGCCATTTTTTCATAAGATGAAAGAGCAGAAAATCTGAAATCTTAAAAAAGGAGTGACTTTACAATATAAAGTTTAAGCAGTAGAACACAAGCATTCAAATGAATCAGAAAAGCTATTTCAAAACCTTATCTTACTACAGAGGAAACAAGAACTATTTGCCCTAGAGTCTTAACAAGCTCACTGTGTATAAGTAGAGCAATTATCATTTACTCTCCATCTTCATTTGCCATAGAGGCACAAAAGATGTCTTGCTATTATATGTGACTTTGTTGATAAATAATAGTGAATGCTTTAGACACACCCAGGCTTTCAATCTGCCATTGAACTTTTGACATTTGTTCTCCCTCTGATTTGTTAAGTCTGGTATTAACAAACATGGTTGGGATGACAACATACTGTAGGCAAATCATAGGCATCAGATCACATGCAAATGTTTTGTTTGCAAATAAATACACAGGTCTTCCAGTGAATAAAGCCCTGTGTCACTGAGTTTCCCTCCAGGAAGCTGGCAAGGCATTGGCAGGGATATGGGAGCTAAGTCTCATTTGTAAACATTTGTATCTGTTGCTATTTACATTAGAGTAAAATAAACATAACATAATGGGTTTAAGAATAGATCGCTCCTAAGTAGTGCATAGTATTTGTGCAAGAATAGCAATCCTCTATCCTGATGTAGGACTCTGGAAAACTCACTTAAAATAGAATTGGAAAAGTTATGTGATTTTCTATATGTTTGGGGTCAGGCTGTCTGTAATTCAGTGCTCCTGTTACAACAGATGTATAATGGGGCCAAATGCCATTTGGAACTCCCCAGCCCATCAAGCAGTTTCTACATAGAAGAGATTCTCATGCTGATGGCTTGCTAGAAGTGATCTAGGATTTGGGATTGTGATATCTCCAGCCCTGGGACACATTAATGGAACTTCATTTGATTTTGTTCCCCACCTAGGAGGTATTTAACAGCAGTGGGTTTGTTTTCTTTCTTTTTTTGAGCCAAGCTCTAAATGCATGTATTCCTTTCACCAAGCTATTTCACAGACCAATGAATTGAACTCCTCTTTTGATGACTTCTGACTATCTCCAGGCAATTACATGAATAACAGTGATTGTTTATTAAGACTTCACATTGTTGCTACTTCACATTGTTGCTCTGGAACAATGCTTCAGTGTCACAGGAGAGAAGATCCAAATCCATTTGCTCTCAGAGATTTTTAGTGGTAAGATAATTAGAAGTTGAAGGAGAAAGTTTCTAAGGAACAAGAAGGAAAACCTGATTTGAAGAGGAATATTTTCAGAACTCCACTTTTGGAACAGATTTCAATTCTAAGCTGGTTTCAGGTTTTGCAAAAAAATCCACATCTTATTAGTCTGATGATGATTACTGGATAGGAATCCATCTACTTATCATTTTGGCCAGTGTCCATTTTTTTCTTTCATGTAGTACACAGTTACTGAATGCTAGCAATGGATATTTAAGAGATACATGTAGGACTCTGATCAAGTTTATAATCACAGAGGCATTTGGCAAAAAGTTTGCAGACATGATTTGTATTAGTATTCAAATTAACTCACCAACAGTAATGGAAAGCACACTGGAGTCCTCATGCAAACAATATTTACTATGCATCTTCCAGTATTTTCTGTATTAACTCTGTTGGGAATACTACAAACATAGTATTATGTTCTTTTTTGTTTGTTTTGTTGCTGTTGTTGTTTTCTTGCAGGCTTATATTTCTTCCTCCACTCCCAATTGAATATGATAATCTTAACAGAACAGGGTGAGCCAGAGGAATCTCCACCCTGACACTCATTGTAGCGAGGTAATAAGTCATCATGTTTGGAATTTTATTTTACCATGAAGAAGCATAACTGAAAACAGTGACTGTACTTAAAACTTACTCAACAGGCTTTTTCCCACAGTATTTGTTCCAAATGCTAACTTCCTCTTCCCTATGGCTTTTCTCATGTCCTTTATATGAAGGGTGGATCTCACCTGTTCCAGCAAGTCAGCAATCTTCAACATCCCCCTAATAGGCTGCAACTAGTTATCACAGGTTGAAATATGCAGCCAAACATTCCTGTGGCTTTTCACCTATCAGTCAAAGATTGAGCCTCACTGGAGGCCCAAATTAGGGCAGAATTCTGTGTGATTTTTTTACTTTATCAAGTCCTAACTCAGCAGTGTATAGAGTTACACAAATTCTGAATGATTACTTTTCCCAGATGAATCTAGCAGATGTTCTCTATTTTGGCACAAGCCCCAGACTGGTGGGATTATTTCATTCCTCAGGTTCAGTGGGATAGCAGCATTCGGCTTTCTGGCACAGGCTGTGGAGACTACTGTCATAAAAAGGAAATGTCAACTCCCCGAACATCCACAGCTACAAGACTGACTCTTCCTGAACACAAATCAGCTGTGCAGCTCTTCCAAATGCAAATTCCAAACTCTCAGGGCTGGGTACCAGCCACCTGTGAAGCCCCAGTGTCATTCTGGGGTGAGAGATGGGTATGCCACATCCTCACATCCTCCTGTGTGTCACAGCTTTCTTTAGAGATGTGGGATTGTGGTCAGGAAGAAAATTCTAGTGTGTTTCAGTGAGTCCCCCAGCCCGTTCCTGCAGGGAATCAAGCTACAGTTTAGACAGAAAGACAGAGCCCAAAATCCTGCCCTGGGTTATTAGAAGTTGTGGAGCACTAAGTAAGTCATAAGTTTCCTTTCTTCTAAGAAAAATCTTCTCTAGGACATCATTTTGCCCTAGCATCATATTGTTACTGCCTAAATACAGTCCTTGCTTCTAAATATTTGAACTGGATACAGTCAGCATAAAAGTACTTGAAACAGGTTTAGGTACATGCTGGAAACAAACAGCATCTCTTAGAGTTGCTGCTGCAGCAGTATCATTTAATCACATGACTTTTCATTGATACCTAATACATTTTTATATTCTCTCTAGTTAGATGTGGAAATACCCACAGACACAGTTCTTCTGTTTACAATTCATTATTCACTTAACTCAAGGGGCCAACCTCCCCAAAAACCAAAGAACTGACTTACAGAAGAGGTGCCTGTACCTGTATTGCAGCATTGTCTGGGGGCTGTGGTTTGACCTGAACAAAATGAGCAGAGCTCTGTGTCTTAACTCCTCAGAAGCCATGGAAACAGGAAGAACTTCTGTTCTCTATTTCAGATACAGCTCTCCTGTGCTCTTTGTCAGTTTGTCTCTTCAACAAGTAGTACTCTTACGGAAGCCTGACCTTCCTCTAGGTATGGAGTCAGGGAGAGAGACAATATGGTCAGTATTTATAGCAATGAGAAAGACTTAACCTCAGGATTGATTCTTCATAAGCCTAAAGGACAGGAACTCAGTAAACAGATGCTGACAGCCTTCTTGTGTGCCCCTTCCAGTGGGAAGGGCTTATTAGAGAGTTCACAATAAATATGAAGTCAGAAGTCCTTTCTCACCACCTCTTCTCTCTCTCTCTTTTTTCTTATTTTTTTTTCTTTTTAAATTTTTATTTCCTTTTATTGTCTTTTTCATCACAGTCATAGAACTAAGGACCTTATCTGAGCCCAGAAAAGCAAACGGGAGCCTTTTGGTTGATTTTCATTAGCTATGTCGTGGTTTGGTGGAGATATATAAGAACCATCCAACACTGTGGGGTTTCTTTCTTAAAGTGAGTTCTTGAGGGTCTGAGGTTTTTCAGCAGCTCCCTGATGTTGTTTATTAGAAGTCTGCTTTCAAAATATGAAGTGGTCTTTTCAGATCAGCCTGTTGTGTTTAGTTTTGCTGGCTTTTCTGGTATTTTTTCTTCAATGCAATGAAAGAGAGAGAAAAAAAAAAAAGTCAGTAGAGATATATTCAGCTGAATACCTAACCAAAGAGAACTAAATGTTTTCTCCGTACGTCGTTATATAGCTACTCAGCAGAGAGTATTACAGTATAATGTTTCCTTGGGCTTCCACCATCCAAAATTTTTCTAGACTGTTGAAGTTGTACCACCATATTCTGAAAATATGCAGCTAAGGTTTAGGAAGGAAATTTTATGAAAGAAATCATGCATCCATGTTTTGCATTTTAGCCAAATACATTCAATTTTCACATTGCTGAAGATCTTTAACCGATATACTTTTTTTAAATAAAATGTCCTTGAACTAGTTTGAATGCAACCTAAGTCAAAAGAGCAGTGAGGAGAATTTGATGGAGTAAAAAGATCTTAAAAAATAATAACATCAAAACTATATCTGGAATAATAATTTACAGCAATAATTAATTTGTCAAGGTTCTCCACTTCCTGATTTTCAATTGATCATGAACAGCATGTTCCCCAGATAGGTATGTCTTATACAATATTTATTAGCTAGTTTCACATAATAAGTCCTAGGCTTTAAATTGTGAGAAAACATCTTTTTAGAGAAAAACTGCTACTTTTATTTGAAGACATGCTTAGGTATTTTTGTTGCATAGTTAAAGCACATACTATGCTCTTCTGACCCCTCATTAACAAAGGAGATTTTGCACTGAGATCAGATTCTTTTCATTCTCCACATCTTTAATGGTAATCAGCAGATAAATTAATGTTGAAAGGAGTCACTGTGGTTTTTCACTAAGCAGTTTTGCGATGTTATCAAGTTGCTGTTTACTCAATGGGTGCTATCTTGCCACAGTCCAATATTAGTTTTACTGCTACTGGCAGGTGTCTTCCTTCTTCCACAGAAAAAGGCGGTTTATTGCTTTCCTTATGCATAATTCTACTTTAGAGGAACTTGTCCTCTAATCTAGAACAGATAACTCTACATTTGCAGTATGAGATGGCAGACACCCTCGGTTCGCAATATCATGGCAAATGGTCTTCAGTGAACTGCTCTAGCATTCATGTCCTCCAAGGCTGGAACTGATATTACAGCACCTGTGCATCTTAGGAATCTTGTATTGGGGAAAAAGAAACCCTTTGTTCAAGTGAACAACACTAGAGAAAGCCCTTGGGAAGAATCCCAGTCCTCCTGCTAAGAATCTCCCTGTAGGAAGGGATAAACTGGGTCATGGTTAACATTTAATTTCTAAACTGCTCTCTGTTCCCTTGCAGGTACCTCACATTATGTTTCTATTTCAATAAATATTATGTCAGATAGGTGGCCCCTTTTCCCCAAATTGCCACCAGACAAATGCAGCTCTTTATAAATGAATAGGACTTATTTTTAACACGTTTTAATTTAATATCATCCCTGTTTAGGATGTAAATAAAGGACAGGAAGTTACAAGAAAAACTACATTATTGTTGGAACTGGCAAATCACAGAAGGGAAAGAGAAAGAAATAAAAATTATTTTTATCTGAGAAGATACTACATGAGAAATAACACACAGTTATTCACAGAGTGCTTATTATTAAGTTAAAGCAATAAGGGCAATTTTTAAAATAAATTTTAAAATAAATTCTAAAAACTCTTTCAGAATTCATAATTTAGCCAAATACTAGGTATAGAAGCTTGGCTAATACTATTCTGAAATCAATGGACATTTTTTTCTGTAATTTCTGACTGAAAGCCTGCCACAGGAGGCTCAAATAAATTCAAAGAGATTTGGTATATGCATTTTCTGATTTTGTCTTTAATACTTATATATGGTATTTTTAGCACATTGGTCACTAAAAAAATAGTAAAACAACAATGAAATATATTATGCTATGTTTCAAATGGATTGGTAATAAATTTTATTGCAAAATTATGTTCTATTCTAAGTGTTTAGAATTAGTGACAGATATTAGCTCTACCCAATGACATCTCTCAATAACCTGCTCTTACAAGGATCACAGGGATCCTGAGGTGATTATTATTTTCAATATTTTCCAGACAACTATTTGGGTAATTTTTTTTAGAAGTTAAAAGCACCTACAGCAGTAAAAGTGAACTGTTAAGGTGAGGCACAAGTCATATGCACTGCTTAAATTCAAGCATTTTTTACAGGACTGAATGTTCATGCTGAACTTCTGTGTAAGGATGAGGCGATTTTTTTTCCAAACTGTTGCTTAGTTTACTCTAGGTCTCAAAATAGCTTGTGTAAAGAAGTAGTCCAATGTCTGCAGAAAGCTCACCTCTATAATAATACATGTCAACAAGAAAACACATATGTATGCACAAACATACACACAAAGACAAGGGGTCTCAATTTCAGCTTGTCTGGGATATTTTCATAGTCTGTAATAACAGCTACAGTTTCAAAGGGCTTCTGTGCTTTTTTGTTTTAGCAGCAGATGGTTTGAGTGGAGCAGTCTATAAATGAATTGGTGGTGACCAACACTGGGCACCATTTATTTACTTTCTGTTTATAAACCTTAATGTTTGTTTTCCATGCATTCTACTTCATTAAGATGATCACTAAGTACAAGAGCTCTTTTAAATCAGCAGTGGTTGTGGTTTGGCTCTTCTTAACAATGTAAATTTATAGCTTGATTGAAAACATTCCAGACTCCACTGCCTAGTTCTTTTTTTCTCTTTTTCTTTTGTGCGTGTGTGTATCTTTATAGAACTTATGTTGATTTTAAACATCTGACTTCTAAAACAGGACATGGTAAAAGAAAACAAAGAAGAAAAATCAGGGTTTATGTGGCTTCTTAAATTCAGCATACAAAAAAATGAGCAAAAAGCCAAGTCACACTATAAAGAATGATGCTGCAATCATTTGATTTGAGGCTTACATTACAGCCTCTACAATATAGATTTCACAACTCTGTCTACAAAATAATAAAAGCAGAAAAGCATGGCATTTCTGAACATGCATTCAGTCCATCAAATTTCAGTTCTGCTCACTCTTGCTGACAGCACACTCTGACCTCTAAATCACCCTTCGTCTATCTGGAATCACCCCTGAATCATCCTTGTCGGAGCAACAGGTGACCTAACAGCAAGGCAATGCTCTGTGGGATGATTGTATATGTTCTAGCAGGATTCTCAACAGCAGGAAGAGATGTTGCCATTTCATAGTTGGTGTCTAGAACTTGTCGATGTGAATACTGATGGAACTCAATCCATGTGTAAGAAAACAGTGACTCAGATGTTCAGTGAAGCAGTCAATATAATTTGTGAAGATTAAGATGGATTTGTATGATCACTTTTCCCACTGATGCTTTCGTATAAAATAAAAATAGTGATTTTTTTTTTAATGAGAGTCACAGAGGAAGGAATGTTAACTCAAGTTCTGAGAATTGGGTGACCATTACCTGTACTGGTGTCTACATTGTAGCTGCTGGTAGTGATATACCTGGTTTAGAGGGTGTTTGCATGTTATGTGACTGTCTTAGGAAAGCAGAAATGTTCAAGGAAGCAGCTCTTGGATTCTCCAAAGACAGCTGAGATGTCTTCAAACCATTACTGCAAATAAATTAGAAGATTCTGGTCTGGAGAGGACTTTCAGACCAGAAAATAGTTTTTGCCCCAACTCACCATTCTAGCCCAATTCAAAAGTGAATGTGAACCTCTACCCTTACTATCCTGCACATCCTCCTCAGGAGGCAGACACAGGAGGAAACTAATTGGGCCCATTTTGTCATTCAACTGGTTGCTGATTTTCTTACTTTTCTTACTCTGACTGTTTATGGAACAATGTCTTTGAGTTCAGACCAGACTGACTGATCCATGTAGAATAATAAAATGATAGAATGGTTTGGATTGGAAAAAACCTTAATGTTCACCTGGTTCCAATGTCCCTGCCCATTGGCAGGGACACGTTCCATTAGACGAGGTTGCTCAAAGCACCATCCAGCCTGGCCTTGAACACTGCCACAGGAATGGGACATCCACAACTTCCCAGGGCAACCTGTTTCAGTGCCTTACCACCCTCATGGTGAAGACTTTCTTCCTTATATGTAATCCAAATCTCCCCTCTTTCATTTTAAAGCCATTACCCATTGTCTTGTTGCTACACGCCCTTGTAACATGCTCCTCTCTAGCTTTCTCGTAGGTCCCCTTTAGGTACTGGAAGGCTGCTATGAGGTCTTTCTGGAGTCTTCTCCAGGCTGAACAACCCCGAGTCTCTTAACCTGTCTTCACAGGAGAGGTGCTCCAGCCCTCTGATCATCTTTATGGCCCTCCTCTGGACTCACTCCAACAGGTCCATATCCCTCTTATGCCAGGGGCCCCACAGCTGAACACAATACCCCAGGTGATGAAGAATCACCTCTCTCAACCTGCTGGTCACACTTCTGGCTTTCTGGGCTGCAGTAGTACATTGCTGCCTCATGTTGAGCTTTTCATCAACCAACATCTTCAAGTCCTTCTCCTCAGGGCTGCTCTTAATCCATTCTCCATCCAGTCTGGATTTGTGTTTGGGGTTGCCCCAGCCTGTGTGCAGGACCTTGCACTTGGCCTTTCTGAACTTCATTAAGTTCACACAGGCCCACTTCTCAAGCCTGTAAAGGTCCCTCTGGTTGGTATCCCTTCCCTACAGCATGTCAACCATACCACACAGCTTGATATCGCCAAACTTGCTGTGGGTGCACTCAGTCATACTTAAATATACTTGAAAAGCATTTAGCATTTAGCTTTCTTGCAAAATCACAGGCTTGTGTGAATCTTCAGCTTTTGGGGCTCTTGTCTTATCTGTCATTTTTTACAAATGCCTCCTGCAACAAAACAGTGATACTGGGCAGCAAAACCTTGTAACCACAGTTACCTAATTGGAATACCTCTGCAAACACACAGGCAGGCAAGCAAGTCAGCATAAGGTAACAAGAGTCTCAGCTGACGTACAGTCACTGTTTACATGTACTCAGCCTCTGGCAAATGCAAGGCAGCACAAGGGATGTCAGCTCATTTCTCTGAGTACTTTAAATGAAGTCCCAAGACCTGTCTCATCTTAGAAGAAACTTTGAGAGTGACATCTGAAAACCATAAAATTCGGGACACTAATACAGCTGCCCAACCTACGGTGAAGCAAGTGTCTTAATCTTGTACCCACAAAGATGTCTTTTAGCCTGGGGTGCAGGGAAATGCCTCTCTCTACTCAACATCCATGCATTTGTAATTTTTTTTTTTCTGAGTTAGGAACCAAAGCCAGCCCTTTTTCACCATACTTGGTCAGACAAAGAAGAGGTTTACTCAGGCGATGTCAACATGAGCAACTAGTGCAGTGCAGTGGACCTGGATGGAGAAACAGCTGCTGCCAAAGCCCTCACAACTATGTTGAACTTATTTCAGGGGTTTACTTTGGCCTGGCTGTTGCCTTGCCCTGGGTGCTGAGTGCTCACTAGAGGCAGCAACGTAATGGGTATGCTCCTGGGCTTCTGCATACAGCTTAGTTTAATCTGAAAAAAATCCAGATTTTTTACTTTGAGAGAGTTTCACAACATGTACGAAAATACAGTGAGAAAGACTGAGTGGTTCACTTCAAGAGCACACCCCTGACTGCAGCTGCAAAGCTAAGGTGAGTGTAACCTCAGTATCCCAGTGACTGGATATTGGAGCATCTGCATTTGAGAGGTTCATACTGGGGTTTAGGGGAAAGTTTAAAAAAAACCCCATACCATCCAGAATCTAATTTCTAGCTTATTAATTCATTATAATTCAATTCACAGATTGCAGATTTTCAAGTTTCTTCTCAGTTCACTAGAATTCCCTTTTCCCAAGTAGCTGGCATTTGTTTAACAAGCATGCCTTTGACTCCCAACAATGTATGATTTCTTTTTGATGAAAAAAGGACATGCTATTCTGAAGTTCAGCTGAGGTCCGGGACCCTCCCTGTCTATAGTTATGCCTTGGAATTATATGTACAGAGTTTTTGCACAAATAACTTTTCATGATTCTTCAATTTTCATTGCATAAGGCTGTGCCAGAGACTGCTACCTTGTGCACATTCCTTAAGTTTGAACAAAATTACTGTTTATGGTTGCACAGAGTATTTCACAAAGCAGCCAGTGTACTTGTGAACACTAACGTTTCTGTCTCTGGTGGGGTTCAGAGGGACAGAACTGTGTTTCTGAACTGTGTTGCAAGCAGCAGAGCACTTCTGCAAGGACACCTCTGCTTGAATATCTCCTGCTTTCATAGCTGCCCCCTTTTTTGTTCACACAAGAATCAGGGGCAGCTCAAAGGCACTTCAGCAGTGACAGTATTTGTGCTTTAACTCCTAAAAGGATAGATCGTAAATTGCAATCCGCTACAAACTAAAAGCCTTATGATTTGGTCTCTTTGTCTTCCTTTCTCCTAAGCCTTTTATAGGTCTCTTACTGGAGGACATGGACAGGACCAAATTCTTAGAAAGCTCTTGGCTGGATAGAAACCTGAAAATGTTAATCACCAGATTCACCTGTATCATCAAAAGCTAGCCAAAACAGTAAGGAAGTACTTCATGTAAATCTGTGGAGGTTTGTTTGTTTGGTTGGTTGGTTGTTTTTTTCTCCCTTAAAAGGGTTTCACTGTCACACATCCCCAAACATAGGTTTTCTGTAAACAGAATATGACAATATTTTTTCTAACATTTTACAGCAGAAGTTTTACCAGCTCTGCACTTCTCATTTACTTGAAAAGTCAGACACAATTTTAGTCTACCAGACATTTTGTATTTTCTTTTTTTTTTTTTTTTATGAGGGAGGGTGGATACAAAGAATAACAGATTTAGTGAAATGAAATCTTCACATAGTTTTTTTTTTTTTTAAAGTTTGTAATTTATTTTCCACTGTAGTAACAAACTAGTATTATATTAAAGTCCATCAGATTAAGTGTGGAAAACATTTAAGTAACAACATTAGTTGTTCTACTTAAGAAGATTTCTTGTATATTTATTGTTGTGAAATGTCTCTGTCAGGAAATTAGTAGCAAGACCTGTCCCTGTGAATGCATGATCAAGATGCACAAAGATTGAAACACCCTGCTTGGTGGTGTATTTATGTATGAAATTTTAGCTGAAACAATTAATTATCTGAGATGCTGGTCTTGGTTTCCTAGAAGGCCGTTTTGAGTGTTCTTCACTTTTATGTTCATGTATACGTATGTCACTAAGGGAGGAGTTCTTGGCAATTTAGCACTCGTGCTGTTTTGCAGACTAATACTAGATATGCTAGACATAAACATATGTTAAAAAATGTCAGTATGGTGTCCAAAGTGAAAATATGCATCTCTTAATTTCTTGACAAATCTCTGCACAGAATAGACAGGAAAGTCAATCTCCAACCATGATCCTGATACTCTGTGAATAAGAACATGTTAATTTATGGAAAGGGTGAAAAATGCACCCTTTGTGGACCACTCTGTGGTAGCACAACACATAAAGGAATATGTTCCAAACTTCTCAATAGATCAGCTAGCTAGCATGTGTTAATGGTGTTTCTTAGGAAAAGTAAGCATAGGTCTCAGCTTCAATCCTGAGGCCTCCCCACTGCAAAGGAAAGGGAGTACATGACATTTAGTCTAAAATCTTTGCAGTTTGTTTTTTCCAGGTTATTAGTTGAGATCCATCATTTGGTATATCGAGATAATGTAAATCAGTTTTTTCCAAGTACTGACTACATTCTGTCCCCTCCTTTCCACTGGCACGATCAAGGCTGTGCACAGACTGTCTGTAATAAACTGCCACCTGTGATGTTAGCAGTTGGCACACTCACTGCACTGTGGTGTGATGCCTTAAGAAAGTGTAAATCTTTGTGTGATTAATGAAATAAAGCATTATAAAGGGAGTAATTATTTTACTCACCATGTAATTAACACATGAAATCTGTGATAAGTTACTGTGAAGACTAATATTTCCCCTCTAAGATTTCAATACTTATTCAGGAAAAAATGTGTTTAAATGTATCAAAATGAGGAATGGAAAAATAGTGGCTTAAGTGGCAGCGTTACAGGTACTACTTATCTAGACTTCTCAGGGCACAGCTTGAAGAAGTGGAATCGGGAAGAAATTTTCTCCCATTGCATAGAAATATTCCAGTATTCACACACTTCAGGGATCACATCTTTCCTTGAAGCATCTGGGATTTAGTATTAAGAGGATACAGAACTAGAGTGAGCATCCAGACGCAACATGTGGTTCCTCGTAGTTAGAGTTTTCCATCAGATGTTCATACATTATTGTGATATAGCTGGCCAGGTTCTATTAGAATTCATAAAATCTAAATGCCTTATGAAACAAACATGGAAGAATAACAAGATGGGCTTTCCACCAGAAAGGACTTTAAATAAAAAAAAGTTATAAACATTTTCATTCTCTTCCCTTCTCTCTTTGACCAGACAAAGTGGCATATCTTTCTTTCCATCCCTGACAGGATTCATTGCAATAAGTGCCAATAACAATTACAAGTTTGGCTAAATGCAAACTGTGACTTTTTTCCCTCAGCTCTTCAGACTTTGACAACACTATCAGCTTATAACAGACCACCTGTTTGTTTTGTAGTGCCTGCCAAAACACATAAGTGTTAATGAGGAAATGAGATGCTACTTAATATGTGTGTATATTTATATAATATGCATAAATGCATACACATTTAATGTACACATTTCCTTCCACTGAGGCATATGGAAGATAAACAACTTGATTACAACATGAGGGGTTTGTTTTTTGTTTTTTGTTTTTTTTTTCAGTCACGTTGCTGAGTTCATGTAGCATCAGAGTGCAGTGTGGAGAGGCAGAAGAGTTAGAAATCCCTTCATGCAAAAATTGCAAAGGACTTCAGTATCTGTCTTGATTTAAAATTCACAGCACCTTGATGCAGACAGTAGACATTATGGAGTGATCCACAGATTATATATCTTGGTGTCAGTGGAGCTGTTTTATTTACAGCAGTTGTGTTATTTTCATCATCTACCAGTTATTTACAAACAAGCAGGCACACCGCATCTTCATGAAAAAGACAGTAGGGGACAGGTTCAGTTTCTCTCAAAACACTACAACCAGTACTAAAATTTTCAGTCTTTCCAGATATCAGACAGTGGTGTGCACTGATTGAGCCACATGTCCTCCAGCCATCAAATCTTGCTCTTCTTTTCTTGTTTTGCCACACAGCATTGCTCGTGCTGAGGATCTAGTAATATATGTGTTTCATACTTGAATTAAAAGGTAGGTAAAGAGAATGAAGACAAAATTTCCAAGAGGTTTTGTCCCAACACAGGGTACTGAGTGCTGGATTTTCAGAGTTTCTGAGCAACTCATTCTCCCACCTAAATTTTTATCAGAATTTAAAATTTTGAAGACTGTTTATTGAAAGAACTAAAAAGAAAACAGAGGAAAATAGTATGAAAAAGAATAGGAAAGAGAATAACAAGAAACAGAAGATAACTCATTCTGTAGTATTACTTAAAACTAACCAACATATCCCAACTCACTTCTTCCATTTGAAGTACAGCCCCTCAACTGTTTAAAAATATCTTTCTATAGTTTAACAGTAAACACCAAAATGGTAAATTTTGGAAATTGTAAGTCTGAGCTTTGGAATTAGTGCCTGTTTTTTCAATTCATGTGGAAATTGTTCTGACAAAGGGTATCTGTAAGTCTCAGGCAACACTGAGAATCAAATTTGTATTCCCAAGACAATGCTGTCTCTTCTGCAACAGAATCCCAACTAATGTATTCTGAAAAATTTCTGTGACTGAATGTGTAAGCTTTAATTAGGTTTGGAAGAACTATCTGAGACACATGTATGGAAAATCGTGAAATTCTGAAAATGTTGAGTGTCCTTATTGAGGTCATCAGAGAGCAGGAAGAGAACATCTAATCATCATAACATCCAATGACTATTCTAGTTTGTTTGATAAATTACGTTATAGAAGAGAAAGAGATTTTTATTTTTTTAACTCAAGACTTTGATCCTCTGTGTCCTGAAGCTTCTCTGTACACATTATTATTTGCACCGAGTATTTCAAAATTCCGTTATAAGCAGAGTTACGTATAGCATTGAACTATTACCATCTTACCAGTCTTCAGACCCTATATGATAATAATTTTATGTATTAACAGCATGTACACCTTAAAAGTATGTGGAGTAAGTATAGTTTAAAAGGAGGTAAGACACCAGGCCTTTTGGGATTTGCAGATTCTTTTCTCACTTTATTAAAATCTATTTATTTTATTGGTTGCCTTTCTGTGTTCTTTTAAAGCATTCCATGCACTATAAAATAAGCTGGATTTTAAAAGTAATTTTAACATTTTTTTAAATCAATTATCATCTTTTGCTCCAGAGTAGAACCCAAACAGGATTATTGAGGAGTAGCTTTTCTGCAGCAACTACTTCTGAATAACTCCATGTTAGACTGAATCTAAAAATAAATTTGCAGAAAAGCCTAGGGATACCCGAAGTACCTCCCCCAAATATCTAAAACAATACAGATTAGGCCAGAACCAGATAATGCAGGATGTTTATCCTGCTGAGAACGGTAGGACTATCCTGGGTGTTTCCATTCTGTACTACATTATGTAGTATAGACACATTCCCATGATGACTTCAGACTAATCTTTTATTGTATGTCAGTGTCACATCTTTAGAAACAAGACTATTGTGATTATAAGGTTCATTAGTGAGTATGAGGTGTTTAGATGGTATAGTAATGAGGTAACAAAACAGGGATTATGTCTATGTGGAAGCATTTGTTCATGCAAAAGCAGGAATTAGGAATGACTTCATTGACATCAGACTAGCCAGACAGAGAATTAACACCAGGTATTTTTAAGCAGAACCTGCACTCTGACACAGGTCAAATTTGGTAGAACTGCACAGATTAATGTAATACTCTGGATTATATTTGGAAAGCTAACTTTTTTGATTGTGTACTACCAATCTGACTTGGACTAAGCAGAAGTGAAGAGAAACACCTGGAACCAGCTCACTGGAAGGGCTATGAAATAAGTTGAATCTTTTCTACTGTAAATGCTTTGTACCATCAGCCTCTGGCCTCAGGGTTAAAGGGATGGGAAATTGACTATACTGGTCATGAATCACAGGAGCTTCTCTCCTAATTCATATAATTGTAAACGATAAGCAGTCCTCTGTAATGATGAAGATAGTTTTCAAAGAAGCACTAGATTATGTGTCTGCCAAAAGAGATTAACAGGTTAAAAGTTATATGGACAATCCAAATCTTGATGATAATACAGTGGGTAAAGAAAATATTGAACATGAGGAACTCTGTTGTTTTTTATTACTAGCAATTAAGAAAACAGAATCAAAATCAAATGTTAATCATATTGGAAAATGTAAAGTACAACCGGTAACATTTCTCAAAACCAATATTATTGCCGGTTCTACAAAAGTAAAGCAAATTGCTATAACATGGCAATGGAAATCAGACTGCCCCAGAAAATGTATTTCAGGAGCCACAATTTACATTTGGAACTGTATATCATGACGATTAAAGAAAGCGACTGAATTTTTGCTTTGGCAAACATCATTGTAAAAGTGAGATGTTTTGAAGAAACATTTGTTTAGTCCCCATAACTATAATGATTTTGAATGGAACATGGGTTGAATGTCACAAGATGCAAATAGTGATGTTATTAGTTTCTGGAAAAAAAAAAAAAAAGTAATGACTTACAAGTTTAAAAACAGTTTTTCTAATTATCATGAGTCTCTAAAATACATCCTTGGCTCTTAAGGCAATATTTTTAGAGATTTGAGATCCACTGACATGACAGATTCCATGTCTCTTTACTAATTATATGTAGTAGGTCTCAAAATATTGTTAATATATCTGCGTGCAAAAAATCAACATGATGTGTCTTTTATGACAACCAGAGAAAGTTTCTGGAGGTAGAGTTACTGGTGGTGAGACACCTTTGTCTTGTTCATGGACATCAGGTCTCACATTGCATTATATTCTCAGTCTGACTTTTGGACAGTTACTAATTAATCTCTAAGCAGTGTCTGTAGCATGTTTTTTTTTTTTTCCAAGCACTTGGCAACATATTTTTGGTTTACACATCCGTGATTTAATTAGAATTTCTTGATAGGTATGTGTAAACAGTAGTTGTCTGAAATGTGAATATCCTTAAAAATATCAAGTAAAAATTGTTGGTGAAATCTCTGTAGGAACAATTATTAGGAAAGGTGTAAAAAGGAGAAATACTTCGAAAGTAATAACTCACTATACCCTGTTTAAAACTCTGAATATTGGTTTTAACTTTTTGAAGATATATATATCTGATTTTCTAAGAAATATGATAATGGATTTCAAAATGTCACATACTGCACAGTCTATCTATTACAGTTATGATGTTAATGAAGTATCTCATTGCTAATTTTTTGGACAAACTCTAAGACCATTGATTAATATTTACTGTACCAAATGAAATGGCTTAGAAAATGCTGAGGAATGCAAATACAATTTCTGAGAGCTACTGCTTCCAACTAAAAGCATAGAACCAGAGAAGCTGTGCTAGAACAGTGAATCAGGCAGCCAGAGCCCCAAAGACCTGTATCTGGCATCCAGCCAGAAATGATGCCCATTTATTCACACCCAGAAGGAGAGACAAAGAGAAAAAGAGAACAGAAGAAAAAAATTACCTTTCTGAAGCAAGAGCATGTGAGCATTCACTTTTACTCCTCTGTTGCTTAAAATGAGTGGTCAATGAAGTTAATTAGTCAACAAATTTTACTTATCAACAGTTTTGCAAACAATGGGGAAAATAATGTCAAAATAAACACTGGAAGCTTTTCTTGATTAAGAAAAAACAAAGAAAACAAAACTCAGTTCCTTCCTCCATAGATGCTTAACATATTTTGACAAAACGTTTTGAGAGCAAGATTTTACAAGTAACATCAAATTACAGTAATTTATTTTTAAATAAAGTGGGGGAATCTTTCCTTAAAACAAGTCCTGCCATTAATTAGTTAACACCATCTACTCCGAACAAGAGCACAGGGAAATTAAATTTGTGTCAAAATGTTTTTGGAGGGGATTCTGAAAATACAATATTCCATATTTTCCTTTCTTGTTATACATGTAGCATCTTTTATCCTCAGTCTTTTTCCTTTTTCCTTTCTTTTTCTTTTTTCTTTTTCTTTTTCTTTTTTTTTCTTTTTCTTTTTCTTTTTCTTTTTCTTTTTCTTTTTCTTTTTCTTTTTCTTTTTCTTTTTCTTTTTCTTTTTCTTTTTCTTTTTCTTTCTTTTTCTTTCTCTTTTTCTATTTTCCTTTTCCTTTTGTCTTTTATTTTTTCTCTCTCTTTCTCTTTCTCTTTCTCTTTCTTTTTCTCTTTCTCTTTCTCTTTCTCTTTCTCTTTCTCTTTCTCTTTCTTTCTCTTTCTCTTTCTTTCTCTTCCTCTTTCTTCTCTTTTTTCCTTTTTCCTTTTTCATTTTTTTTTCTTTTTTCTTTTTTTTTTCTTTTTTTCTTATTCTTTCTCTCTCTCTTTTTTGTTTTCTTCCCCACAGTCCTACCACAACAAGTCTCTAAACATACATATGTTACATGTGTTTTCATTAGAAGGTTCAGTTTTAAAATCTCCATGTCTTTTCTTGTATCACTGAGCACAGTTTAAGGGCCAGGGCACTAAGTTGCTAGGACCACTACGTGTTAATAGTTCATGCTAATTTACAACAATTCCTAGGAACAATTGTAGGTTTTACACAGGCCAGGGACCATTCACAACAGCAGACAACGTAAGAAGTATTAAACATTATCACAATGAACTGTGCTTTTCCATCTGGCTCAAAGTCTAGAGAACATATTTTGATCCACAGTTCAGGAATAGTGTTAAGTACCATCAGTGTTAAAGGATTATGTATTTTCTTTATACAAGTATTTCCTTCATCAGTCATCAGCAAAACATCTGGACACTTAAAATATTTTTGATTCAAGCCTCACATTGACTAGAGTGAGGGTTGATTTCTACAGATACAGTGTATAATCCCCAGCTTGTTAATGCCTGTAAAAGGAAGACAGGGGACAAGCTTGTTTTCCATACAAGTCCCTTCAGACTTCATAATGTCATGTTGTTGTTCCTTGCAACTTTGTCATGCAAGACATGTTACCACATTTTGCTGATGAATTCCTGAGGTTTAATGGACATCATACTCAAAGTCACTCAGGAAACCTGTTGGCAGAGCCAGGTGTCCTGATCTTTTAAGTTCTAGTCCAATGATTCAGCTGTCCTTCCTTACAGTGCATCAACTAAAAGCATGCTGGTCTTCCTCCTTGTTACAGATTGACAGGGAGAGAGTTATCTGAGATATATTAAAGCACTATTTTTGTTGGCTATTCATGTTTTCCAGAAATGTGTGTATCATCCCTATATATCATTATAATATATCAAAAATAATTTTTCTCTGTGCAGATGATGTTTAGTTGCTTGCCAGTCCATCTGTGGTCTACACATGGAGACAAGAGTGTTAAACAGAACAGATGTCATTGGAAATATAAGTCTCTAAACATACATATGTTACATGTGTTTTCATTATAAGGTTCAGTTTTAAAATCTCCGCATCTTTTCTCGTATCACTGTATTGTATGTTTCAGTCTGGATCGTAATGTTCTTGACCACCTTTATTCAGACCTAGGTCTTCACAAGTTTCATCTGCCTAATTAGTGGAGTAAAATTATCCAAGAAATCTTTCTCACATCTTATAGCATTGAGCTATGAGGGCAATAACTCCCAGATATTTTAGCCTGCAAGGGACACAGGGGAGGGCAACTCATCCCTGCTTTTCATCTTGCAGTGATCATTAAGGCTAAATTTTCAGTAAGAGGTAATAAAGAAAAGGTTATATACTGCATTTTATTTGTTATTTCTGCTTAGAAGCCCACTTGTCAGGTAATGCTGAAACAAAGAATGAAAAGAAAATCTCTGTCTCACGGAATTTACAGTCTTAGTAAAAGTGGTAAGTGGCAGAAGGAGGCACACAGTATGGTAGTGTGGCACAACGTAAACACAAAAACCATTCTGTATTCCTTTACGATCTTAGGATATGAGCCCAGTCCAAGTTTTTTCTTTTCAAATGTTGTAATTCAGGTGTCTAAAATAAAGTCTTCTACCTAAAAGGAATCTTCAGCCAGGCATTTAGACCTTGCAACTAGTAAGAAAATGTTCCTATTCTAGCCCATGTTATTAAAAAGAAACTGTCCAGTGCCAATAGGGTATATAACCTAGAGATTCAGTAATATGTTTTAGTTCTAAAAAATCTTTCAATATGGTCAACCGCATAGTGGTAGTGTGAAAACGAGTGAAATAGCTACAATGGGCATAGAAAAATGTCAGACCCATATAGGAACGTCTTAAGTAATGAGTAATGAATTCTGTCATAGTGAGCACAGGGAATGTTGATTAGAAAGTGGTTTGTAATCACATCTACACAGAGGGACAGATTGGTACAGCTCCAAAACACAATCATGAGAGCACAGGCTATGACTCCGAAAACACACAGATGGATGGGACCTGATAAGACCTATTTAAGTCTATGGAAGCATTTCCAGTTTTTTCAATAGGATTTTTATGAGACCATTTAGCAGTTCCATTAATTTCAATAGGGCTAGCCACACTCATAGAATCACATGTCTACATGCTTCCAATGTCATCTTTGTCTGACAATGTACTTTAAAAATTTACTTTCATATTTGAAAGTTTCCTTGGTGCAACTTTCAGAAGAACCTTGTATACAAAAAATGTCATTGTATCAATCAGGTAATGGTTTGGGGGATTTCTTAATTTATTCAGTGTCTTGAAGATCATTGAACTATTATGTTATTTGACAGTTACAACTTTACCGTTTCTGGCATTCTAACTGGAATATAACAATTTCCATAAAATGCTACTGTGTTAGGTGGTGGATAGGGCTTAGGTTTGTTTTTGAGACAATTACGTCTACCACATGCCACTAAAAACCTTTAACAAGTTATTTTTCCATTTTGTATTTAAGTGTACCTACCTGACAGAGAGGGAAAACATACCATGTTGTGATTTAACCTCAGCTGGCAAGTAAGCACCACCCAGACACCTGCTCACTCTCCACCGGTGGGGTGTGGAAGAGAATCGGAAGTGTAAAAGTGAGAACACTCATGGGTTGAGATAAAGATAGCTTAATAAGTAAAGTAAAGGCTGCACATACATTAAAAGCAAAACAAGCAATCCATTCACTACTTCCCATGGGCAGTCAGATGTTCAGCGATCTCCAGGACAGAAGGGCTTCATCACGCATAATGGTTTCTTGCAAAGACAAACACCATCACTTCAAATGTCAATCTTCTTCCTTCTTCTTCCAGCTTATATACTGAATATGGCATCATATGGTATAGAATATCACTTGGGTCAGATGGGGACAGCTGTCCCGGCTGAATCTCCTCCTCACTTCTTGCGCACCCTGTCTACCTTGCTGGTGAGGCAGGGTGAGGAGCAGAAAAGGTCTTGACTCTATGTAAAGAACTGCTGAGCAATAACTAATACATTCCTGTATTATCAACACTATTTTGCACACAAATCCAAAGTATAGCCCCTACTAGCTGCTATGAAGAAAAATGACTTTATCAAAGTCAAAACCAGGACACATCAAACCTCTGTAAAGCATAAGAACTTTGATACAAAGTGCTACGTAACTAAATTACTAACTTGATCATTTTTATAAAGTTCTTTAGACTGATTTTTAATTATTGCTCTGGATACACACTCTTTCCAACACACAATACTCTGTAGGCTACTCTGTTCATGTATTTTTTTATAAAACCCCTTTGAAAAGCATTTTTTTACCCTCTGCAGGTAACAAAGAAAAGGATAATTTTTTATGTTTGCTTTTAAGTCATCTAAGTCACATAAGGGATTGAAATATTGATGACATTTTCAAGTAATTTTTTCCTTGAAGTTCAGGATTTTTAAAAGAACATGTCTCTTAGAAAAGCTCACTTGAATGTCTGAACGAGTCTCCAAAAATACATTATTGTGTCAAAAAGCTGGCTTCTCTTTTAAGCTGCATGCTAGTATTCACAGTCTAAGGTAGAATAAATAGCAATTTAGGACAACTATATCTTCTTACAAGACACCCAAATTCAGTAAAAACCAGTCAGATAGTTATTCAAATCTCTGTCATATCAGTTAATTATAGTGGGCAAAATATCCACTAAAAGATGTATCTGAAAACAGAACTAGAATTTATATTGTGTTTGGCATCATGGAACTTTTATTCTGTCTTTTCCTATTGATTGCATACTACTTCATTTAATAGACAAGATCCATTTATTAAAATGTTTTTGATTCCTCACTAATACCAAAGTATGAGGACAAATCCAAATTAAACATTCCTGATATATTTTAGAGGGTGAAGCAGGGATCTACCTCACCTGACTTTAGACATCCAGGGTTTGATTCATTTGCCCACAGAGACAGCAGTGGCCCTCTAAGATCTCCTAGGAGTTCCAGCAAATTGACTTGAGGCTTCCAGATAAGACATGGGACACACAGGGCAGTCAGATCCTTCTGGAGACTATAGCATGGGATTCAGTTCACAGAGCAAGCTACTAAACTGTGTATGTCTGCTTCATAGATGTTATAGTGTTATTACAGTTTAGACTTTATAGTCAATAGAAATTTGTGAAAGTGATACAGCTGTTCAAACCCAGAAAACAAGTGAGCTAATTTAAACATCAGTTGACCAAATGTGTGTTTACCAAAGAGTACCACCGTATTAACCAAACTCCATTGATTACATATTCGTTTAGGTACCATTACCTAGACAGAGTTGTCTAGTTCTGAGATGCTGGAGGATACGTTGTCTGGCCTACAGTTGCCTCTACAGAAGGCCATGAGTCACTTGTAGGCTCTTAGTCATAATTATTAACAACTTGTGAACATCTTACAAACTTCTGGGCATCTCAGTGTACACTTCAGAGACTACGTGCAGGCAATGGAAGTAAACAGCTTATCTGCAGTCTCTAATATCACAGGCATGTAATAGTGGGTGTCTGAACATCCTTCCTCTGAGCCTGGGATGAGGAAAGGGAGGTCCTTAGTAGGGAATGGACACTCAAAATTAATAATAATTTTTAAATTATCTACACGCACACACAAGCTTCTGCCTTCAGGGACAAAGTCAGCAGTTGGCATTTACTAGGTCATAAACATAAGACATCATGGGTGCTAGAATACTTAGACACATGGTTCCACTATCAATATTATATATATATATAAATTTTTAATGTATTGTATCTTTTAATAGATACACTCATTGCAATGTCCATTAATAACCATATAATTGCACTACTCTGTACCTCTCACTGAAGCATAGTAGAAAATAGTCCAAGATCTACTAAGGCCAAACTGACTTAGCATTATATGGTGCACAGGATAATGGTATATCACAGGATAATTTGTGTCACTGTATGAAGAAGTAGCGATACTTTGGGAACGTCGACACAAATCTTCTGAATTCCACATAATCTCACTTTTCCTCAATCACTTCTAATCCTTTTCACAGGACTGAGCTGCACATGAAAGTACAGAATGTCTCTGAATATCCCTCTTTCCTTATGTATAATCATGGTGTGGGGGCTTTATCCTGGATAAATTTCTCTTTTAAATAAATGAATGACAAAGAAAGAACTTCTAAATAGGTGGGAGAAATCCCTGCTTTCCACTTGGCTAATCAATACTGAAGAAATTAAGAAGTATAAAAGTACTATTTATACCATTAATTTATTGATGTCAAGCTGGACAAGGTCTTCTAGAAAATGTGCTTCCTTTTCCTAATATTTCATATTTGTTCTTATGAGTAACCTGTTCTACTATCACTCAGAAACAAAAAAATTCCTGATGTTTTCCCAGTACAGATGTATGCAAATGATTTCTGCTGAATGGATGTTCAGCCTTATTTTCTACAGTGTTTCAACTCTGTGCCTGTCAGCATGCAAATTTTGCTCTCAGTGGGATTACTCAGAACTATGCTGGTGAGAGCTGTATTTGCTCATTAATTTAGGGCTCATTAGCCAAGACTAACCGGACAAGGGTAAGAATAGATTATGGTCACTGTCCAATGTAGCTTAATAATTTGTTTATTATGTAAATATTATTGCATACTGATGTAATTTGATACTGTGATACTGATATAACCTAAAATTCAAAGTATATGCTAGGAACAATACAAAAAATTAACCCAGAAGTGGCTTAGCATTGAATGTGGTGTACTTCTCTGTTTTTGACAGTGGTAACGCATAACGAATAGTATATAATATGTGTAAATTCTAGTCTGTATTTTAAATAAGGTAATCATGCAGTCTTAATTAGAATATGTCTGGTTAATAAGAACATATTTCAAAACTTTTTCATCACTGAAAAAATATATCTACCAGTGCATTATGAACAGAATATGAAATTTTCAGTGTAGTCATATGGCATTATTTTTTTCAATGCTTTCAGAAAATAACTGGGTTGCTAATGATCATTGAACAGATGATACGTTATCTTTTAAATTTACTCTTTATAGTCTATTGATTATTTACTTAGGTCATCTGATGTCATTTTGTTTACCCAAGTGCATAGTTCACCTGACTAAGCAGTGCAACAAGAAGAAATTTGAGTGTTTATAAGAAAATATAGGGTGCCACATTTGCTTCATGAACACTGAAGCATTTAATGTAAATACTGATGTTCTGTCTCTGTGAGTCAATTCTGAACTCAGGCTAAATTTTGTGAAGATCTAAATCAAACTTAACTTTCAAATGTAAATTATTACCACCAGTTAAACTCCTTCTATGACCCACACTTTCCTTACTCACAGATGCAGATATTATTTTTAAAAATAGGACAGATATTTTATTCACATACTCAACTAACTTGACCTGACCTCAAGCATCTAATTACGAAGATAATTGGGCTGAGGCTCATCATTGGGCAACAATATCCTCTTAAGACACTCCTAAACAATTTCCCTCCCTGTCCTCCCTCACCTTCTCTTGGTAGTTACTTGTTCCTGCTTGTGTATCCAACCTTGTCACTCCCTGGGCTTTGTCAGTTTGGTTCCCAGGGAAAGAGAGATGGAGAGATTGCAATACATCCTGAACAGAGGAAAAATGTGTTAAAAGGTTGCCCTTGAAAAGTAAGCACCACAAGGAGAGCAAGGCAACCACTGAGGGATGGGAGCAACACGCAGAGAAAAAAAGTCTGTTTCCAAGATGAAATCTACAGAGCATGGGCTGAAATTTGTAAAGACTAAAGGGTTGATAAAAAATTCCAGAAATAGTTTGAAAAAATTGTATTGTTTCCCCTGATTTTTGAAAGAGCTCTGAAGAAGGAATGTCTCTCTTTAGAGGGATTTAACATTGAAGTGTTTATCTTGATCATGGAGGAAATACTTTAACCAGGACCTTCTACAAGCCACATTTTTACTTCAGGAATCTGATAACCTTTCTTAGAACATGAAAATATGACCATTTGTTGTCTTATTTAAATGAAACACTTCCTCAGAACTGTGAACAGGGAGTGAAGAAACATCTCTTGGCAAACATACTCATATTAGCTCTTTGCAGGAAACGTTTACTTGTTTACTCTTGGTAAATAAATGAAAAACTACTTCTTTCCTGTGAAGGCATCTGTGTCATGCCTGTGCAGTTGCATGATTTCAGTGGAAGCAATCTGAACAACGATAAAGCAGTGCACAGGGATTACTGTTAGTGGGACAGAAGTGAAGAATTTGATCTGAGATATTCTGGGAATAACAGCAAAAAAAGTCTATGCACATGCAGCTGGTTTATGGAGTGTTTGGTAGTATGGATTCTTAGGTGAGAAAAAACATTCAAACTTTCCCTTCTTGAGTATTCTCAGTGTGAGGAATTATGATATCACTTTTGCTTTCAAACACACTCATACTTACACGCTTCATATAACTGATGATGACTAATAACCAAAATACTTCTGTGTATATAATTGCTCTTTTGCAGTGTACTGAAAAATCCTAAGCTAGTGCACAGTTTGAATGCTGAGAACTATGAAGTGTTAGAGTAGGATTGTCAAAGTAGTCTCAGTTATTTTTTAACAGTTCTGCAGTGTTGTCTGGAATGCAAAAGCAAAACTGACTTCCTTTAATGGCCTCGAGTGCCCTCTGGCAACCTTCTTGCTATCAGAGGGTAGTTTAATGATGTTGAGATACCTCTGACTGATATCCATATCTTTCAAATACCACTGAGATGATGTTGGATTACACCAAATTCTTTTGAAAGCTATTAAAACAAAACAGTATATTTTATCTCTCAAAGTTACATAACGAACTACAATTACTATTCCATAGCCTCACAACTTTTCATTTCCATACCTTGCATCAGCCTTTTTATGTGATGTAAACTGGAGGAGATGCCAAATCTGTCTTCTTGAATTTACAGATTTTTTATTTCCTCTGAACATGAAGTTTTAAACTGAAAATCAGTAACTGGAGAAAATAATACTTCGATTACTTTTGATATTGTAGTAGCCCCTACAATGAGAATGCAAAGCACCACAAACATATCACAATGTATTTTTCTGTTCAGATAGTACTCAAAGTCTAATCTAGAATCCATCTTTTTTTTTTTTTTTCTTTCCATAGGCATAAATGGATGACATTGGGAAAAGGTATCTAGTGCAATCCTCAGGCTGAAATTAGAACAAGTTGTCTGAAGACTCTGGTAGTGCTGTCCTGGTCTGTCTTGCATCATGCAACCAACATTAGAAAGAAGTAAATATGTTCAAAATGAAATACGAACCTACTTGTCAAACCTTTCTCCATTTCCAGAGCATGACACAGTTCAATCTTTGGTTTGTTTTGTAGTGGGTGGATTTTAATTGCTGCTGTAGTCACTTTTCTCAAGATACAGCTTATCACAATGCCTCTAATGGTTTTATGATAGCCATCATAATTGCTGGAGATACCTTTAGAAGAAGTCATTCACATTCCTCTGAGCTGGAAGCATTCCAGAGTTTTGCTATGAGAATAGCCATAAAAAGTGTTATCAGCTGGAAACATTTCCTTTTCTGTTTGAACTTTAAAATTGTTATCTGATTAGCTTGCTGTAAATTGCAAAGGTAAATGAGAGGCAATGTGCATAGCACTCTGATCTTTAGTGGTCATTAGAATTACAAAGGTACACAGTGTTGGCTCCTGACCTTACAGTGAATCTGAGAAATGGCTACTTATTCTGCTTTGCTGATATACACTGGAATGAAACCCGGCTGACATGTGTGAGGAGAGGCTTAAATTGTCAAGCCTACAGTTCACAAAATGTTGTCTTCCCACAAAAATTCACTACTGCTAAAAACAGATGGAGCAATTTGCTTGTTGAATTTGCCTCACTTGTAGGGATCCTATCTGTTGATATTGCCTCATACTAAGCTTGTAAGTATCTCTTAAAGGGCTTAGAAAGAGTGAATGATCTGGCTAAGGGATGTGTAGCTGGCTTAGCTACATATTTCATGACCCAATTCTCAGTCTAGCCCTGACCTTTTGCAGGAAGGTTTAAATGCCCTTCACAGTCCAGCTGTTCCAGCTTACTAACTATGTCAAAGTGCTGACTTTTTTTTTTTCACTCACCTTTTGTGCCTGCACACACGGAACCCATGTTGTGACATTGGTTTGAAGAAGGCTTACACAATGGCTACCCATGGTTTCGTTACTTATGCCTATTTAGAGGAATTTTCCAGATGAGATCATGAAGCACTTTACTCGGAAAGCTCTGCAAAACATCAGACAGTTTTGAACCATATTAACCTTTGGATTACTGAGTCCATATGTTTCCAAGAAGCTGGTTTTCCTTCAGGTGGCAAGGAAGGGCTGAAGACAGTATACCCCTACAGACCCTGACCAGGCAGCTTGAAGCAACTGCTTCATAAATGCCTGTCATATCCATACTCTGACCAGGCAGCTTGAAGCAACTGCTTCATAAGTGCCTGTCATTTCCGTACTGCATCAAGACAGCAGCTGTGTATCCAAGATTTTCCTCTGTGCGGGGAAACTTCCACGGCAAATTAATTAATACTCCTAGAGCTCATCTAGTTCTTTCTCCTTTACTGCCTCAGCTTGTGTAAACTAAAAAGCCATAATCCTCTGAAAACTTTGCAGTCTTATGCAGTGTGAGTGATTTGGATGTCACAAACAGAAGATTACAATAATCTGAGAGTGAACAAGCAGGAAAACATATTGACAAGTCATCTTCACATAGCTGTCTATGTCAATACAAGTTGTGACACTGGGAACAGAAAAAAGTGTTTAACAGGGACAGAATTTATATCAAAAGTGGTTCTGGGAAAATTTCTTTGACCAAAATACAAAACTATACATAAAAAGAACAAAAAAGGAAAAATAGTATTAAAAGAGAAGCATTCAAGTGTTGAGAAAAGTGGGGGATTAAGATTGAAATCTTAATGCATTTCCTGGTACATTAAAGAACTGTTTTAAACGGTTTTCAATTACATGATCATATAACTTTTTTTCCCTCATGAGGACTTTGCCTCAATAAATGCGAAGGATGGATTGTTTTTCTAAATGAGAAACTATTTTGTATTTTGTTTTGTTGTTCAGTGGGTGGCCTAATATCCTATTTCATGCACGTTATTCAAACATTGCTCTGGAGGCAGAATATTAATTTTCTCATGAATTTTCTCATTTCAATCATATTTGTCACTATTATATATGAATGTTTCACAGATTGAGGAATTAATCTTGGAAATGGGAGGGGGATGATATTATTTCTATTCCATAAATTCCTGGGTCTATATATCTCAAGGTTAAATAATATTCAGACATTTTCACTAATTTTAGGGTGCCTCATTAAACAGTCTAGAGCTTGTGTTTTTTTTTCAGAAAAATTAGAATTGCTTAACACTTAAATTGTCAACATACAGTTCAGTGTAAGTCAAGAGGGAGCTATTAATGCTCCATATTTCTACAAATCAGTCACGAGGATGTTATGGTGGGTACCTGAAAAATGTAGTGTTGAATTAGCAAGTGTCTGTTAGAGACTTGTACAACATCAAATTTGTTGGAGGTTTGCAGTCCCCAGGATTCTCGTAATTAAACTGAAGACAGTCCCAAATCTTCCACTCATATTGTGCTTTACTTAGTAAACAACGAACAAAGCAGATTTTTCAATAAATGAAGCTGCATGTCCTTTCGCTACTCACTCATCAACCCTGATTTGCATCCGTAGCCTTCCTGAACACTGAATGAGGACAAAAAATAATAATTAAAGAGTGTCAACATGTGCATACACACAAAAGACATTAATTGAGGTTGCTCAGAAAAACACAGTTTTGGTGTTTCTTAATCTTCATTTACAATCTTTTGAAATAATGTAGTCATGCTTCAATATGTTTGAAATAGGTGACTAATATTGCAGGTTAGAAAAAAAAAAAAAACAAAACAAACAGACATGCCAATCCCCAAAACAGTTTCTATGCAAAAAAATCTACTTGGTGACAAAATATAGATGGTCACTTTCATCCTTTGTATGGCCATAATTACTAAATTTGTGAATCTAACTGCCAGCATATAAACTGATTTCTGCTAGCAATAGTAAGAGTTCATCCTCTGTAAGAATGTTTGCTGGTAACAGAAGTATCAGCAGAAACTGACATGTTGGCTTAGATTCCTTGATCCATACATTTTGAGTTTCACCCCTCTGTCCTGTTCTGTTGAGTCTATTCTATTCTGAGATCCAATTTTCCTTTCTTTCTTCAATCCTACCATCCTTTCCAGACACAAAAACTCATTGAATGTGAACTCTTCGATGAGGAAAAATACTAGGATATCTAAAATTTCAATTACGCTGCTAACATGTTTATTCTGAAAAACAATATTTAGCATGTTTTCTATTTTCCCTTGTACCATGTAGTCCCAATCATTATAATCATATCTTTATTCAAATTGCCTGCAAAAGGAGTTTTTAAAACACTGTATGTTCCCTGGATTTCTTTTGTTTTCTCTAGAATTAACACTTCTCCCTTTATACTGTTGCTATCATACAGGTGACATTTACACTACCTGGATCAGAAATCAGATTCCAATTCTCATTGCATTTTTCTTGGCTCGTTAATTGCTTGTATGTGTCGAAGGATTCAATAGCAACTTTTATCTGCTTCAGTTTACAAACTTTCTGCAAAGGATTTGAGAACAGAAACACAGATATTGTCCTTATGATTTTAGACCTTGTCCTAACCCTAATGGACACATCAAGTAGAGTCCATTAACCCTAGCATATGATATCTCAGTAAATGATAATAAAAAGGTCAATAACTTAAAAAGTGGTGTTTTTGAAATCACAAGAATGATTTCTGGTTATATCATTATGTTTCTAGCATCACTGAAGCACATACATTTTAGAATGGAATGAGGTGTTCTACACACAATGAAAACTCGTGGGCTTTCAGATTCCACATTGGCAATTCTGTAGAAGATCTATGTTTTTCTTGGTCAGAAAGGGTTTCTTCAAAGGAAAAGAATTCCTCCAAACAACATGGTCATATTGTTAAACTGATATATAGATAATCTTTCCCCCTTATGCTTCCATCCTGTTTTCTTCTGTTAAACTTCTAGGCACATAATGGGACATCTGTTTTGTTTCTAGTTTCTTAAGCTCTTCCCGGGCTCTCTCGTCGTTTGTGAAGAACACACAAGCAAGAACTGACATGTCAGAAAAAAAAAAATATATATATGACTCAAGACTTGCTAATGCTGACTGAGACAAATTATGAACTTCCAGGAAGCTAAGAAAATTCCTGGAACTTTTTTGTAAGGGAGTTCCCCTAATTTTCAAAAACTATTTCTCTTTGTTATAAGCAGCATAAGAAGTGAAAAGTTATGAAACTGCTCTAGATAGTGTCTCAATATTTTCAATCACAGCAGAAGCAGGAAATTCCGCCAGACACCTCATCAAAGAGGAACAGATAAATATCAAGGCTCACTGGATCATTTGAAGTCCATCCAATGCTACTTTATGTTAAAGATTTTCTTCTATTACTTCTTAAAGCTAAGTGAAGTCTGTAGAGATGACAGGGAATCAACTGTCTGAGGTTTTATCTCTGTCATGTAACATTGAGAATGTTTTTCTGCAGGATAAAGGCAATATCTGCATCACGGAAATATTATTTAGAGGTGAATGCCTACAACTGGCATTCAGTTCTCCCATCTTTTGCACTCATATTGGAAAACATGTATGTTTTGAATTATATAATTGAATATTATTTCTGAAGTAGAAAATGCCATCTCATGCTGCTGTTTTTCTCCTGGCTCAAATCTATAATGATTAACTAAGACAATGTGATTTATTTGATTTCCTGGATATTTTGATGCAGGAAATTCTGAACAGAACTGAGGATATACTTGTCTTGATGAACTCACAATGCATCAGACCGGTGATAAGTGTTTCTAAACACATACACTGACAGACTCCCCAAACTAACTAAAATGAGGCACATTCGATATCAGGTCACCTAGACGTGTACAGCAAAGATGGAATGTATGATAGCTGCTAAATCAATGTGTGTTTGCACCTACGAGATCCTCTCCAGTAACCCTGCTACCATCACCTTTACTAGTTTGGAGAATGACAGCAATTTATGCAGGAAGCATTTCAGTTTAAACTACTTAGAGTCTTATTTTGGTACTTAGAGTGGCATAAAACAGCATATTAGAATACGGAGAGACAGCATGTCTCCATGAAGTATCAAACAAAAGGAAGAGACAGGAAAATTCTAGGAGGATTTGAAGCCTTAAGAGAACACAGAAAATAGTGTCTGACAAAAGAATGCAGTTTTACTTGTGTTGTAGCTTTAAAATCATAAATGTATTTCATGTAGAGAAGAATGCAATGTACATATAGTCCCTGAATGCATCTTCTGAATTAATTTATGTCATTAGCAGAGAGGCAGACGTGCTCCTACAAAAGAGTGGTGATGTGGGACTGGGAATAGTTGCTGCATAGCTGTGACTGTGTGGCATTTTAACATCAATGCCACAAACTCTGAGCCAGACTTATTCAAGGCCTTGCCTGTGGCTTGATGAAACATACCCTTTTCACAACAATCAGTGGATTCGTGGTAACAATCAAAAGGAATTTAAAATGCTTGGAATGCGGTTTAGAAACTCGCCTTGGCATCCCGCTTTTCATGTCTTAGCTTAACTGCCTCAACTGTTTTTATTGTTCTGCAACTGCTCATTTATTTTGAAAGAAAGAGCTTGGCCTGCAGTATTTGCATTCAACAATACTTGAAAGAAGATGTTAAAGTCTTTTTTGATTATGCCGGTAAAATATTTCATATGAATAATGCCAACAGCTGGGTCAGACCTTTTGGTTTTGAGTAAGAGTTTATTCCAGACTTGCTAACTGAGAGGTTCTTTTTTTAGAGAGAGTTTCTGATAAACTGCCAGCTTGGAAATATGTTACAGAACAGGAATGTCTTTTCTATTTATGTTGCAGTTGTACCAAATTCTTTATGTATTTCTGATTTCCCCCCCCTCCAGCTTATGAATGCATTTTAATGGTTTACATAATGAGTTGCTCGACAACTGATGAAAAGGCACAGAACTACTTTCAATAAAATCAAGAACAGAACAATGTTAATGTGAAATACATTTAGGATCAAATCACTTCATTTTGGTGGGACAAGACAGAAACTTTCTTATAGAGTTTTGAATAGACAAGGTATTATTCAGCATGTGTAAAAGATAGATCAATCAATAGATCAGTTGATCAATAGATCAGTAGATCAATGGATCAACAGGTAGAAGGATGGAAAAGTCCTTCTGTTACTGAGTAGTTTGCCTAATTTTAAAATTCAAGTACAACATTTTTAACATTGAAGAAGCAGTCAATAAATGTTCTTTCTTCAAGGTTGCACTTTAGTTGACAATTAGTGATTAATAATAATTTTCTAGACTTTAGTAAGAGAGAGATCAATATAAGGATTGGTGAACTATATGGAGATAAAAGAAGAGCTTGCTTAACATTGGAAGGAACAGAAGTTCTGTTAAGCAGATAAATTTTATGAAAAACTTTGGTGGATAATTTCTTCACCACCACAAAAAAAAAGTATTTGCCAGTTTTCATGTCTGAACATTTGTATTTTGATATACAGAGTGGGATCATCAGCTGTTATGAATTTATTAGCCAATGAAACTCACCTGCTTTTAAATGAGAGAACCACTTTTGGGAGAACCACCATCACTGGTGTTAATCACTCTGCATCACTGAGATGTAGAGCCAATCTGGTTGGCTTCTGATTAATGGAGATAGTCAATCTGGAGACAGCCACAGAAGTTCCTGCCACCTAGTGCCAACTATGCTTCTCTTGCAGGGAAAAGTCTTGCTGCCCATGGAACAGCTATTTAACCTAGCATAATCAGGAAAATCAAAGCAAATGCAGTTTGGATTACTGTACCAGGCCCCATGTTAGCCTCTGTAGTAAAGGCAGGAGCTTCTGATGGGAAGGTAAACAGCTGTGAGTGGGTCCAATTGCAGCTGTTCCAGGAATCTTGATGTGGCTTAGACTGTTTCCACCACTTCTCACCCTCAAGCCTTCACTGCTTTTATTCCTTTAGTTGTTGTGGTCAGATCAGGCCACAGTGAAGGATATATATGATGCCAATTCATATGTTGTTCTTGGTTTTTCAGTAAAAACCTGTGTCAGACTTATTATTATTACCATTGCTATTACTAATCTGAAAGTGTCTTTTGATATACTAGCAGGACTTCTGCACTGACTGCATCTCTTCCAAAGTCTTTAAGGTGGTTGGAACACATCTCAACATATTCAGTGAACGCCAAAGACTAATTTATATGGAGTCTACTCAATATTTTCCTTTTATTTTTTTTTAAAATGTAAGAACGTTCCTACTTTTTTTCTTCATTGTTCCACTTACTTTACACGGGAGATGAGTATGCCCATTTTTTCACAGTAAACACTGTATCTCAAACCATTTTGATTTAATAACTCATTCATTTGCTTTGTTCTGTGCCCAGAAGGGATTTTTGCTCACTTTTGGAAGCAGTAAAGCTAGTAACTTTAAGATTCCTTGTTTTCATATTTGTATTTTTTCATTTTAAGCTGAAAATTTATTTCTAAAATTATCTCCGTCTTTTTGTCTGTTGACGCCCATGTCAGTGTCTGGGATTCTGTGCAGAAGGTCATTTTGACAAATTATTAGACCTGTTTCTGAAACTGAAAATAGTGTTGTCTGTGATTTGACCTAGAAAATTTATTTCAGCTATCCTCTTGAATTTTAAAAATTATTCTGAAGAGAATTATTATAAATTAAAGTTATTATGAAGAGCATAACCTTTTACAGTAACAGTTGCTTCATCACCATTGTGATTAGAGTTGAAAAGGATAAAATTATTTTCCTTCCTTCTGTGCTATCCATCTCTATTTAACACCTTCTCAGGGTGCTTGGCTCCAAGCACCCTTCAAGGGCGTTCTTGCACGTAGTATCAGGCGCTATCTGTAAAAATCATAAACCAATGGAAAATACCACATGGTCTACATTGAATCTCTTCATAAGTGAAGCTATTAGTATAGAATAATAGAATCATAGAATACAAGGTTGGAAGGGACCACAAGGATCATCTGGTCCAACCTTTCCTGGCAAAAGCACGGTTTAGGCCTAGCACCTCGTTCAGTTGAATCTTAAAAATGTCCAGTGTTGGGGAATCCACCACTTCCCTGGGGAGATTATTCCAGTGGCTGATTGTTCTCATCATGAAAAATTTCCCTCTTGTATCCAATCAGAATGTCCCCAGGAGTAACTTGTACCCATTATCTGGTGATGGTGTCTGCTTAGTAACTGTGCTTGTGCCAACGCTTTACTGTTTTCCTGTTCTCTGGCTAGCTTGGAATGTTTTACCATAAACACAGTGGAAAACAGTAGTTATCCTGATTTATCTTCCACATATGTGGTTCAACATCTGCTTGATGCTTGATAATACCTTATTTTTTTATAACATTGCAATCATTTTTATAGAAATTAATATTACTCAGGATGACAAGATCAAAGTTGTATAGTAATGCAGTTTTTCTCTGACTCAAATTAAAACTCACAATTATTTCAGCAAAACAGTCCAAGAAGTTGAGCCAGCAGCTACAGCTGTTCATAGGAGTTGGAACAAGGCTTCCTCTTCTGAAAATCATATGCTTCATTTGTTTTTACTTTGTAGGTCATGCTTGACATAATTTAAAGTGTTACTTTACCTAAGTTTTCCTTGAAAATACAGAACTCCTCTGTGGAGGACTAGAGAACACATGAGAGTAGCTTTTATTAAGCTTGAAGTAGCACTGTCCTGGCAACAGCTTTATAGGGTATGACAGTTCAAAATCTGTTGCAACAGCATAACAGAGTTAAATCCTCCTGATATTTGTCTCCAAATGCTGAAAAAGTAGAAAATAATCTAGTATTCCAGCAAGCGGTGAAAAATTGCACTTTGACTTGATGTTAGGCAGAGACGTACAGCAATGCTCAAAATAAAATCCTTGCTAGTCTTAAACTGTGATTAATAGCAACCTGTATAATGGTTGATGCATCTTCCTTTCCTGCCTCATCTTTGTTAAGTACAGACATGCTATCTACTCCAACCGGAAATGACTCATTTAACAAGATCACTCTTGTTTACTATTCCTTGTCTAGAATCTAGTTAGGTTTCAGCTAATTACTTATGTTAATTTTATGCAGGTATTCTGGAATCAAGACTTCATCACACGATGACTGCAACTTGAAGTCTGTCAAGCTGCTGGACTAAGTTCAGATAGGGAGAGACTTACCAAATAGAAGTTGCAAGTATACATCTTGGTTCACTAATCTATTGAATGTTTTTAATTCTAAATAAATTTCATTTAGCAGAAATGTTTTCCATTTTAGGGACAGCTGCCATGGTATCAGTTCATAATACTCTCAAAGTTACAAATATGTTTACAAATTTTTAATATTAAAATAAGAAGACAGATATGATGCATCTACTAATTAAAAGACTGAAAATTATGCACAGAAAATTTAATCTGTCATTTCAATTGTTGATGAAACCAGCGGGTCTTTCTTTGTTACAGTATTGCAGAATTGACCCTGAAATATGTATTTCAATGCTCAGTGTATAAAGTCTAACATCTCTCTTAGAAGATTTTTAAAAGAAACCTGCTAACTATATATCTTTTATAAGGAGATCAGTGAATGATTAATTAACTACTACATTTGTCAATAGAAAATCAAATGAATGTTGATTCTGAACACTGGGAAATCCAACAATACAAAACACTGTCATGTGTAGTGTTCTCAAAGGTGTTTTTTCACCCTAAGTATTTCTGTAAAATACCAAAGCAAGAGTACTTACAGTAAAAGGATGTGGAAGATGAAGATTTATTCTAGTGAGTGGGCGCAATGTGACGGCCACATATTACCATACACTGACTCTCTGTGAAAAATGTGGTATCATACTGGTTCAAGCAGAAAGATGCTGCAACTAGTTTGTCACACTAACATGACAGGACAACACCTTAAGCAACCTCGTATTCTTGTCTACTCTGACTCATAAGCATTCACTTACTGTTTTGCAATGCCTGGTATGTCCTCCTATTTACAATGAGGAGACGAGGTTCACATGCTTTCTGCAATCCCTGTAACTCTGGGTAAAAAAAAATTTGAGTGCCATAAAACCATCTAAAGCCTCAAGTTTAGCTAGAGGGGGACTTGCAAAGTCAAAAAACAGGGGATCTCAGCACTTGCAAATTTGAATATGGAGCTCAGGTTTATGGATCTTCAGCTGAAAAAATTGGACTGAAATACAAATTAACCAACTAAATTTCAACCAGACCTATTCTGGGCCGCTGACCAGCCCAGAGAGACTAGGAGACCACAGAAAGCATTTATGAGCTTCCCTCCTGGGCTGAGAGAGCCGTATGATGTGCTTGAGGGTACAGTACAGAACATTCACCTGAAACTTCTTTCTTTGGATTTAACAATAGCAGGTTTCAATAGACTAGCATGGTACTTGCTTGTTTTAAAAGCTGCACTATTTGGTGCTAATCTTTTATCATTTTACCTCTGTGAAAAGCTGGGCAATACACATATTGTGGTCAAGAATTCCTCTCTTATTCTTGCTGACCAGATAATTCTTTAAAAGTAGAAAACAAGTTCTTATATGATTAGTTACTAGTTTCTCAGCAAGAAAACTGTATCTCATAGGAGAGAGGTTGTAGTTTCCTAAAATGCCTTTCATCTATGAATTGTTCTGTGTCCAGTGCAACGCCAGTGGTGGTATCTGAAATCACTGTTAGTGATGGGTTTGTGGAAGCACAGCTGTTTCAGATACAGCTTCCAATATGTGCTAAATGAAAAACATCTTATTTCTATTGTGAGCCTACCTTAGTTGTTGTAGGTGCATATAAATAAGCTGGGATCGAAGTAATTTCTTGGCAGTATGGTGGGAGTCCACAGAAAGTTTAAATGCTAATTTGTATAGAGAACTGAGTGTAGGTATCTGACCCAGCCAAATCCTTTGGTTTTCCTGTTTGCTGTGGTGCTATAGTTTTCAGGGTTTGTCTTTTTCAGGATTTTGTGTAACATATGAAAGTGACAGATAATTCATAATGGTTCTTTTCTAGCTTTGCGTAATGAATGTTGCTTTTAAGACCTAATGATACAGGAATTAATTCATTCTTCATGTGAACTTCAGGAATTGACTTTGTTTACTGCTAGAAGATGAAGAAATTAATGTTAAATTAAAGGCTAAATCTATTAAGAAATAATAAAACGGATAATTTGGGGTTTGTAGCCTTCAGGAAAATAAACCAGGATCGTAAAATATGAAGTTATTGCTGGAATTCTATTGATTGCTTCAGCTCCTCACGTCTTGTTTACTTGATTTTTTTGTATTTCTCAATTCTGAGCATTAATAGTACTTTTGATTAGGGTTTTTTTTATTATCATTTGTCTATGTACTCTTCAGAGTACAACTTTGGCTAATAATACCTGGTGCTTTTTCTTTTGGTTTAAGTTTATAGTGGATAATTAAAGACTGGCTAAAAGTAGATTTAGGTTTTTCATAAGTATTCACTTTACTAATAAAACCCTGTATCAGTTTAACTCTGTGGAATGTTTTGCTTTAGCAGCTCTTTTTCATGACTGCCATTCAACTGGATCACATTTTCAGGGCACAGTGTAAAAGGCAAGGCCTAACACAAGCATCAAAGCTCCTTTTCAGCTGTTAACTCTTGAAGCTGAAGAATAATAGGACGAGTGTGATCTAACTCCAATGCCATCTCATACTTCCTCACTTTGTACCCTGCTCCCATAGGCTATTAAACCACAGTTGTGAACTTAAATCCTTTACATTTGCAGCCTTTAACTTATTTGATATCTAGTTCATATTTTTTTTACATGGAAGTACTCTAGAATTCAACTGCAATTACCAATTCCAGCACACTCAAAGTCCTGGAAAAGTGTGTATAATGAGCATCCCTTGAATACAACCCATTCTGGCTTCTATTAGGAGCGCAACATAGGCTTACAAAATTGACGTTATTCAATAAGTTGTTAATCTATACAGAAGTTCTAAATAAATAAATAAGCAAGAACTCTGATTCAGCTAGAAACCTAAGTCTGATAATTGGTGTCTTCCTCTGTGTATGTATTCTGAACACTTCAGAGATAAGAAATACTTATTACATTAATAAATACTATTTCAGTCCTATATTTCTTTTCTAATTTCGCCTCTTGCTTGAATACTTTGAGATTTTAAAATTTACAAAAAGTAAGTAAGTTGAAATAGTTGAAGATCTGGTGATAAGGTGACAAAATTCACATTTTGTTGATCCAAAATGAAGATAGAAGGTAAAATTACCTCCTAATCCAATTAATGAGCAATAGTGGCAAATAATACTTTTCTCCTTCCCAAGGGGTGTACGAATGTAGCTTCATTCACTTAAATTATATGTTTCTTTAAAAAAATATATATATAAAGTGCAGTGTAGATATCAAAATAACATTACAGCCTTTAAAATTAGAATCACATATCTCCTAGTATATATGAAGAAATAGAAAAAAAAGCAGTGAAGCAGTAATCTTTCATGCAAATCTGAAAAAGCACATTTATTTTCATTTATGATAGTGAAAATATAATGACAGCTTTTTAATCTAATTCTAATAATATAAAGTAAGGTCTATAGACTGAAGTGTGGAAAAAAAATAGTATTTAAAAATGGAAAAACTGAATGCACATTTCTTCCCCTAACCCCACAGTAAGTAATTACATTTGAGGAAAGAATATGAAGTGAGTTTCAAATTTGCAGATTTGAAGGAGCTTCTCATCAGAATCTTTATTGTTGGCCCTACCTTCCTCTTTTAATTCTCCAAATATTTATCAAATTGTTATGCATTTTCATTGGATACAAGCACTTGAAATATTTAGTATGACTACTAGAATGTTAGATGCAGCTTCAGCAATGTGTTTCAAATTTTCTAACTATAGATTCTTTTCTTAATAAAATATAACCATATCAGGTTCAACTGTGAATCAGTGCTTCAGTGAAGAAACCCCATGGACAGTTTAAAGCGTTTTTCAGAAGATACTGTGAAGAAACTACTAGAAAGAGAAGGAAAACCATTGATCTTACTCATCAAAATGGATTTTTTTTTTTTTTTTTTGGGGGGGGGGGTTGCTTTTACGTGAAATCAGAGAAGTTCCTGACAGAAATCTATTTAGTGGTAAATTGGAAAATATCTGTGTGCCTATTTGTGCTAGCTAAAGAGATCTGGGACTAAAACGTGCTGCTGTTCTAAGGAGATACTTCTAATTAATTAGAGGAACGCTGATGTATTGGTGAGGAATTTTCCACCTTGGAAGGGGTAGGAGAAGACAACATATCCATGTTGTCAAACCCAGATAGTTCAGGAATTATTTTGTTCCACCTAACTTGTGCCAAAGCACAGATCTGTTTCTGTCAGAATATTTTCCAGATCCCCCCTTTCCCTGAGTGTATATCAGATTTCCTCCACCACCTCAAGTCATTCTTAATTTCAATTATTATATTATTATATTAATAACTTAAAAGACTTAAAACACTTTTCATACAATAATATTTTTCACTCTACCCGAAAGACCTTTGAAATCAATGATTAACAGATTATAATCAAGAATCCTTTAGGTACTATCATTTTCTGTTGCCTAGAACACAAATAGCTGTGGTAACGATATAATACTTCTGGCAAATGCTTAAGGTTTAATGCCTTTTCCTTGTTTCTTGGTGCCTCTCAGGTCTCGTGAAAGCATCACAGATATAGTTGAATAACATGTATAATCTGAAGATAAAGACAAGATGGAGATTAAGTCCTAAAATCCCAAATTATATTAAAGAAACAATTTTAAAAAGAAATCTGTAGACTACTGTAAGAGAAAAAAAATATGCAACTTGTAGAAACTTCAGTGACATTTCTTCTTTCCCTCCCCTTCTTCTTCTGAAAACAATTTTTATTACATTTTTTGTGGCTATTTACTAGCTATTTATATCTATTTGTTCCTAGATTTTATAAATTTAAGATCTTTCAGTGCTTTCATTTGTGTGCACTTTGCCTAATTCACTATGTAAACTGGCATCATGCCACAAATGAAGAGAGCAAGGTTAAGTATGGGCTCCATTTTGTACAAAATGGTATTGATCCTAGACTGTCCTGGCATATTCTGCCTTTGCTTCTAAAATGTCTTCAGTAAATCCTTCACAGATGATTTCTGTTGGTTTAAATGCATTTTGTCTTGTTGCAAAAGTAATCTGGAAGACTAGCTCAATTTTTTTTTTTTTTTTTTTTTTGTGAGTTGTATAGGTAGATAGAGAATAAATGTATTCTACCTAAATCATCACAGAAGTGCTAGAACATTGACTGAATGGACCGAAGTTGTTCTTTTGCTGTCCAGAATATCCAGTCTATCTGGAGACATTGCAAGATTGAATTGCTGGCATGGATAATATTGAAGAACCTCTTTATGAATTTCTCAGCATGAAAATCTACATGGACATTCCTTGCTAGTTCACATAGATAGCTGAGTCAATGAAAACCATTAAGTTTTATTATGTCAGCATATGCTGCAAGAGTTTTTTCTTTAGTTTGTAGCTCAGTGTCTCTTGAACCCATTAGGACTTTTAAGCCCAAAGAGCAGTTATGCACACATATTAACTCTTTGCACTGAAATATCTTATGATTTTTTGATGATAGGAAATTATAGAGCATGAATGGTAGAACTCTTTCACAACATTAACGAAATAACAGATTTTCTCAAAATATCCCAGAGGCAAGAATTCACATCATGAACTAATGATCTGTAACATACAGTTTTGAAAACATAAACATTCATTTAGTTGTAAGGTTGCCTAAAGCTCTGGAAAGTCAAATGCCCTTCTGAAAGAGCTGAATTGTCTTGAGGGAGATTTACTGATATGGTTGTCATTAAGCATTCTTTAGTTTAGGACAAATAATTGCCTTGTTTCTCATATAAACTTCGCTTTTCTGGATCTTTTTTTGTATTTTACTTGAATTTCTCTGGACCTATTAAAGATTTGTCAGAGAGAATTCTTATATAACATTGAAATAAGAAGGATAATTCAATTCAAAACTTCACCTAATTATGATTGGTTCCCTCACAAACACAAATACACACTAAAGAATAGTGTTTCTCCTCAGCACTTCAGATGTTTCTTTTTTTTGATAGATTAGTGTTTGGTATTCAGTTTTTATTGAAATCTTCTTGATTTTATGGAATTTTAGTTCCTGAATAAGTTATAGAATGCAAGTGTTTTCTGGTAAAATTCTTTTATCAAGTTAGGTAGATTTAGCTGGCACTTTATATTAGGCATTATTTGCATCATAGCCAGACACTTTCCTGAAATCATAGATTGCTTTATGAATTTATTTTAAGCAACTGTCCAGGTTAGATAAAAATAACACGGCATCATCACCATATAAAGATATTTTCTGCTGTGTTCTTCCAAGTTGGATCTCTATGATGGATTCATTGGGTCTTACTCTCTTTGCAAAATATTCTATGGTCAGTGGCAACAGCAAAAAAGACAATGGACATGAATTCTTCCTCTTTCAAACAAGACTAATTTAACCCTATTGATCCAGACAACTGTTTTTAGCCTTAAATGAAGACAAACCAACCATCAGGTACCTTGAGGGCAGGCAGGAGATGAAGTGTTTGTAAGGCAAGGGATGTTAAATAGGGAGTTCTGTCCTATTCTGTTACAAGTATGCTTAAACTCAGCGAAAGCATTAGAAATTGATTTAATTTTGGTCTGGCACCATGAACAATTCTTCTGAGTACTATTTATGAAGTGTTTTGTCCTCTATGAATTTATATTGAATTGTGTTTAAGTGAAAGGAGAATGTGGAATTTAACTGGGCTGCTAGTGTTTTTCTATTTTTTTTTTCTTATGATTCACAGGTGATTTGCCCTGTAAAATCAATGTAAGATCAACTCTTTACAGAAAATGGGTCTACAACAGAATTAGAAGTCCCCTCCAAGGGACCTCCTTAAATATCCAACAAAATTCACAGTAGATATCCACAGGTCCCAGAGATTCACCTTAGTTTCAGACTTCCAAATGGTGCTTAGAATTCTTTATCTGTTATTATTTCTTTATCTATAAAACAGCTTGAGAGCAGCCTGTCATTGCTGCTTTGATACTTTTTTAATAACTTCAGATCCTGGAATATCTGAGGTACTGAAGTGTTTTGAGGTAAGTAAAAAAAAAAAATAAGGCTTCTTATTTTCAAGACAAGTTTATTACATTTAATTGTTGGAATGATATGGCCTATTTGACTCTCCCAAGCTTAAAAGTCACTCTTTTATTTTTTACTATCTTTTTATTGAAATATCTGCTTTGTACGCATACTACATTTTGAAGTTTCAACTGTCAGCAGCATGCTCAGTCTCTCCCTAATGCAGCTAATTCGTGAGATGCTCTTTGATAGATCTTTTTGTTCACATTTTCATGTATCTCGCTTTAGCTTTTTATCTCCTTTTCCAGTTTGATATTTATCTGAGTTCTCTATTCTTCATCATCACATAGGAGACTGTGTTTATTGACTTTATAGAATGATTTCTCTGTATATTGACTTTGAGCAAGATCCAAATGGCTTGCTTGACATATTTAAGCTAATTCCCTGAAATCTCATTTTTATGCACTTGGTCTTTGAAGGGAAATCCCAAGTAGCTTAAGTCAAGTTTCTCAACTTGTCCCTTACTTGTTTTTTGTTTGTTTGTTAATTTGTGATTGTGTGTGGGTTTTTTTATGGTTGGTTGATTTTGATTTTTTTTTTTTTTCTGGGGGGAGGGGAAGGTTCTCTTTTTCATTCTCCTTTATTTCAGTTTTCTTTTATTGTATATTTACCAGAAAGAAATTGATACAATTGAATTAGTCTCAAAAAATAATTACATTCCTGAAATCATTGTAAAATTTTCAATATATACTTCAGAACACATTTTAGGTTTGTTTTGTTATCATGGGGAGATTACAGTGAGGTCATAGTTATAGCTAACTAATAAGTAAGCAATCCACAGAACTTCTTCACACATTAATGGCAAATGTAGGGCTGGGTAGCGATCCCAAACTAGTCCACATGACCGCAGTTTATTAATAGATCACCAGACTAGCTGAGCTTTACTAACTAAAGTATCCAAGCAGACCTAACTAGCCGTTGCATTGGCATTTGTTAAACACCATCCATAGAAGAAATATAGTCGCTCGCTGACTCTGAATGAAAGATAGAGTGAAATGGGCCCTGATTCAGAAAAGACTTGCTTAACTGCCTTTCAAAATTAAAGCACTGAAGTAAATGGGATTAAAGTTCATGTTTAAATTATTGGAATAAATTAATTTAAAAAGAACAAGGTATGCAAGTGAAAAGGAAAAAAGGAATCTAATTTCTTGTTATGCTAAGCAAACTGTTACATACTCTACATGAATTAGGACGATTTGCTAAATTAGGACTGGATATGCCACATAAGACTTTGTCAGATTTGAAAAAGAATTATCCAGACAGTGTGGAAATATAAAATTAGCTTATGCCACATTAATTTAGTCAATGATGTTCCTCTGTCTCCCATGAGTATTGTGAGACAATAATTATCTCATTCTCAAGTAGCTGGACATAGAGCAATTTAAACTATCCGATTTAACTATCTTTTTTCTTTGTTAATCATTTTAAATTATAGCCATTAATTAATTTGAATACATCAGATATGAACTGAAAGGAGTAGTTTGGAGCAGTATTTTCTGTGTAATGTACAGTATGTTGTAATTAAAGCTAGATGAGCTCTTTAAAAAAAATAATTCCCTTAATTTGTCATATATGAGCACATGGTGAGCTTAATTAAAGTCAGTAGGGTAAAATCAAGCATTTTAAAGTGCTAATTTAGGATAACAGAACATGAGCTGCTGCAATTCTGAAATGCTCATTAATTTCTAATTGTGTGGTTTGTTTCTGAAATATTTCATTGTTTTCGGGATGGAACAATTGAACTTGTAGGAGGAAGTCGTGAATAATACTTTAAGATATGCTTAGATATGCTTTCTAGTTGTCTGAAAGCATAAGGGACTTAACTGGGGAGGTCCTGGTTAACAGAAAGTTGGCAAACATGACGCCTATCTATCTACAAGAATTTACAAGATTTCTCATGGTGTTCTTTAGGTTTCAAAAAGTCAAGAGTCCCAGATTACAAGAATTAAGCACATGACTCAGAATAGATCCTTTTTAAATGGATAACCTGAATGGAACACGCTTATTAAAAGGAGATCTTTCAGAGAGTTTCTAAAAATAGGATCTGGTTTGCACTGTTTTGACACTGCGACTTTTCCCTTGGCTGAAACACTCTGAATTTTCACTGTTGTGTTACATATTGGATGGCTGAGCTCTCCATTTCATTGGCAACTGCATTTCAGTAGTGCTGTTTACATTTAGCTGTAAAACTGTCTGGAAGCTATATAAGTGAATAGTGACACATGCTAGAGATAATATTATTACCATTGTTTCTGGAAAATCAGGACAATCCTCACTTAAATAATTTCAGACAGATCAACGACCTTCTGATGCACAAAAGTGACAGTGTAGTTTGCAAAAAGCAAAGTTTTTCCACAACTGAGAGCTACTCTATTTTCCCCTGTAATGAGAGATCTCTATGCTAAATAACCTAATTTAAATTAATTTATAAGATTAAGATTTTTGCACCCCAGAAGAACAGCAGAGAAAATGATGCTTTGCTTTGGGAATCTTGTTGTCTTCTGGATATTTAATCTTGTTTGCAAGATGAGAGAAAAGATTAATGTTATACTAGAGCCAAATAAGGATAAGGCTTTCTAGCTCCTGTTTTCTTGCAGGAGATTCTCTTCCACAATCATGTTAAAAGTTAGTATTTTAGTACAGTATCTGTCATGACAACTAGCATAATAATTTCCTGAATGTGGTCCATTAATATAGTATGTCTTATGCCTTATCCCTCTCCACAACTGTGTGGGATGAATAGAGATCTGTATGACAAGTTAAATATATTATCCTTTAAAATGTCTGTGATATGAATGTAAAATAAATTTAATCGGAAAAACACACTGATAGAATAAGAAATGGAACACTAGTTCTGGGTGTGACAGGTTTCTCTTCCATCAAGCCAGAAATACTGTACTTGTTCTCTGCAGCCTGTTACTGCATTTTTTCCCAGCTAAACAGAAACAGAGGCAACAGAAATTCCCCCATATAAGCAGTTCTTCTGATAGTTCAACCTAGTTTTACAGATCAAAACATTTTCATCAAGATCAGGGAAAAACATTCCTATTTAATTATTCAACTGACCTAAATCTCCCAAACTTTTGAAGTTCCTCCAGCTTACAAAAAGTATAACAATTGTTTAGAATACAACAACAGAATTCAAAGATGTCCATTGTGTTTCAGATGTAATTGCTTTCCAGGTATTAACAAAGATCTTTTCAGAAACTGAGAATAAGACAAATAAGATATTGATTTGTAGAGTTTTTTACTTCTTTAATACAGATTTTGTAGAAAGTGAAATTAAACATTTTAGGTTCATGTACTCACCCCCTGTGGAAAAATGATGGTATAATTTAACAGTTTGGCTTGGTGATAGAAATACAGTAACTCTTTTACAAATGGGATTTTCCTTAGCTTTCCTTAAGAGCAGTTTGAGAACAGAATTAGCAATAGGTATTTAGAGAAGTTTTGGAGTTTTTAATGACTGAAACATTTTATTGTGGACATTTATTTTAGTAGCCCATTTTTGATACCTCTTATATTGTTACCAATTTAAGACAAACCAGACTATGTCTCTGTTACAAGAGTCTGCAATGTGAAGGTTGAAATGTTTTCACCGAGTTCATGTTTAACAGACCACTAATTTCTTGTATTGTTGATTTTTATCAGTATTTATACCTACTTAATTCAACATATCATCCTAAAATTATTGCAATCAATACAAATGCTTTCAAGTGTCTCTAACAAGGGGGGATTTGCTGCTTTTATAGCAGAGCCTGGACAACTGTGCAAGATTGGAGTGGAGTCTATTTATGTGCCAAATCAATTCTAACATTAATTACCCAGAAACATCCTCTGATGGCAACAGGACTTAGTGCTTAAACAGCTCAAAAGGGGAAAAAAAGTCACAAAGCTACAATTTTTGCATTGTTTGACACTCACAGACCTGCCTGTGTCATAAGACACAGTGTATAATTTGATAAGTTGTAGTGCAGAATTATTCTGAGCTGAGCTTGTCCATTTTTTATTTTACCACATTCAAGTTTGTTAAAAAATAGTAATCAGGTTTCAGACATGGTTAAAAATAGGATGACATACAGCTTTCTTTGGCTTTATGTCTGATGCTTCATACATAGGTCTACCCACTGACAGCTTTTCATTTTTTCCTAAGTAATGCCATCATCTCATTGAGAAAATAATCGGACACCATGATTTTCAATTAGAATTTTTTTTTTTTAAATTAAACATTGTTTTTACTTTCAAAATAAACTACTTTTGCTATTCAGAATTTGGGTATCTGTAGCTCAAAAACATTGATATAATTAAAAAATATTTATGCACCCCAAATTACCTTTGGCTGAGAGCCAAAGGTTAATTTTGAGTCTGATTTGCATATTTACTCTCACACAACAAGTCAATATGTATTCAAAAGTTTAAACGTATTGAACTTGGTCATTGCTCCACAATACCTTGCATAGAACCACCAGAGTAAAAACTATAAACTAACTATACCAGAAATCTCCATGAGAATGGGAAAAAAATAATCACAGTGAGCAAATGGGCTGAAGTGGTACGTTAAAGCTGCTACAAAATTAGTCTTTTCTTCTTAGTTACTTTTAGATCACATCTTCATTCGTTCCACCACCAAAATGAGAAACTTCAGATAATACTGCCCCAAGAGATGACCATCAAGGCATCAAGAAATCTTTAAGACTGATACCAGGAATGTGTTAAAATCCTTGTGAAAATGTCTCAATTTGGTAAAAATTTATTATATTACAGGTCATCCAGTTACCACTTGAAATACAATCTTGTGGAGTCGCACCTCATTGCTAGCCATGGAAAGGCTAGAAGAAGAAAGGCATGAAAGATGTTAATGTTAATTATCAGTCAAAGGAAAAATACTCCCTTGACAGAAAGAGATCTGGAAAGGAGAGGAGAAAAAGGCTTCTATAGAGCTGTGGAGCAACAGACTAGTAACATTATAATTTTATGAAAAAATGTATGCTTCAGTAGATTTTCCCTTTTGATTTAATATAAGCGAATGTTTTAAAAAACACTCAGTGGCACTGATATAAGACTGACTGAAATTCTCAGAAAAGGGAAAAAAAAAGTTTTAACTCTCTGAGGGTCTTAAACAGTGGTTTTCCTTACTTGAGGATTTGAATTTTATATTCATTAAAACAAAACAAACAAACAAACAACAAAAACACAAACAAAAAATATTGTTTGCAGCTGAAAATCAACATTTTCTTAGAAAGCAGAAGAACAAAACAAAGAACAAAACAACAACAACAACGAACCAAACAAACAAAAAAACCCACAACTTATTTTTAGCTTTATCAGTTGCCGGTACCTCCTTGGGAATATCTTCTAATTTTGTGTTTCCTCACAGCTAGTCTCACCGCAGAGGTTCATTTTTGAAGGGGCATTGTAGTCCATGTGGCTGTTTGGCCTCACCTCTCAAGAAAGAAAAAATAACATGCAGTAAAGATAACAGAACATGAAAAGGAGAGTATGTGAGATTCAATTCATACTTTCACCCAGCAGTGTTATGACTTGACATTTGACTGAAAAAAAATGAAACATCCTTCTAGGGGGATCTTTCCGTCATTTAAGATTCTGTAAAATGTATTTTCTAATTTATCTTGGAGGATATTAACATATACTAATTTCACCTGTAATTTTAATGAATAGTAGAATCATAGAAATAATCTACTCCTACTCCCCACTCAAATACCAACTAGATCAGTTTGGTTGAAGTAATATTAATGCGATGAATGCAAACGCCGGCAGAAGCTCTTTGATCGCACGGGCGGGCCGGGCGAGAGTAAGGAGTCTAATTCAATATGAATTTAACGTCAGTACTCTTCAATGAACTCTTAACAACACTGAATATCAATGTCCCCCAGACCACGTTTTTCAAAGCCTTATATACGCTATACCAAAAGGCCATGCGGCAAGCGCAGGCTACAATTGGTTACACTCACAGTCACTCATCCCCCCCCACTATGGTGATTGGCTGCAGGGCACTGTTCACAGACTGTTCATGCGCAGCGGCGACGCCCCTCCTGCAGCCTGGGTCGAGAGCAGAGCAGCTTCTGTTTACTTTCCTTCTGTCTCTGGTGTCTCAGGGAAATCCTTCCGTGTAGCACAGCCGGATCAAGCTCTGGCTTGTTCACAGCACACAGCCAGAAACTCTCCACATTTGGTCATGTTCTTGTCCAGGCAAGATCTAAATATTGTCAAAGACAGAGACTTCACAACCTCTCTGGACAAGCTGTTCCTATGTTTGACCACTGTCACACTGACATTAATTGGAATTTTTAATATTGCAATAGCTCTTATGGTACTATGTCACCAGAAGATTTATTTACATGTGCATGTACATAAGTTTCTTTGTGTGTTTATCTGTTAAATATATGTTTATAAACCATAATGTCACACATTTTTGCTATAATTATTATGTATAAAAAGTTGAACAATTTCCTGCTGACAAAATAAGTATGTTTAATATATGAAAAAAAATATGGGACAACGGTAAGAAAACAGGACACTGGTATGCTTTATAGAGAATCTTTTTTGCCAGCAGTGCACAAAATGGGATTTTCAGCACTGTTTGGGTTTCATTCTTAGCTCTGTAGACACATGGCAACTATGTGATTTTTCAAATAGCCTGAGGCTTAAAATAGGTCAGCACAGTACCAACGCTTCCATTTCCTAGAAAATTTATTCACTTTGTAACTGAGTTTGAAGGCCATGAAAGGCTCAAGCGCTTGTGAAGACACCTACAGTACATCAGAAGAGGTACTCTTTTTTTCTCTTTGTCGTGAGAGAATTACACCATCATTTTGAACACACTTCATTTCAATGTATGATAGCAAATATTGAATGCCAAGAGTGTACTAGAATATTTAAAATATTACCAATACTGAATTTATTTTTCATTAACTTAACACTTTCCACTACACTTTGATAAACCTTCATAATGAGTTAAAAATACTCAAAAGGAATAACAGAAATCACTCAATTTGTTGCTACTGGCTCTGTCTTTGTTTCTAACTTTTGCAATTGCCAGAGCTGTCAATTTAGATCTAACCTGTACGCTGTTAAATGACTGGCTACAAAACTGAAACATACCAGGACAAAGTGAGAAACTGCCCTGTTTTTGACCTGGGAAACAGTGTGAGAAAAATAATTTCTAGTAAGATTTAGGGGGTTGTTTGATTTTATTCCAGTTTATAGAGAATTTGGACTATGGTGTAACCATGTTTTATACATGCATATATACATGTATATATATATATATATATATATACACACACTTGTCAGAATGTTAATTCACAGTGGTGAAGCTGAAGGTTCAAAGCACTCAGCCTAACAGGTTCAAAGCCCACATCTCATAACTGAACCATAATATATCATTGTAATAGGTAGGGAAATACTTTCCTGTTCTTCCTGCAAAGTTGGGCTACTATGAAGAAAATAATTAAAGATTCTGGAGACTGGAAGGAGAGTGCCAAAAAGAGTCTGATTTTCTAGCTGAGCTTTCACCTTAGTGAAAAGCATCTTGAATTCCCACCACTTCTTCCTGGACTGTTGTACTTCATCTGATGAAAAATTACTGCAAAGTACATACACAATCCTTCAAAGACAAACGAAGAGCCTCTGATGGTCGTTAAGTACCCTCAGCCTTCCTGTTAGGACACAATTGTGTGATGTAATTTCAAATCCTTCCCTGAAAAATAACTGTTTTATCCAGTAGATAGTCAAGAAAACAAAATCTGTCAGGGACTATTAAACACACATACATGTGTCTTGCAAAGTTCCTGAACCATGAAGTCTTCTAGGACAATGACACTGTATGCTTGACCTCCTATTACACTCTTTGCTAACCTTTCACTGTTGGGTACTGTCACAACTTCATGTGATATTTACCCTCACATTTGGTATGAATTCTAATCAGTGGATGGTTTGACAAAAAACACACCTCTGCATCAAGGTTGAAGGGTTTTTTGTTGTTGTTTTTGTTTTGTTTTTGTTTGTTTGTTTGTTTGTTATTTCCTGAAAATAAAATCTTTCTTAGGTTGCCATGCACCTCATTTGTAAGGAGACAGAGTGAATGTCGATTTCAGTAATTGTTAGTGGAGTACAAGACTCAGAACAGGAAAAACAAAATAAATACAGATAAATAAATAAATTAATAAATAAAACCAACCAACCAAGTAGATCTTTGTAGAAAATAATCTACCCTTGGGAAAAAGAAAAAAAAAAAAATTGTATGAAGAGAGCCCGGGGTGGCTGGGCCAGGGGTGTCAAACAAATTTTCACCGGGGGTCACATCAGCCTTTTGATTGTCTTTAGAGGGCCGAATGTAATTTAAGAACTGTATAAATGTTAAATGTTATACAGTTCTAACTGTATAAATTTTATAGAGTTCCAAAATTACATTCGGCCCTTTGAAGACAATCACGAGGCTGATGTGGCCCCCGGTGAAAATTTGTTTGACACCCCTGGACTAGGCTAATTAAAACTAGTGCAGCAGTTAACAAAACAATCAGTGCAGACTTACATCTGATTCCAGACAAGCAAAGCAGTTCCCATCCTTTTATGGAGCTCGACTTAAAAATAACTAGCCCAAAGCTGTATAGTAAGCTTTTGGGCTGTTATTACTCTGTAATTCATGCTCAACCCATGGTACTGCCCCCGATGTACTTCAAAACAGGTGCAAAGTACAGAAAATAGAGGAAGATGCATAAAGTTCAGAGTATTAGTAACACATTACTAGGCATCCAAAGTGCTTCTGGTTAGTTTCATGGACGGCTGATAACCAAGCTGCACCAGATTGCTAGACACTGAAATACCTTGGTAAATGATCACTATGAAATAATTTTCTATATGTGAGTTATTGTATGTGTTGGTGCATATGAAGGGTCACTGTCTTGTTCAGGATGCATCACACCCACTATGTAAGCACAGTGTAGATGGCCATATGAATCCCAGAAATCAAATTTACTTTTTATATGAACACATGAAGAAAATCCAGTTCATCCGCAACTCACAAGTATGCTGAGAATTCACTGTAAATTTGTGCCAGTCAGTCCAGGTGTGTCCGAACTTGCTTAAAGTTTTGGATTAGTTTGGTACCTCTACAATAGCTGCTAGTGAAGTCCAAGGTGGGAAGGATCAGGATCTGTTATTGCTTTAGGATTATATCTCTGAATTCTGTGTAGACCATCAATGAAGTTCACGCTAGTTGTACTTAAACATATAACGCATGTCTGTACCTACAGCAATGGAAATCACATTTCTATACAGATAGCCTTGTCATTATAAACATAGATCAGCTCATGCATAAAGAGCAAGCTGGTAGAGAAACATGGATAAAATGAGCTTTTCTTCTGGGAAAGGTACCCTGTATCTGTACTGCAAAGAAGATACTCTAGATGGTAACTTCAACATTACTTCTACCAAGATGGTACTTCAGTGAGAGCACCACTGGTGTGCTTAGCATATACTGAAAGGCTCCAAGTTTAAACGTTGGGAAAAATTGCACCAAGAGGTTTTCCATCTCATGAAGTTATTAACAAAGATGTATTAATTGTTTATACAATGCATATTTATAAATATTTTTCTACAAATTAGCCATTTGTAGCTGTATTACCTGGACAGATATATAGGAAAAATATACACACATTACAGAAGGTATTATCAAATTTAAATTTATTCCATTTTTATTTTTTGCATGTTCACATCTTTCAGTTTCTTTCATTTTTGTTTGGCAGTTTCATAGGTGAAAGTAAAAATGGTTCTCTGTGTTTTAAGATTTTTTACAGTTTTTGTCTTCTGTTATTTTCAAAAAATAAGAAGTACAAAGTTCAAAAAGTGAAGATAGCAAATTCTCACTTCTTGTATGTTTTAAATATATTCAAGAGGTAATCATTAGGAAGTCAATATTAGATTTTTTTCATAAACTCCAATATGCAATATTACTGCAACTATAGTTGATATAAAAGTACATATGGTGACTGCATGCTTGTGGTTGGAAAACTTCATTTTAGCAACAGCTAAAGTTTGTGTTTTAAAAATATTTTAAAATAAAACATTTATTGCACTTATAAAGACAGAATATGTTGTAAACACAATCTAACAGTCTTCTGTCTAAATAAAATCCTTAGTGATGCTGTTTGCTCTTTTCTTTCCCTTCTTTTATGTACGTGTTGAAACATTTAAGAGATTCTCTAGGTCAGTATTTCTGCTTCTTACCTCAGCTGAACTACATTAGTTACATCTCAGTAGACAATACTAGCACAGTAGACCTATTATAGCTTTCACTGGTACTTCTCTCATGTGACCCTTATTTAGCTCTGAAGTTAATCTACTAAAAAACAGTTATAAGGTTTCCAGGTTTCTGTGTCAATTTGTTTCATGAAGTCATCACAGAATTACCCTACTTAAGTTGATTTAATTTATTCTGAAGTCTGTAGTCTACTACTGGGCCAGATCACAGGCAATAGTTGAAAGGCAATGTTAAAATATGTTGGTTCATGCTCAAAGAAACTACATGTCCTTTCTTTTCCTTTCTTAATCCTGGTAGTTCAACTAGAGCCTATGTATGTCCATTTAGGAAAGCACAGGACAAAACCATATCAGAGTACTGGCACAGGTGAATGATATCTTATTCATACCCTGTTTCTCCTGGCTGAGTTATCAACAGGGAGTGGGTAAAATTAGGTGTTTGGATGTTTGAATTGAGACCCTGAAGGAGAACATTTAGACTCTCCTTCTCTCTTTCATTTCTTTCTCTTCTTTCTCTTTCAGTTAAAAAAATGTACTGAAATAGCCAGTACTCTTATTTAGAGACCTTGTTTTTTAACTTTTTTTTTTTGTGCTAGTGAGCAATTTTCTACTAACCTGGGAATGTGTGATTCAGTCCCTTCGCTTTTTCCATGCTTCAGTCCCTTCACCTATTTGTTTGCTGGAGACATTTCAGGAATGAATGGGATAACCTTTTGCTTATGCTGTCAGTAAACAGTAAATGAGCATCTGCACATAGCCCTCTACTACAAAACAGAACCTCAGCAACTCATCTCATTACTTGTAAAGATTCTGCTATAAATTTAGTTTGGCCATTCAAGCTAAGCAAGATTTTTGAGTTCTTAATGAGAACATGTTAGCATGTATAAGAATTCAGTATTTCCATATCAGTGATTAATATCTTGTTCTTTCACTTCCTATTATCAGATCCAAATTTGTGTTTTAAACTGTTGTGGATATAGAGATGCTGTACTGATACAAATAATACATAAGTCTACATGTTTACTGTGTTATGTACATTTCATGAAAACAAGTCCTCAACCAGCCCTGTAAAACTTCTGAGCATGCGATTCAATTGGAATATATCAGGGTCTGTGGTACAAACTTCCCTCTCGGCTCCATAAGATTGGTAATTCTTTTACTTGCAGTATGGTATTTATGAACCAGATAGTGGCTGGACATTCAAATATACTTTTTATAATAACTGGAGAACACAGTACATAGTGTATTCTGATGAATTTATACAGGCTCACTAACATGCACGCTGAGCTGCTTTATTCAAAAAATGGTGCCATGGTGTAATTTAGAAATAAAATAGAAATATCTAACACTATGGTCAAATGACAGAACTGAACTGAAACAATGACTTGGTTGAGGGACTGAGTTCATTTTCTTTAGGCAAAATGTTCAATCCCTAGCACAGCACATAGAGTTTGTACCCTATGCTTTAAAATAATAATGGGAACATCTGCTAGCCTGCTGCATGGACAATTATTCATATTTTTTCAGCATGAAAACTTGTTCCTGACATCTTGAAATTTAAATTGGAACCAAAGACACATACCAATGGGAATGTCAGTTGCTATTATCATTATAAGACAATTTGATACAAATGTTTAAGAAAATAAGGCTGAATGAAAACATTTAGTTTGGCCAGTGGGGAAAAAAAATAATCAAACAAACCCCAAACTAATGAATGGCCTTTACTGTAAAAAGGTAGCAAAGGGCCCCAATAAAGGAAAGGAATATATTTTATTCTGGGAATGTGACTTGACATTGCTTGCAGAAATTAATCCCTATGAAGTCAAATTAAAATCATGTGAAAAAATGTAGTACATAAATGAAAGGCAGAAACTTTTAGGTCTTAGAAAAATCATGTCTCTGAATTCATCATCACTGAATACGGATAAGTTTCTCATAGTTTCCAGGATGAATGGGTTTCAAATATGCCATGTACTCAGAATAATTCATTTTAGGACAGAACTTCCCCATGATAGTTGATCCCAGATTTTCCAGACTGTCTTCTCCAGCAGTCTCCCTCTGGCTTTGGAGAATGTGAAACAGAAAATAATCTCACTTGAACAAGAGGCCTGAAATAAAACAAAAGGTAGATTGAAATGGAGAGCTTGATGGCACCAGAAACCAGAAAAAGGAACAAAACTAATACAGGCTAGTAGTCAAAATTAGCTTAAATTGTGAGTGTTAACACATGGCAAACAGTTGAGTGAGTACCTGTGTGTGTGTGCGGTGGTGAATGTCTGAAACTGAACTTCTGAATTCTAAAGTAGAAATCTGCTACCTGCTCAGCACAATTGGTACCACCTGGTTGTAAATTTTGGTAACACCTGGATTAACCAAAAGTGACAGATTCTAAATTCTCCAATTAATAAAAAAGTATGAGATGGATCCACCAGTTAGGAAGTGGATCACGTGTTGTGCTTCTGTGCATACACTATCCAGGTGGGAAAACTGAGTTACTGAAAAAAAATCCAAATGCCAAAAAAGAGAGTACCTGAGAAGGGGTCTCAGAAAGTTGCCTAACCAGATTTCCTGGAGTCTGCTCTGCCGACTACTTCATTTATAGTGGGATATATATTTGAATAGATAGAGATAACATACAAAGCTAAATTCAGTCTACAATCAGTCTACATATAAATAAAGTTGTCTGAAGATGGCCATACAATAGAAATGTTGGACTTCAATCCCTTCACATATCAAGTCTCCATCTCTGATAGGAATTACATCATCCCTGGTGTCACAGGGTGCTGAGAACCCTTCTGTGATGTACTCCTACATGATAGTGAAATCAGAAAAGTCTGTGAGGAAATGAATAGTTCTCAATAGGAATCTGGATTGTTAGTGTCTGGTAAATAACAAATGGGACCACACATGCTGAACAATGAAACAAAAACAAAGTATTGAGCAGCTGCTCATTAAGTAAGTATCATCCACTCTGTACTGTGAATGAAACAGAGGTCCCTTGGAAAAACAAAAAAAAAATCATTTAATTAAAATTACATTGTAATTTGTAAAAATCAGCAGCCTCCACAAAAGACTGCTGAATTGATAGTACCTAGGTAGCTCTCTTCCAGCACTTCCTAGCCTTCAGACACATGATTTTGCTGCTTTAATAAATTAATGTAACTTTGAGTTTTTTTGTGTGTTGCTCATGGGTTTCCATGTATTTGTGTATTCTGTGTAAACAACTGTTGATAGATGAATAGTTTGTTAAATACAGAGAAATACCCATCTGATGATGTTTCAGTCCCTGTCATTTCTGCTAGCCTGATTTTCTACAAAAGCTGAACTCACTTCTCCTTTTCCTGTTCTGTACATTTTAACAATTGAACTCCACTTTAGTGGGAAATTGAAAGTGAAGGCTGGGATTTGGGAATAAGTGTATTTATGATCTCTTCTATCTGTACCATTGAATTGATGTCACAAGGGGGATAGCAAAGGGTATCTACTGCAGCTTCACATAAATCCATCGTATTCCTGCTGAACACAGCAAAAGTATATTGCTTCATGTACATATTTTTCCCACCTTAAATTTTGCATCATGTACTTCAACTGTATGTAACAGTGATCATCAGATTTCATATAAAATGACTCTGTAATAACCTACTTACTTTAGTTTCAACAGACTTCTTTTTTTCAAAATAGACTATAACACATGGCACTCATTATCATTATAAAACAAGTTCTTGAAAACATTATAAGTCTTTTTATGCCATTGTTTTACATTTCATATTTTGCCTCTTTGGAATACAGCAGTTTTGGACTGTATGTGGGACGTATATTAACTCATAATTCTTACACAGCTATTTCTGAATTTATTCTGTATCTTGTTCTGCCAAGACATAGTATTGCAAGATTTTAAATATCTTACTTTTGGTCATGTGGTTAGTACCAAAACAATGGACAGAGGTCCAGGTCAACCTTAAGGAAGGAAAACCAAAGGAAGCAAAAGATTTTTATGTTTTTATACTGAACTCTCTACTCAAATGAAATTGATATAATTACATATATGTTATCAGACTTGTATTTAAATGTCTAAATGCATTTGTTTTTATTTGAAAAGGAGAAAAAAAAACAGTTTTGCCTGACATGACCTCTTACTTCGCTCTCATGTAATTTCCATTCACTCTTAACAGCTTAGTTAGTTTATATAAAGTAGTTGTAAAAACTCCACAAACTAAACATGACCTTGTCTTCCTGTGAGTTGATTTTAAACTGTGGCTGAATGTCATGGCAGGCCAGTATTAGGTTTTTGTTTGAGTGTATGTAATTAAAATGCTTTGTGATTGAATCTTCCAAAAATTTCTAAACATATAAACTTGACAAAAGTGAAGAGATGCAGCCTGAGACTTAGGTAAGAAGTCAAGCAAGGATAGAATCAAACAAGGAATTATCACTTAAACAAACTGATATATTTCAATCACTTCCTAAGTCTTGTTTGGTTTGTTGAGTGTCAGGACAGGTCAACTGGTGTAACCCAAACATTACGATTTTCTTCCTTCAGTTTGAGGGAAGGATTTGTAAGCCTTATCCATGCTTTATAGACTGTCTCAAACTTCTGAAGTCGTTATTCAACTGAGACTGGGCAAGTCAGGCTTTGCAGTACTCCTACTCCATCATATTTGCTGAAGTTCATCTGACAAGGTTTTGCCAGTCTGCCTGCATGCATCTCACGGCATACATGAGCTAAACTATATGCTCAGGTCCTAAGGGGCTGCTTTTTGCTTTCAAGTTCTCTGGTTCATTCTTCAACTATGTTTGCTAAGATAGGAGCCATCACAGTTAACTCAACTGATCTGCAAATTAGGTACGTGCTGTTGGATCCAGAATGAGCTTGTAGGCATAATGATAAAAAAGCCTTTCAAATATAACTTGCCATAAATATTGGTGTTAATAAGGAGAGCAATAATTGAAACATAAAAGAACATGTAGATATCTGACAATTACAATAAAGTAAAATACCTTATTTATAGGAGTTGTATCTGAATGGTAGTATAATTCTATTTGTTGCAATGCTGTTGATGCTTGAAAGACTTTTTAGCTTTCCAACGGACGTTTTCTACCTGGGCCTTCAACATTAGTCATCTGAGGGTGAGAAGATACCTTTGCATGCTGGAGGTGCTAATTCCTTCCCTCCATGAAATTCTCTATAAGTTTAACAAAATCTAATTAAAAAAAAAAAAAAAAAAGTAGAATTCAGTAAAAGGAGGCATAGAATTGTTCCATCACAGAAACAACCTAGTGAGCTATCGTTGTCATTCCTTCTCCCCTCTACAGTATTTCGGAAGGGAAACAATTTGATGCATTTTAGGTGAGGCCATCTATTCCGGACAGTGAATACAGGACGACAGTGGAAATTAATTCAAGTTCTTCTCGTCACTACCTTTCTGCTGCTGAGAGTTTCTGCTGGGGAGAACTGTGTCCCAGTTCAGATCACAACACATTGAGAGCAGGGATCCAGCCACAGTCATTGACTTGTTTGTTACTCCACAGACTTTCAGTCCTTTGTTAAAGTAAGTTCAAGGCATTAATATTCATTTTTTGAATACACATCTTTATTAGGCAGGCATCTTGCAAGTATTGTCGAGATTATTACACACAGGAATTAGTTCTCAAAGGTAATTATTATTTTGCCCACTTTACAGAGGAGGAGATAATTACACAGGCAAGGTTCCTGAAAGGATCTGTGTAGGAGGAAAATTGGAATATCCCTCCCAGAATGACTTTCAAAGATTAGTTTTGTCATCAGGTTCTTCCCGGATGCATATCTTCACCCCCATCAAGCATTTTTGCAGCCCACAGAACAGTCACTTGCAGGTCAGCAGTCACATCTCCACAGGTGATGCTTCCTGTAGTGAGATTATTTCCTTCATAACTTATTAGCTGCTTCACTTTTAAGTATAGACTAGGATCTCCCTAACTCAAGAATGACAAAATCTGGGTCAAAGTACCTAGCAGATACATTTCCTTCCACTTACTGAAGAGGAACAAGGAGCTTCCATTGACTTTGGACAAGAAGCCAAATCTGTGGGGCCCTGATCAATCTGCCCAACACTAGTTATTTCCCTTACACCACCTTCTTCTCCTCAGAGCATTTTTTCTATACATTTCTATTATTCGGTGTCATAACTTCAGTGGTTTGTGACATACATTTAGTACATAAAAATTTCTGTGCCACATTTTAAAATATGAACAAGTAATCTCTGCCATCCTCCCTTCCTCTTTTTTTTTTTAAAGTGGATACAAAATGGCATCTGTCATGAAAACAGTATTACTTAGCATTAATTATCTTTCCTGGTATATTTTGTTCATTTGGGCAAAGTCTTCTACAGCAAGTCTGAAATAGGAGAAATTCTTACAGCATCATAACAAACACTTGAGAATCAGAGCAGAACAGTTAAATCTAAAACAAATGTGACATTTACAAACTCATGCACACTTGTTCTGTGCTATAATCTATTTGCAGGCTTCTTCCACCCTAAACATCATGAGGATATCTCCAGGTTAAGACATTTATCAAACATACTTCTGAAGGCCTTATTGGGGGTTTAAATGGTTGTGCAAAACTAAACATTTCAAATCTCAAAGGGGCTTAATATTTAGGATGATTCTTTCTCCTCCAGCATTGGAAAACAGAAGTTTTCAGCTGAAACGTGAGTTACTCATTCAGTTCTGTGTAAGTAAAAAAATCTGTGAAAGACATACCTTCTCCATCCAAGTCACGTTTTCTTCATAGAAATAATATTGAGGACTACTTCTTGGATTTTTCAGCTAGAAATATCCATGTGCTTTATGGAGGACATAAAGACTGAGGGAAATGCATACTTCATCTAGGAAAGAAGCTGGTCTTACCACTTCAACGGATGTGGAAATGTGATCCATACAGGCCAGTTCCAATATAGCATCTTTCCATACGTGTCACCTGCAAAATCTGTGCTATCACAGATTTCACCTCAGTTTTGATGTGGGTGAATGCAATCTTAAGCAAAAGGTAACTTTTCATGGTATCATCTAGTCTGCCCTAATGCTTTGTAGCATACAATCTTTCTAATTCTAATTATCAGGTTTTGGAACTGGCACATTTCTCAGGATTTTCTTCTGCTTGATCACACCAGCACCTCCCCATGTAAACAAAGCACACAGTGGGTGATGATTATGATAGCTGATTAAAATAAGTAAACAGATTGGAGGACATTAAAGTTTTATGCATCCTTGCCATCTGCTTTCCCTTCACACTGTACATATTACTGTACATATTGTACACAATTGATTTTATTTCCACTTCAGTAGCAACAGGCACTGTGGCACACCATCAGTAGCTTGAATAATTCACACAAATGACTGCTGTGACTGCTCTAGATAGCTGCATACTTGATATTCTCTTTGTTCCTCATATGACTCTGGCATTAAACTCATCACAATTCATATGAGTAAAGACATTGAGAGGAAAATGGGAGCAGAAGAGTGATCACCTTTTCCTACACTGAGAATAACTGGTTTATATTCAAACTAGACCCATGCATGAGAGGACTTACTTCATTCACCTGTGTAAAACTATTAACAGAGGAAGCAGAGACAAGAAAAGTTATCTTTTTGCCCTAGATACTGCATGATTTCTAACTCTTTTAAGCTACACTTACAACAGATTAATACAGATTTTCTATAGAGTTTAAGAACTGCAAATTCACAGCTAGATAGTGGTATCATGTTGAATAGTATTTTGTACAGAAAATCATCATAATGAAAACATTACACTGCCTGACCTAAGAGCACTAGTTAGTCTGGAAAAGAGAAATGCAATGAGACCCTTTATTAAGAGACTGTGTCAGAGAACAAAAAGAACTCTTCTCTGATATTCAGACCTCTTTCACAATATCCGGGAATGCTGCATTTCACACAATCAAGAAAAGAAAAAAGAAATCAAAAATCAAAGCATATAAACTGCAAGGGCAAGGGAATTCTTAGTATGACAAAGCTCTGGGTAGACTAAGTACCAAGATGGTAGAATGGCCAAAGGCTCAAGCATCTCAGTATTTGAAGTGCAAATAGAACATACAAGCCTGATCTTTTTCATATTGATTTTTCAACCTGTGATTTCAGTGATTTCAGTAGGAAGACTTTGTAAGTCATAGGAAGGATAGTCGTTCATTCAGGCAATTGACTGCCTCTGAAACAATATGAGTTTTCTTAGAAGTGGTTTCTCAGGGAATTTTCAGCATGAATTTTATCAGTCTACTCCAAACTTCTCTACCAATACAGTGATTGTATTTTCTTAGATGGTACTGTGAATACAGTCCAGCTCGTGTTTATAAGGTTACCAGTATATAATGAATAACATTAAGAAAATGTATTTGTCAATGTTGACCTTATAATGAGATAGAACCAGGGACTGAGCACCTATTGCACCATAGCTAATTAAAGCTCTTTTAGTCGTCTCCAGTAATTGGTCTTGGTAGGGTGAGCACATGGAGCACCACAAATTACCAAAAGCATAAAGTTACCCCTTCCTTGGAGGGGAATAATCTTCTTTGCAGTTTCAAAACATGAAATTCCTTGAAGAGTCAAATTATTAAAAAATTGAAAATATGAAAATACATTATTTTTCTTTAACAGTAAGTAGTATCGGTTCCGCATCTTGGTTAGGAAGGTCAACAATCTCACTGTTAGTTTTTCCCATGACCATATAAATGTAACACAGTAGACCCTTTAATTTGCTGGATGAGCCTTCACAAACCCACGTAAGTACATAATTCAAATGCAAAAAAAAAAATTGCTCTGGAATGTTAAGAAACAATTGTCAGTAAATGAATGCTGGTTTTATAAGTTATGATATGAATTTTTCTTGTAAGATATTTGCAGATTCATAATTGGAATTATCTACTCCACTTTAGAAATTAATCAGGTTAATAATTTTAACAAAGATTTATTATATAGACACTCATAAGGTCTCATTCGTAATCTACTTGAAAGAAAAAAAAGAAAATTAGCCCAATCATCGCTCATCTTTTATGAGCCATCAGGTCACTTTCATGCATGAATTAAAAATAACATTTTTTTAGACCATTATTCTACTACACTTTCTTAGTTCAGATTATTTCTACACTGACAATCTAATCTATACACTCAAGTTCAGTTTATGGGCCTCTTGAAGACCTGAATAGTAATAATTCCGAAAGATTGTGACAAAGCTCACAGTCATCTTTTATTTGAAATAAAGGTGAGATTTGGAGGTTTGTAAGGATCTGAATTGCAAAGGTGATCTTGTCCCAAAACTATGGGGCAAAGACACAAAGTCTTGTTTTAGAATCAAGACAGTGGATTGTAAAAGGTGTGGAACCACTATGAACTCAGATTCTAATAAATTTACTTTTTTTAGTAAGCGTAACATCATAGTAGGACCATCACAAAGAAAACTGCTAGTAGAACAATCTGTTCAACAACTAACATACCATCATAAATATACCATAGACATTGGAAAGCTTCTGTTGGTTGTATACTCAAAGTTGCGGGTCTGTTAACAGTTTTTTAACCTTTTTCCAAAAATAGGCCTGCAAAATCTCCTTGCCTTACAATTATTGACTAAGACTTGCATACATGGATTTTTCATGCAGTTTCCAGGATTATTCTTTATTTTGAAAAAAATAAAAATCAAAATCATTGTTTAGTATCCAAAATATTTGTTTGAAAATTTACTGGAGGATAAAATATCTTATATTACAAAGTAGGCCAAGTGACCATGAAGAAAATTGACTAAAGTAACATAATAATCATGACTTAATACCTCTGCAATTTTCAGTGTAGTTTTTATTGTCATAGAGAGGAAAAAAATTAAAAATCCAATTGATCAGAGGCCCAGAAATCACATAGTAAATATCTGCTTCAAAACATCAAATGGATTATCTCATGGGCAGGAAGGAGCATATCAGTGACCATAGTAAATATATGAGGTCTCACAGTCAGTGGGACAGGAAACATCTTTAATATTTGTTATAGTACTGCTTACTGCACTATTTAGTGTTACTTTTAGGGAGTTATTGTTCTGGGCTTCTAAATAATGGACGCATAAGCTCTGGAGAACAAATAGTGAAACTGCAACATTTGCAGTCAGCTTTGGGCACCATACTGGTTATAACCCTCCCGAGTTATAAAGACTGTACTTGGTTACAAAAACCACAAAAACCTCATTCTACTAAATATTGTCAGAGGACATGTTTTGAAATTAGGACATATAGATTTTTAATATTTGTTAATATTTAACATTTATGTTTGGATTTGAGCAATGTATGTTTTTCATTTTCACAGGTGACCTGTGTTTGATTGTTGAATGCTCAATCAGTTGTTGAAGTGAACTAAGCCTTAACAATTTAAGCCTCCTAAAGGCCGACAGTGACACCACCAATTTGGAATCAACAGTAACACAGGATCTTTGGTATGATCCATGCAGTGACTGATCTGGGGAAAGGAAGAAAATATGGCATGCTCCATGGAAGATACTGGTGGGGGAGAATTAACTGGACAGACATGGGCATAAGCATGATCTTTGCTTCAAAGGCCCCCTCTGACACAAACAAGACGAGGATGAGTTCAAGATTACAGTCCTTCCATCATCCTGATAAGGTGCACCTCGTGTACCCTGGAGGAGGAACAGCTACTGTCTGCCTGCATATACCTATGTACTTAGAGAAATCTGTGAAACTAGCTGTTGCATGGCTGAGAGGCAGCTAACCACTATATAACGTCAGTGCCCCACTTTCTGGAGAAAGAACAATATTTTGTGTCCACGAAACTCATTATTTACACTGAGCCTTTAGCATAGGATTGTGTCCATTGTGAAATGTTCATCTCAAAATAAATCCCCTGTCTCATTCTACACATGGCATTTTCCCAAAAATGCTGCTAAGTGTAAGCCAAATGAGGCAGAAGCAAGCCTTAAGTGAACAGCAAACAAGCTAGTTTAATAAGTTCTAAAATGCTGGGCATCTTTTCTGCTTTACAGAAACTTACAATTCTGCTCTTTTTTTCTTTTTTTTTTTTTAAATGTAAAGAATCTGCAAACTTTGTAGTTATGCTTTCTCTCTCAGCACCTTTCTTGTGGGCAGAAAGGGAGGTGACCAAGAGAATGGTTGAGTCCATAGAAGTCTGTTTGCATGTTTACAGATTTTTCATCTAAATTGCACTTCTAATTCACCACACTGTGTTTGGTTTTAGATACACACACATTAGTTCTGCGTTCATGCACGCTACTCCAAGGAGAAAGGATCAAGCAGTTCTTGATCTGGCAGGGATGGCATTGTCTGGAGGGTTTGGCATGCAGAAGAGGAATGTTTGCCTGACTTCACCAGTGGTGTAAGAGCTTCATTGCTGCTCTGATGTGGACACAACAAATAGTAACTGAGAAACGAGAGAGCACTGAGTGACCTGGTCCCTGCCACAAACAGCTTTGCTGTCTGTACTACAGATGATTAACTGTCCTATTTTTACTCAATCCTGTTTGCTAACTCACTAAGCCACAGACAGTTAACAGAAATTACTTTTTCCTTTTTAAGCTTCTGACTATGAGCTCATCATTTAGTGACAGTTGGACTCAGGAATGTACAAATGAATATACACTGACCCCGAATTTAAGTGACCTATTTATTCAGACTTTGTAGCTTTTGAAACTGCTTGCAATATGAGACTTGAAATGACCTTGAGTAATAAAAACAACAACAGCAACATTCCAATGTCACCGAACTTAAACACCCAAAGCAGGGTGAGAAGCAAAACTTTTCAGCAGAGCAGGAAGAGAGTATACATAAAAGCCTAGCATACTTCACTAAAGCAGATTTATTATCTTGTGATCTCTAAACACTATAAATGAAAAAGGCTACGCCAGCTCTCTGAATCATGCACTATAATTTGAAAATCAGCTTGTCTGCTTCAATTGTGTTTTTTGAAACTAAAGGACACCAGAAAAAAAACAAAAAAAAAAAAAACAAAAAACAAAACAAAACAAACCAACCAAACAACAACAACAAAAAAACCCAAAAACATTTTATCACATAGTAAAATTACTTTTTTTGCTAAACATTCTTTCAATGCTTGCCTGGTTTAATTGTAGTTTGTTTTCGCCTCCATAGTTTCCATTTAACAAGCATTGCGCTCGTCAGTATTTACATCCTTGTACTCTCAAATTAAGAGTATTTCTTCTGATGCTGTTAAATCCCTCTAGAAATTTTTGTTGCAGAGACTAGTTCATAGGAAATAGTGCCCAGGACAATTACCCATGAGATAAGGCCTTGAATTGTCGCTTTCAGATCTATTTTTATTACCGCTCATATAGGCTGTTAGAGAAATACCTCTAGAAGGCTGCAGTCTTACCACCTTTGCTACAGAGAAATGAATTCTCATGTTGCTTGTCCTGCAGCACTATCACTGAGTGCTGAGTCCCACACTGGTGTACACATCACAAGTATGAAGTTTTATCCAGAGCATCCAAATTGTCACTCACTATCTACAATCTCTGAACAGAATTTCGACTCTGGAAATAGTGATACAGCACAAAAAGATTAAGTGTCTTGCTAGGGACTGAAAAATAAATGGGTGTGAAGACCTGAGATTAAAGCTTTTCAAAGTCAATTCTGACACAGTAAAGAGATTTTTGTATCACTTTCAGACTTTGTTCTTCCTCTTCTTCACTTTCTCTCACCCCACCATTTTTAACAATACATTTGGCTTCTAATATAAGGGATTTTCTTCCTTCAGGTTTCTTCTTTGAGACTGTCAATAAATACCACCCATCTCTAAAAAATTAACCAGTGGAAAATTTACCAGGGGAAAATCTGAGACAAAACTGCATTTTACTTCTAACTAAACATATTTAATATTTTTATTATTTGTAACTGAGAACAAAAAATAGTTTTCTTTTATGTTTTGGTATAGTACTGAAAAGAACAGAACTTTTCATTTAAAAGCATATTCACCAGTAAAATTCATGAAACAAAATGTATACAGGAATAGCACTGGAAGTTTGGTACTCAGATATTTCATACCAGTAGTTCACAAGAACTATGGGGTGCTACATATCCCAGTGAACACCTGTGTAGTTAGGTTTACATGAGGTTTGCCTCCTGCATGTTTTCTATTCTGAGGCAGGGAAAGATTTGTAGGATTCAAAATCAGATTTTCAGACTACTAGGGCAATTCCTTCTGAACTAAGTGAATATTTTTCAAGAAATATAAAATTCTGAATTAAAAAAAAAATAAGTTATTTCAATAAAATCAGGAAAATCAAATCTTCTGCTAATGACAGATGTCCTCCTCCTTTCTCCACTAGAATTCGGACAATCAGCAATAATTGTTCTTGGTATTGATAGTCTTATGAGGAGAGGCTTTATCTTGACATTTGCATTTCTTTATTTCTGTAGGATTTTGAAGGTTTTAACTCATTGAACAAGCAAACCAATATTTATGCTGTCATCTCAAAACAGTCCCAACAGTGCACACTGCTTAACCTTCCACCTCTACCTTCAGCTGAAGCTTTTTTGATGTTACGACAAATTACTGACCTGATATACCTGTCAGTTGCCATTATAGCTTCTCTTCTTTGGCATCTGAATTTATCTGTGTTTTTGTTTTCTAAATTCAGACAGAGAGTGCTCCAGTAATAATTTACTCATCAACTGGAATAAAAGTGAAAACAAACTTTTTTCCTATACCTGAGCAAAACTATGGAATAGAAGTTAGCCTTGAACTGAAATCAACTTTGTGAGAAACAACCCCAGGTGATTCTTCTTACCTCGTATACAAATTTACCTCATGCTCACTTCATACTCTCACTCTGGTCTTCTTCTTGTAATCCTGTAAAAATACAACTAAACCATGATTTAAGGTTATTTATAGATATCCTATTTGCAGACTACACAGGGACACTAATCCAAGTTACCTAAGAGTCTGACCTAATCATGTACATGGCAAAAACAAAAACAAAGAGCCTGACCATGCTTTCTCTTCTGATTCAACTGGAATGTAAATAAGTAGCTATTATTATTTTAATTTTTAACATGATCACAAATTACATTTATAGTACCTTCAACTTAACTTCGTAAATTTTGAAGAGAATATTCCTAGCTATTAGTATTGTTTGCAGTAAAATCTACAACTGAATAAAGAACATTTATTTAAGTGTATCACAGCCATGTGTAAGAAACTCTGAAGCAATTAATTCAATCAATGTTCTCATACAGGTGATTGTAGTCAGGTTACTGGAACTCATCTTGTTCTAGCAGTCCTGTGAAGAAAAATCCATACACTAAATCAAAACAACAACTCAAACTGGGTCACTGCTTCACTTCCTGCTGTTTGTATACAGATACTATCATTCACTGTTTCTGCTCAGGTCAAAGCAGGAGAAACAGTATTGGTCAGACTCAGATGGTGACTCAATAGGTTCTCCCTTTGGTGGAGCCCATTCCCTTTCTGTCCCTTGAACAGTTCCTCCTGGGACATGATGGCACTTCCAGTCCAGACTCTGCTCTCTACGGTAGAACTCCCATTGTCATTCCTCACCTAGTTCATTGATTTCATTTTTTGTGGCTACAAACCACAAAACGCTGTGCAACCAGGAAGAACATGTGGCCCTTTGACCATCAATTGCACCGTAGCTGCTCCCTTCACCTTGCTCTGATCCCTGCAGCCTGCCTTGTCTGGCACAGCTGATAAAACCCTCAGATGCTGAAGGTTCAGCTTTGCAAAGATCCATTTATTGGGTGTTTAAATGTGACTTAGAGCCCAGCAATCTCATGTCTCATGCTGTTTTTCCTGTTCTGCCTGTCAGATGCTCAGGCTTCTAAGCTTATAGGCAGCTTCTTTTAATAACCTCTGTGTGTCTGGCGAAACTAATCTGGGAATCTTTTGCCTGTATACTCCATTCTTCAGGATCTTAATCTTATTAGTTCTAGTTATTTGTTTAACTATTTCAACATATATATGTGTGTGTACAGTGGGAACATTTTGCATCCACACACACATATGTATATATACTTACTAAGCCTTAAAATTTTTAACCCCAAAAAGCCTTTAATGATAAGCATTTGTTACTTAAATTGTAAAGCTGATATCTCATTCTATTACTTTGTTATCATCTCAGAATTACAGCAAGTGAATTATAATGTCATTATAAAATCTACCATTTGGACATACTACATATATAATTTGTGCATTTATTTCATGCCTTTTCTTTATTGAATGCTTTTAAAACTTGACTAAGAAAAACACATATTTTCTGTATCATATTTATAAATATATTTTTCAAGGTTTTAGTTCTACTACTATCTCAAAAAAAAAGAAGAATCTTCTGGAAAGTACTTAATGGCTTAAATAAAGATTCCCTGAAGTTATGGTTTAGAAGAATTAGAGAATACTGGAACATTTCAGTATTAGACAAAGAAGTAAAAGGTCATTCAAGATTTCAAGGAAACCAGTAAAACTTTTTTCCTGTGATTTTAGTGAAGGTTGAATCTAGTTTTAAAAGTGAAAAATAGAGAAATATTATTACAATCTTAACTGTCTCAGAAAATAGTTCCCAGGCCATGGACTTTCTTCATACTTAAAAAAATGCTAACTATGTGTTTCCAGTAAACTGAACAACCTTGCAACTCCTCTTCATGTGTTCTGTACAAATTACTAAATTTTCAAAGCTGAAGGTATCACTACCTGTGACTGGCAAGTAGTAGAACTCATCTATGGAAAGCATATCTGTTTTATACCTTCCTTATATGACACGTCAGTTTTTAAATATTCCAGTTTTCCCAGTAGACAGATGATAAGAGCAAACTACATATGTTAGTGAAAGATAACCTCGAAGTATTTATTTAGCCTGTATATGAAAATATGGTTCTCTAACATCTCTGGGATGTTTGTTAGGATAAGATTACACTTGAGATCAACCGAGAAATCCCATCTTTTTCCTCCCTTTTAGAAAATGGTTAATTACTAAATGCAAAAATAAAATGCTACAGTTCAACACTAATCCAAAGAATTGCAACTTAGTCTGTTTTCCTGAATAAAATACCTATTTCTTTTTCACATAAGACAATGTCTGTAACAAATAGGTACCCAGTGTACCTTTTGAAGTGCCACATAGAAATAGATGAAACAATAAAACATAAATGTGTTGTGGAAGACATTTTAGAAATGTGTCACAAAAATACTAATATTACTGGACTGCCATTCTAAATTCAAAGAAAAACAGTTTCCATGAACCATGTAGAACATGGGACCAATTCTGAAGTCAGCAAGAAGTGGGAAGAGGCAAGAAGAAAAATGTTGTCTTGTTTCACTTCCTTGCATTATCTAACACCTAATTTTAGCAAACTCCAATGAATATCAAGCTGTACATACACTTAAAAAACCTCAAATAAACTTTTCACATCTGGTCCTAACTTTAGGAAGTTTAACTCACAGGAACTGTCCCACTGACATCAATGCAATATCTATTTAAAAATTGTTGATAATTTCTTCATTATATATCACAGAAAATATTTAAAGAACAATTCTTTAAAAATATAACTGAAAAGTTCAAAAATAAATTACGGTCAAGAGTAGCTCATTTTCCAATTTAAAATAAAATGATACCTATTACACTCAACTTCTTTAATTCCATCTAATGATTTTTGCTGTCTGACGTGGTGCTTGTTTTCATTCTGCTATCATGCTAAGGACACAAACAATGTACTGCAGCATGTCACCAAACTTTCTGAAATTTTACTGGTATTGAAGGATGAAAACTAAACCAAGAAAAGCTTAAAAAGTAAATAGATTGTGGTAATTGCAATCTGTAAACTAATTGAAGTCTAACTATAACACTGAATTACAAAATTGAAATAGTAGGGTGGGTAAAACATGTACTTATTTTATGGATTGATACACTGACTATTTCAGCATCATAAATAACAAATTTTTGAACATTATTCCTAACTAAGCTTTAAATATGCATAATTCATAAGAAATAGGGCGTGTAATTCATAGGAACTAGGGCATATATATTGGGTGTTGAAACTGCTGTCTTCTCTGGATGCTCTCCACTGGTTTGAAAATACCATGCTCAGAGAAGAGCTTCCCCTATGGTAGTTTTCTCAGTAGGTGGCTTAATTAAACTTCGACACAGAGTACTGGCTTGTTGGGCTCAGACTGTTTGCTCGGCTTCTCCCAGAAGCTGTGGTAATTCCTGAAATGTCGAAACAGATTTTTTTCAAGCAGGTCATAAAAACGTAACTTGTCAGTTTCCCTAAAGCTCCAGCTGCTGCACACAACTTTCTGCTCTCCCTGAAGAAACAATTGTCTTTCAGCTATTGTGACTGATTCCTTGCCCAGCCTTGAGAATCACTGGATACAATGTTGGTTATTTACATGTGGGGAAAGAATATTTTCTGTAATAGCTTTAAGTAATAGCATAAAAAGTTTAGTTCAATGTGAACTTCAGTTCTTTTTAAGACTGCCTTGTACATTGTTATGCTGAAATGTTCACCCAACTGAACTGGTGGATATCATGTTATTCTTTTCAATGGCTCCAAACTTCTATCTAGTGTCACCATTACATTTTGATAACATGTTCATAACACACTCAGGAAAAAAAAAAAAAAAAATTAAACTCTGCTTTAGAGTCAAGATGGACAATTTATTGAGAAATAAACCCCAAAACAACAACAAAAGAAAATATAGTAAGTGTTATGCTGTACATATTTCACTCTCACCAGTTTCTTCTGATATCAGATTTTTGCTGATCAAATAAATAGTTTTAAATTATTTGAGCTCTAAGCAACATGAAAGTTAGATTCCAAACACACGTATTGCTGATTACAGCAAGGATCCCTGTATGATTTTGAATTTTATGGTCTTTTAATATCAGATATGCTGTATCTTGGAGATGAGGGAAAGAAAGAGAGCAGAACCTCTGAAAACTTCATACTGAAATTCAAAAATAAGTATGTAAATATTTTATTCCCACAATTTGAGAGGAAGGATGTATTTGAAACACAATACTATCAGAAGTAATTTCCTGTTGGTGTGTCATTTCTCTCACATTGTATAACTGCCTGAATTTATTTTTTAGCTACACTGACATGTAAGTAGTTAATTCTTGCAGAAATATGTCTAGGAATTAATCATTAAGAACAAGAAGATGTTCTTTCTAACACCTGTACTGCCTGTGAAAGCATCTAGGAACAGTTTTGTCAATTTTTTTTTTTTTAATCAAATGGATTGAGAATATTAGATCAATATTTTATACAGAGACCAAAGTAAAAGACAAAATTCCTGCATTAAAATTGTTGCAGGCCTGTTCTAAAATTGCTGAAAACATTGCTTAGGAAAAGCCTGTTATGAAATGCTTTGCATAGTACAAATTTTGTCTATTTAACTGTACAAAATTAGTTTTCATTTTTCTGATTACCTGTGCCACTTTTCCAGGCCACAGTTACACTGGAGCTATAAATGACAAACTAATTTGAACAAGAAAATGTGTATCTCAAAGAGAAAGATAAAAATTGTGAGTTCTTCCAATTTCATTTCCATTCTTTGAAAGTAAGCAGAAAAGTAAATAGGCACAAAAATCAAATTAAAACATCCTGCCTTTATACTTGTCAAAACCTCGGCCAGCTTTGTGGACAAGATTGTGCAACCACAGTGAGCAATAAGACCGTACAGTCTAAGGCTGCTTATTTACTCCAATATCTTCCTTGGTTTGTTTTCTCAGCCAACGGAAACAAGTCTTCTCAAATGGACAGTTGAGAGTGAATCTATTTAAAGTCACCTGAGTCACTGCCTGGTGGAACCTATATGTCTACACAGACATTAAAAGAAATAGAAGGGGACTATAGATACACCTAACTAGTAAATGAAACAAGATCAGGAACTGAAAGCTGATTAAGAGACTGAGCTGTCAGGCCTTCTTACGTCCATGCTAAATAATGCTAAGCCCTGGGCCTTGGCTGGGCAGCAAATGCTTCCTTGGAGGCCAGTTATTACCATCACTGATAGTTATAACTACAACAGTTATAACTGTACAATAATTGTTGTTTTGTGAGTATTTTTTCTAACTTTGATAAGCTTGCATTACTATGTTGAAGCTTATTGGAGTAGGACATTATAGCCTGAAACTATAATGGGAATACCTACAGGAACAGTTTTTACTCTGTCACCTGGGACAGCAGGTCTAAACCACATTAAGTGTGAACTAAGAATTAAGCAATGGGGGCAATTACAGGACTTTTCCTTGAGTCTTTGCTTTCTCCGTGTTTTGTTCCCTACAGTAGATGTAGCTGTATGGCTAGTCCATTTGGCTGAATAAATTGTCTGAAGTTGAGCATTATGAATCTCCCTTTTTTTTTTTTTTTTTTTTATGATTGAATACTCTGCTCTTTGGTGAGGAACTGCTACCACTTATCAACATTTCTAAACTGTCCAAAACATCCAAACAAGATAGATGTGTTATGTATGGTGGATAGATATTTCATCTGTATTATTAATTCATCATAGAAAGGTTTAAAAATCCAGTAGCAAAAAAGTCTCCCTTGGAAAATCATAGTTAGTGACAACCCAGCACAAAATTTCAATGATTTTCATTGTACTGCAGTTGTGCACAAGAACCTATACCAAGGTAAACATACCTTAGGAAAAATCTATACTGGAAAGCACAAGAAAGACTTCAGCAACTGCACAGTCATGAAGTACCTGGTGGCATTCTCTGTAAAATTTCTGTATCACCTGTTACATGTGTCCTGTGTAATTTCTGTTCCTGGGAATGAGTTTATTCCAGCTGTTCCTCTAAATGTATGCTTCTTGAAGTCTCACTGATGACCTAATGTGAACAAGTATGAAATAAAACGTAGATCTGTTCAAGGTTAAAAAATAATTGTCATACGTTTTCATGAATTCCTACTGAGAAGGTGAGGTGAGTTTCCATTTCTTTAGTAAGAGTTGAAGGCAAGAACTAAAGGGTTCTTAGTGAATTGTGCCAGCCGGCTAGAGAAAAAGATAGTATGAGAAGTTGCCATTTATTCATCCAGAGTCTGAGATTTACTTCAGTGTTCAGGGAGATTTACCTCACATCCCATTATTCATATGCTTAGAGGAGTGTAGGGAGCTCCTGTCTTCCCAGTGCAACACACCATCTCTTCAGCTCTGCAGGCCAGCAGCAGAAGTGCTAGAGAAAGCTGTGAAGTGATAAGGGATGTGGTCTCCTCCCTGTCCATCACCCAGCAGACCACAGTGTCAACATGCCAAGCAGGCAAGCAGCTCTTAACATACAATCCAATAGTGAAGTACAATCAAGTATGGTCTTTCAATGCATATCTCTGAATTTGCCCGACAAATATTTCTTATCCTCCTTACTGAATTTTCAGCAACTGACTCTGAGAATTATGGTAATAGGTAGAGAACTTCCTTCCCTAGATTCTGGCTTGCGTGAAATTTGATATTGATGTCAGGTTTGAAAAGAAAGAAAAATAATTCTGTGTATGAAGATATTATTATCATTTGTCAAAATGTGGTCAAAGTTGAAAATATACTTGATATGCAATTTCATTAATAAGAACCTTGCTACCAGTCTCAGATATTATATCTAGGTACTGAAATACTGACTCAGCTGCCGCAGCAACACTTGCTGGGAGGGAGAAGGTCTCGGACAGCTAAGACACAGACTGTGGCATACTTTGTTGATGAGAAGAGGCCAACATATTATACTTCCTAGAAAACTGATACTTTTTTTTTTTTCCAGCTAATCTTGTCTGACAGAAATCTGGCCACATTTGTTAAAAGCCTCAGAAAGATATTCTGGATATAGAAGAACTAAGATTATTTTAACAAACCAGAGTTGCTGTAATATGAGGAATCCAGCCTTTAAAAGAAATCATAATGAATGTGCAGTTTGTTTGCAAAGAAAGACTGCCTCAGATGTAAGTACCACCCAATGCAGCTGCAAACCACAGATGAGAGGGCAGCACGGGAAGGCTTTTCCTCCCCATAACATGTTCTCTTAAAACCACTTTGTGCATTGGAGCCTAAAGGGAACTTTTCACCCTTCCCTGAATCCCCACTGGTAAGAGTTGCTCACTATTCGGATAATTACACTGGAGAGTTGTGATGATATTGCACAAAAGCAGCAACAAAATATATGAGGATACTGGACCTGACTGCAGCTGGAATTCCCAGTAACAAAGTTAAGAAATAATATGAGAGGTCAGTAGCTGCTGCCAGATGTTCTGCTCTCTCAGTAAGTGACAGAGCCTGTTAGTTTGCTTTTACGCTGCCACAGTTTTCTGTTATTCAGCTTGGCTCTTAGGGAAGATGAGATTTTTTTCTGGAAAATGTACTGTGTGGTCTAAGCAAGTCAGGGAGAATACTGGAAAATAAAAATCTGGACTACATTTTATTGCTTTTCAGTTCAATTTTAACTGTTTATTTTCAGAAATGTAAAGGACTTCTACTTGTGGCGTCCATTGTGCCAGGATTTTCTTTCATGCATAAGACCAGATCTTAGGTGAAGGCAAAATCTGGATGTTGTGTGGAAGAAAGGTTGCATAGCCACCTGCTAGCACACAAAATGTCTGTTTCTGTTTTAGCAATCTATCCTCCCCCTCAGTCCCAGGAAGGAAAGGGAAGTGTATCCAGTGATTTTGTTGTTTCACCAAAGTGCAGCTGTTTCCTTTTAGAAATTTCAAGCTAGGTTTAGTTAACTAAAAGGGAGAGGGTATTAAATAGGCCACTTCCTGGACAGTAGACTAAATTAAAGGCCAGAACAACAGAGGCAGATGTTAGCGTCTGAGACTGGTACTTAAAAGCAGTAAAACAAGGAAGTCTGAGTTGACATTCCATCATAATAACATGAAGAAAATCAAATGAGGGCAGGGTGGTTGGCATAGTCAAGACTTAAGGCAGTCTAGGGCTCTGCTATGAAATATGTCAATAAAAACCAAAAGCTCACATCCCTAAGGACTTGCACATGCCAAATGTATACTTAAGGACTGTTGAGATTTTTTGTTGGGTTCACGGTGTTGGAATATAACTTTGCACAAAGTGAGATGCGGTCTAAACAACTCATTAACACACACTTAACAGCAATTACCATAAAATAGTTGAATTCATTTAAAGCATATTTAGATTGTCAAATCACAGTTTCTCTCAGCTTATCCAGGAATTATGTCTGGTTAATCAGAATGCAAGGAAGGTAAATGTTTTGAAAATTAATCTTGACAATGACCATCATATCAAAATCAATTGGTGTATCTCATTTATAAGTCTTCTCATGAACGTTAATATTTCTTATTAAAAGCATGCCCCTTTACTGTTAACATTGTGAGCTACTCAACATTTTTATCTATCTATCTATATATATATCTATATATCTAAAAGCGCATGAGGAGAAAAAAGAAGAAACAACGTGAATATTCTTCAGCAGTCCTGTGAGGCTCTGCAGTTTGTGCAAGGCTGCCATTTGTTTGAAGACCTCAAAAGGTTTTAGCTAATGTCATAGTTTTACTTGTCTGTGATCTTACTCTAATGTTTTCTTTGAGAAGTTGTGGAAATATTGATTAATATCACATAATGAAGTTGTTTCTTAAAAATATAAATAAAATAAACAAAACCAACAAAACCAACAGCTACTATACTTAATTCCTCGGGGTTTTTTTTCTGTTTATGTCCTTGAGATATAAATTGTATTCTAAGGAAAAAAGAAAACAGAATGAGTCAGCTGTTGTTCTGTTTCAGGCCTCCAGTTCCCCAGAATTTTCATTTGCCAAGTAAGATGGAAACTAAACTGACTTCTTTAGTTATTTTCCTTGGAACTATACTTGGACTTGTAAAGAGTCCTAGAAGTAAAAAGAGAGACTAGTCTAAGAAATGTTTATAAGAAAAAAACTTAAAGAGATCAGTATGAAAGAACAATGGTGCAATTTTCATTACTTTTATTTAATCTAATTTTATCAGGTTTTTTTTTTTCTTTCTGTTAATGTGCATGTTTCACCAAGAGAACATTCTTGTAGAAAATTTACATATTAACAGACTAACTGGAAAAATAATAAATAGGTATTCATTTCTGAAAACAACCATGGAATGAGAAATCATCTAAAGCTTTCTCTGCAATGAAAGTTATTGAATTGTTCTTTATCACATCTATTACATTAGATAGGGGAGTGAAAGAAAAAATAATTATGCAATATTAAATGACAAAAATAGCAAAACAAGTGAAAAGCAGAAATAAATTCCATTTTTTTGCTAAATACCAAAAAGACTGCTAAGACATTAAAATGACAAGCTACAAGCCTGGTAGTATGTATGATTCAGCAGAACACAAGTACAGTAATCTTGACTTCGAACCATCTCATGAGAGCAAACCATTTTAGGGATCACTGTACCTTAAATAGAAGAGGTTGCTATTTAAACTGGTCATTCAAGGGTAAACTGTGTACTGCAAAAATGTACATTATAATCATAGAATAACAGATTGGAAGGGACCACAAAGATCATCTGGTCCAACCTTTCTTGGTAAAAGCACGGTTTAGACAAGATGGCCCAGCACCCTGTCCAGTTGAATCTTAAAAATGTCCAGTGTTGGGGAATCCACCACTTCCCTGGGGAGATTATTCTAGTGGTCGATTAGTTTCAGTGTGAATAATTTCTCTCGTGTCCAATTGGAATCTCCCCAGGAGCAACTTGTACTCATCATCCCTCATCTTCTCCATGTGACTCCTTATAAAAAGGGAGTCTCCATGTTCTTTGTAGCCACCCATTAAATACTGGAACATGGTGATAAGGTCTACTTTAAGCCTTCTTTTTCTCAAGGCTTAGCAAACCAAGTTCTCTCAAACTTTCCCTATACAGCAGTTCCCAGTCATTTGACCACCCTTGTGGCCCTTCTCTGGACCCTCTCCAGCCTGTCCACATCTTTTTTGTATAGCAGGGACCAAAACTGAACACAGCATACCAGGTGTGGCCTGACAAGCTCTGAGCAGAGTGCAATAACGCAGCCCAGCATCCTGTTACACTTCTTGTACTGGTAAATATGAAACATACTTATATTTTTTCTCATTTTTTACATTCCATAAATTAAAGAAGCATTACATGATTCTATGATTTCTTCTATTTCCTACTTCCTAGCCATTAAACATTACCATTCGCTTAAATGCGCTCTGGCAGAAGTAGCTCTCTAGAAGGCACCAAAAAGAGGAAAGGATAATGTTTTAGGGGCCATTCCATGGTCGGCATTTTCATAAATAGATCTTTCTGGAAGAAAAGTGCAATCAACAGTCATAACTGATGTCAGTACCAAGAGAGGGAATTGGTGTGTTCAGGGCTGCTGCATTAGAGGACAATTCAACAATGGTTGTTGTTCAAGGTAGAGGCAACCTGATGCTTGATTTAGTCTATCTGGATAGGAGAGGCTATTGGAAAGCATCAGGGCTCCACTTGTGCATGCCCAGTCTTCTAAAGGAATCCTAAATGCAGAAAAGGATGTTGTCATGAAGTTTGGCAAAATACATGGGCAGGGACGAAGGCAGCACAGGCAGAGACCACATGACAACAGCTTAGCATTTACTTAACTGGAACACCAAAAAGTTTAGAAGATATTTATTATTTATGATCCAATCAATAATACAAATAACTGAAACAGAGTAAGAAGGTTGAAAGAGTGTTTTACAAGCAATGGTTACCTCCAACAGTGTAGAGATTCCCTTATTTTCTTCCTTATTCTTTGGGGAATGTACACTCAAAAAAAAAAAAAAAAAAGAAAAAAAAATCCACTAGTTGGAGAGATTTTGATCAGTTACATTTTAATTTATCTTTTAAAAATGTTTTTTGCCTTCTTAAAAAAATACATACTTTGGAATCAGTCTCCTATGTTACTTTTTTTCTAGGACTGTATCAGATATAAGACTTGAAAGTGATTGTAATATTAAAAAAAAATTACAAGTAAGCGACATCCCTTGCAGAGAGGGATGCAATTAACATGGGAGCAGAAAGTCAGGCTACATCTGGAGACTGTCCTAAGAAGCTAAAGTGATGTAAACACGGAGATTTAGCAAATACAAGTCATCCTACCAGTTCTGCTGTTTCTTTATTTTGAGAGCTTACCATGCCCAAAGGCAAGATACTGCATCACAGCAGATCTAGAGTCCTGGAGAGACTAAAAAAAGCAGACCCATACTAAGAAACAGCCCAGTGTGAGGCTGCTCACTGTAGAGCCAACTGCACCAGAGCAATGGGCTCCTCTTGCTGTAATTCCTCTAAGCCAGGTGGTCCTGGTGCAGCTGCCTACATTTGTGAGCAGGTTTGTTTTCCTGTTTATCTATCTCTCTTTACCTTGTCTTTGAGAATCACTTGTCCTACAATGAGCAAAATCAGCATATATTTAGGTGTGTCAGGGGACTGGGGCAAACATGTCAGCAACTGCAGAACTTCAGCTGACATGTGGCCCCTCCAGTAACACACTTAGTTGCATCTTATAAGGACTGGATTTTAAGATGGAAGAAAGGAAAGGATTTTCTGTTTTCTATGGAAAAGATACTTTTTTGTCCTATTATAGTCAGTGCAGTATTATATATTCTTAATTCATAAAATCAGAGAACAGCATTTTTTTTCAGTTGCCTTAGCTATAAATAAAAAAATACATTAAATGAAATGTTTTACGACTTTCCCTTTCTTACAAATTGCCAATAAATCACTACCTACCACAGGCAGCAGCAGTCATCTGTTCAGCCAAACCTATCGATTCTCATATGAAGGAGCTTTAAAAAGACATATTGGTTCAGTGGTTAAGCATACAGTAGGGGTGGACTTTTATTGTCTGATGACTTCATGTACCAACTTTCTATTTCAAGAAAGAAAAAAATCCATGGTCAAAGAAAAAAAGTGTAATTCTCATCCTTTTTTTTTCATGTGGAATAAGGAATTTGTGGGATAAGGAATAGTGGCTGTTGACCTGAAATTATGTACTTTGATGCTATTCAAAATTAACAATAACATTTCTCAAAATAATAATAACAGTAATTAGTGTTTAGTAAAGAATAGTTACTTTGAAAATCCATGGCGAGAAACTTCATCTGGCTACCTCTGAAGGTATTGCCATGGGTATCTTACCTCAGTGTCTCAGCCTTTGCTAAGTATAATACTAAGATCATGTGAAGGCCATGAAAGAATAACCTTAAATATTAACCTAGTCAGTCTGGAATACTTTTTCTAAAATTATTAGGTTTATTGAACAAGATATAGCTAGTTTGTTTACTGAAAATGATGACTTTCACAGCCATTGCTGGAGTTTTGTTATGCATGATGTTTTCCCAGCCATTTTTAGCTGCGCTTGTGCTTGTATTTGTCAAAGAATATTTAATGCTGTTGAAACACAACATTATCGAGGGTTGAACTGAAAATTTAATCAGGAGGATGTGACACTTAGGGCAGAATTTTTGCATGGCTATTAAGCAGAGCATGTTTTCATCCTCTGCTTTTCATTCATACCTTTGCCATGGCAATCATTAAATGCTGCTTTTTTAATGCTTTCCTAGATAAAATACTAGCTGTCCCCTTCTGTAACAGTGAACCTGTCGAATTCACAGTTAATTGTCTCCGAGATCCCCTTTCATCCACCTGTGATAAGTTAGCAGATCAAAAAAGTCAGACACCACTTAAAGACCGGAGGGTCCTAAATCAGTCTTAAGCTGCTGCTTTTAATGGTTTGTTGTGACGGCGGGTGGGAGCACGTGGTTTCCGTGTTATGTCTGGCTGCCCTGGAAGTAGGTCACGGCGACTCCCCACGGGAGGCACGGCTGCCACTTTCATCTCCCCTGCGCGCTGGCCTGCACTCGCTTGCAGTTGCATTAACAGCCCAGCTCACTGCAAATTAAAACCACAAGGAAAAAATATGCGAGGCATGAACAATCCCAAGAGCTCAAAGTATTTAGGTTACTGGGAAGGAAAATGAACATCTGTAAAAGGAAAAGAGTCCTAAACGTGGACTGGTAGCAAAAAATCATATTTGTCTTTAATTTTACTATTTTTCTGATTATTTGGGGACTGGGGTTTTCTTCAGATACATTTTCCATTTTAGTTTTGGTTTTGGTTTTTCTTTGGTTGGTTGGTTTGGTTTGTTGTGTTGTTTTTTTGTTTTTTTTTTTTTTTTTACTATATATATATTATTTGCTTTGAACAACAGCAAGAAAACTTAAAACAATGTAGTTCCCCTTCTGCGAAACATTATTTTTAGTAAATGAAGTTTGCTGCTGTAAACATATTGTAAACATATTTTTCGTCCAGCAAACTATGGAGAGAAATGACAGCCAAAAATCCACATTTGTCTCTTTTTAGTGCTGCAAATGTGGAATAATATTAAGATTTTTAACATGGTAAACATCTCACATAGAATGGTATAAAACTGTACAGTAGGAAGTTCTTTTGTTGTAGTCTCTGATCTTGATTCAAAAGCAGTTCAAAGAGCTAGCAGACTACAAAGGCAACTGTTTTCGTCCTCTAATTAAAAAAGATAAAACTCAACATTCATGATAAACTTTCAAGATGGATCTATTCTTTAGGAAAATCTTAAAAAGAACAACAAAATGAAACAATCCTTTTCTATAAACCCTTTTAAAAAAATCTTTAAGTAGTTGGGTAATGGAGAAAATATTTCAAAGATGATAAAATGTGTAGGTCATGTCATTGTTACAGCATATTCACTGCACAAGAACTTGTTTTAAAATTCCATTTTTATGAGAGATATTTCTAGCGCTGGTATGACTTTGACCTGTACTGAAAAGGAAGTATTAATTCCTAATTCAGGCGGAATTTCCTGATTTGAAAACTGTTGTAGGATCAGCTCATTACTACCAAGGATTACATGGTTTTCTCTATTTATGTGCAACCTTGCTGACTTCAATGAGTCAGTTCATGGTGTAAAGCAGCAGAGGAAGCAAAGAGGATAGTAACATTTGGGGTCCAAAGTATCTGGTCAAGAATATGAACTCTGTCAATACTACGTGGTCTATTAGGAGACCCGTACCAACTATCAGAGGTGTTACTCCTCACTGATAATGCTTAACAAGAAAGAACATAATTTACAGAATCTGCCACACAATCTAGTAGTCTTAAAGGCAGTGTGTTGAGCACAGATCTGGGAATCATATTACTGTTAAAAAAATGTTTTGCTCAAGCAGAATATACAGAATTGGTATAATAGAAGGGAATGGTATGTAGAGATACATGCCTAAATGTATTGATATTGCAGCAGTGTTATGTCAGATGTATCTGATCCCAATTTTACTGAACTGAGTAAGAGCTCTCTACAAAATGATTTGGATTGGACCCTAGTTTGTCATAGAATAAATTCTAGAAAACATAGCTTAAGAAATTGTTTTCACCTTGTAGTTTTGAATTCCCTCTTTTAGCTTGGATTTGGTCTTTCTAAAGCATTACTGAGCTAAAGCAGATTTAGGCTGCTGAAGTTCACACTGAAATTCAAGGAGTGGTAAGATTATTATTTCTAGATAGACTGACAGTAAGTTATTTACTAAAGCTTTATGTTCAAAAGAATTATAGCTGTCATTCTTAATGGAGCAGATGTAGTATTATATACTTTCCTTACGGTCTGATGATTTTCTGTCATTAGGGAGATCTTTAGCATTCTCTTCAGTAATGAACCAAATTCAGGTGGCAGGGAAATTACAATTTACTTTTCTCCAGAGGAGATAGTCTTTATTCTATTGTTTGTCTTCCTAATTGTGTGTGCTTCTTCTATGCTTCATATGTTGTTAATTGCTTTTCTGAGCCCTGTGTTGTCAAATGACTGATTAAAACGGTAAATTTTGTTGCCTTTAACTTCTGCCTATAAAAAAATAACACATATTTACAAATGTGAGGCTAAATTCTGTTGCTCGTGATGATTGCATAGTAGGTTTTTAAGTCTTTGCTTTGATTTCAGTAGGAAATTTTTGAATACTGGAAGAGATAAATAACAATGAAAATCTCTTCAGTGCCTGCTGAAAAGATGGCCTAAATCTACATATTGGCTACACCACTTTGGATATTTCAAAAAAAAGACATAAATCTCTTCCAATAATTTGATTTCAGCACCCAGAATTAATGCTCATTAAGTTGGAGAATAAATACAAAGTTGCAAAAGTAATAATTTAATCATAGGCCATTAATAATTTGTCTGCTGATATGACCCATATTTCTGACACATATCTTTCTAAAATGTCACAAAGACTGTGGTATATGGACCAAAAAATTCTGGGAGATATCAACAGAAGAGAGTCATCCGACGCTGAATTTGTATTATTGTTCGTCATTCTTCATACTCAAAATATGCTTGAGTGTTCTTTCTTCTTTCCTTGTACAATTTCAGCATCCACAAAGATATTAATTTTGTTCATTTCTGCTAGTCTTCAAGGCACAGTGGTGTTGCCTCTATTCCCATGAGTCATCCTGGAGAAGTTACCCACTAATTAATGCTGGAGAAAACAACTATCTCATGGAAAGCAGTGAGCTACTCAAGCCTTCTGTGGTGGGCCAAACAAAGGAGACAAGCTGCATTGCCTCTGATATATCATAGTGTGGTAATTCCCTTCCAAAACACCAATTACTTTCCCATTCTCCTGTTGATTGGGGGAGGTGCAACACTGGCTATGAATTTTATCTGTTTATGTTGACAACACCTTTGTGATGATGCATGAAGAACATAGTACCGTTTCTTTTAAACATCAGCTGGAATACAGCTTCCTCCATCCAACATAACAAAAAAAGAATGGCTTATCCTCAAATTTTAGCCATCTCTGCATTTGTGTACACATTGGACACACTGTGAAAGCTGATGAGAGAACATCTATGAGCTTATTTGTAGATGCAATTTTGAACAAATCAGGCCAATAACCTGCTTGTTTTTAACAAGTGTGCTGTATGCAGTAAGGCCAGGTTTTTAATTAATTAGTCTTGTAATTAAAAAGAGTTTTAAATGACATTATATTGTCACTTTGGCACTGTTAGTACTCTGCTGTCCTTTATTGATGTTGCTTATGACTGTCAAATGGCAACCCAATGAATAACAACAAAAAAAGAAATAATGATCACATTTCTATCTCTTGTCACATATACTATTTTATATTTTAGAGGTTAGTCCATTTCTTGCTTGTAAGATATGATGGAAGACTTAAGGCTTAACAGATTATACTCATAGCTATAAGACCATGCTTGTTTCTGAAATTACGTTCATAGATCAATCCTTTGAAATATATCCAAAAAACTAAACTATGTAACTAGAATCTGGAGCATGGCTTTTCCATTTACATAAAAACCAAAACAATATTCATGAAGTGCATACATACTTTATGTGTATTCCCAAAATAAAAATACGAGAGCAATACAACTGACAGTTATATTTGTATTGTGGTGAATTTTTAATACAAGATACCTCAGATATGTCTTTTAAAAAGCAATAAAATAATAGTTGGGAGGGGGAGGTTAAGTCTAATTGTGCTTGACTTAAAAAAAAAATCACAGATGATTTCTTTTATCTGAACTTCAAATGATACTTTCTAGGGTTCCTTTCTGTAGTAATGTCAGGTAGGGGAGTCTCTGTTCATTAAAATAATGTTTGGATCTTATTTCAAGATATTTAACTCATCTAGTCTACAATTTTGCAAATTTACACATTTTTGTCTCTATTTCTATTAATAGTATAATTACCATCAAATTTCAAAATATTTCTAATAATGACATATCATCTTGAATGTGGGATCATTTCCATTCATTTTAAGCAATGAGTAACCTTTTATGTCAATTCCATTCCAGACTTTCAGTCAGGCACCTCTTAAGTGGTTGTTCTTAGACTAAGCACACTAACACTACTCTTGTCCTCTGATGTTGTGGCATCAAAGAACCAAAACCTACTGATGTATAGCACTGAAAACTAATATGTTCACTACAACTAGAACTCTACAGATTTTTTCTCAGTCATGCAGTTTATTTTTTCTGCCCTTGTTTTACCTCAACCTGTTCTCTATGATCACGTTGTACTTTTTCTGAGGTGGTTATAACATGACAAAAAGTAAACTTACTGTTCAGTACCTTGGCTAAAAGTCAGCATTTTGAGCCAAGAATTTCTCAGTTCCAAGCTGTAGAGAGTCATCAGAGCATCTTGTCCTTGGCTTTCTTAAAAGCTTCAGAGGTGATTTATATGGGTTTTGACTCTTCTGTAAATGACTGCAGGCTGATAGACTTCCAGAGTTCAAGACTCTAATTCTCCTGTTGTTGGGCACAGTAATAGAAGAATGGCTTGTGCTTCTGGAGCATTTCCCCATAAATTCATTGGGTACATGATTAAACAACCTTACTCAGAACGAATGGAAAAAACAGTACCTTTCATGAGGGCCTTTTGATTAGGCCTGTTACAGACAATTCATTACTTAAGTCTCACATTACCCCTGAAACGCTCCTTTCTGGTTGTTATAGGTGCTTTATACAACTTTACTTAGATTATTTCTATTGCATAAAATAAGAAAACAAGTAGACAAGAGGTGAGACACTTTTTATAAAATTACATATAATTATTACATACTCAACAACCTGTGTCCCAGGGGTCTGAAGACTGCAAGGAGTGACAAACAAGAGCACATCTTGCAAAGTTGTTTGTTTTTTGGAAAGTATGAATGGCTAAAAAAGAAAATCCAGTCTGTGATCTAAGAAACTCTGAGAGATAAAAAGTATACATCATTCTTCACTGTAATGGCTGATAGGAATAGGAGGAATATGGTTAACTCTAAAATTCTGTGAAGAGCAGACATTTCATCATTTCTAATATAGTTTAATTCTAGGTAACAGTAAATGCTGACACTGTGAAATGGTACAAAGCAATTTCATGCCTACTATCATTGTTATACTTCAATATCTATTCTTTTTTTCTTTATATTGTTGATATGAATTAATATTAAATCTAAATACAATTTCAATATTAAAGGAACAAAAAGAAAGAGAAGCCCTTAACTACTGTTGGATTTTTTTCAAAGTATTGAAAGCAAAGCTCCATAAAGTGTCTGAATTTTGTAAGATATTTAAATCCTTGGAAAATTTCAAATTCTTAAAACAGTGTTTGTCTCAAATTTTCTTCTCAACCTATAAATGACTTTTTAATAATTTTTTGTTTGTATGTTTTCCTGTAAATCTTAGAATGCTTTCAATTTGTCATGCATATTGAGTAAAATTACCTGAAGCAACTAGGTCTTTAAATCATTCAGTGATACTTAGTTAGCTTAGTTAGATATTTAAAATTAGTTTTCTTATTTAATGATTATAAGTTAAGTCATTTTCTGTAATGACTAAAAATACATAGTAAAAACAGACATATGTGCATATTTAAAATATTTTCTGTTGAATATTTTATACATCTCATTCTAATATCAACTTACTTAAAGATGCAGCTTTTGATAAGAGACTGGTATCTCACTGGTAACATAGGATGGCCACACAACCTTTTAAAATTTTATACAATGATGTTAACAAACTACCTAACAGCAATCCCAGTTTTGCACCAGAAGAAACTGTCATCTTAGATGACAAACACTAGCAAGACTTCAGGCTAAGCTATTTTCACCTCAGAAACAGTAGTGAAGGAATGCAAAAGAGTCAAAATCCATCTGCACATATGAAATCATGATACTTCGTTCTAAATCAACTGTGTGATTCTCAAACAGAGATGCCCTAAAGTGATCTTGTTTTTCAGAAACTAGTGGTCACCACATTCTGATCAGTACTTCACAAATATCTGTGATTTTCAAAGTTTTTTACTTTCTCTCTTGTTATGTTTTTCCTTCCTTCCTTCCTTCCTTCCTTCCTTCCTTCCTTCCTTCCTTCCTTCCTTCCTTCCTTCCTTCCTTCCTTCCTTCCTTCCTTCCTTCCTTCTTTCCTTCCTTCCTCCCTCCCTCCCTTCTCTCTCTCTCTTGCCTGCCTGTGATGGATGTGTGTTCTGTATTTTTAAAGAGTATGTAGCAGTAATTCAGTATTAATGGGTTCCATTATTACCCCTAAATAGGTATAATCTGAGTCTACCAATTTGCATGTATCCATATGTTCCATGTGAAACCCTATATAAGGAGTTGAAAAAAGTTATATTAACTTCAGTAAATATTCTCCAGCATTCTTGAAAATGTTTTTATAGTGAGTGACATTGAAACACCATCATCAAGTGTTTTATACTAAGATTTTCGTATCATGAATCACTCACATTTACTTATTCATTTGTCACTTTACTTTTATTATAGTTTTTGGTCTTCTTGATACACATGCTTTGTTGAAACTCCCTATGCTAAGTTTTCCACTCATTCTCCATAAATTTGAAAGGAAAAAGGACATTGATTATGAATCATCTAAGCATTGTTATCATTCTCATTGTCCAGATCTATTCAAATGTTAACATGAGATAAACTTAATTCATTTAGCACTTGTGTATGTGGCTGTTCTTATCTTTTTCAGAAATGGAAGATAACTATGAAGATGCTTTGGTAACCATCCTTCTCTCCTAGTGAAGAGATGTCAGATAAAAGTCTCTGATTTTCACAGCTTTCACCAAAGTAATATACCAGGAAGTCAGATTACATTTCCTAGGTTGAAGTCTAGAATGAAATCATCATTAAATTCAGTACAGTTATGTCATTTCTATACTCTGGAGTCCTGATTCTCAAGAAAGACAATAGAAAACCTATATATGATGTTTATTTCTACTGTATATTTGAGGTTTTAGTATTTCACTCAAACTGTTCACCTTCAATTAAAAGATTTTCTGGGGCCTCATTCAGATTTATTTATTTATTTAATAAACTCATTTGGGAGAACTGAATACCTGGAGAGGTGTCACCCTGTATTTGTCACTGGTATAAGCATTCTCCTATTTTACCAAAGTCTGAAATAATCCTGATGACCAAAAATTAACATGCTAAACTGAACTCATGTCAACAAATTCCCCTGTCAGTATTGTTTTCTTCTATAGTTCCTGTTATAGAATTGTTCTTATGTATCAGCTGGGCAATATTATCTTTGCTTTCTTCAATATAAGTTTCTTCCCTCGAACATTAACTTGAAAAACCTGAGTTACACAAAAAAGTTCAACAAATAAAATTACAGACTTGGAAGGAACTTTGGTTGGAAGGAACAGTGGAAGTTCATTTAATCTATCCTTCTGCCTCAATAGAGGATCTTAGATCACAGAGACAGATGTTTGCATAATTGCCAACAATAAAGGTCAGCAGCCTACCCCAGCTGTCCTGCAGTCTTTTGCAGTGTTTCACTTTCTGTATGATTAGGAAGTTTTTCCTCATGACTAGCCTTACTATAGCCTTGGTGTGGTGACATAAGCTGGAATTAAGCAATTCTGAATGTCAGTGAGAGATAGTTATCTAATTTCCCTATATATTCCTCTAACCCCTATATATATAATCAGAAACTTTTTATTTGTGCATATTTTAATAAGGATTATTACAGAGCTTATTATAGAACAGAGACCCTCTTAAACTGCTTAATTACATCTAGAATATTTACAGTTGCCACAATTAAGTAACTGAAAATAATCCAGCAGAGAACAAAGCAGTAGGTATAAAGAGGTTCCAGTAGAGACAGGATGGAGCAATAGTTTCCTTTTATAGTACTTGGAACAGAAGGCAAACACTTTTTCATTTTGACACGCCAAACAGTCTTTGGGTAGCAATCTCCAACTGCAGAGGTGTCAAAGTAGCGGTGGTAGGTCTCCTGACTACAAGATTTCAGCAAAATAATCGTGATGCATAACAGAGACTCACACAGGAGAAGAATGTTTGGACTAGATGATCTTTGAAGGTCCCCTGCAACCCAAACGATTCTACCATTCTATGGTACGTTAATTAGCTGTGCTTATCCTCAGACTGTTTTTTTTTTTTTCCGAATCTGCATTTATGTCCCATTGCACTGCTGCATTTCCATAGGCATTTCCATCATCTAATACAGACTGTTTTACTACCATATTATTCATGAAGAAGCAACAAAAGATCTTGGCATCAAACATTGCACTGTGGTCTTATTCCATGTCGTCTTCACTATCTTCACTATTTAAATTACTTGAAGCTATAACAAACACATTCAAATAGTTTATCTGGTGCAGGGGATTTCAGTATATATATAATTACAATTAAAGTCTATTGTCAATTTACATTTTATATATAGACATAGGCTTTGCATGCCTTTCCAATTTGAATGTGAACAGCTCCAGCAGACATTAACAATCTACATCACATATTTTTCCAGAGCTTTATACTATATGTTTGATTTTCCTATTATTCTTATTTGTGTTGTACACCATTTGAACTATTGGAATTTATTCATATCATGGACTTTATGGAACTACGGTCTGTAGATTACAATACAGTCCTTGCCCTAAAGATGTTTAAAACCACTGCAGTGCAATGAGATACAGTATAACTAGATTCTTCCTTTTGCTGTCAAAATACAGTAATTTTTCTACTTACTCTTTCATATGTTTTTAAAAACACCCTTTAAAAATGTAATGACACAACAATATTATAAATTATCACATATTTTTAAGAATATTCTTATAGAATTCTGAGGTTTTGTATCCGTTTCCTGAGGGGCCAGAACAAGCTCCATCAAACACAGCACCTGGTTGTGGCTGTGTATGGAGGCTTAGGAGAACACACAGGAACAGGCAGAACAAAAAGTAGTATTTTTCTGACTACTGTTCCTGTTTCTGGTGATTGATGGCTCAATAATTTGTTGATAACAGAAAACAAAGTCATTGTAAAGCCCTGGACATATTTGTCTTCCATGAACTTGTCCAGCCTGCTCTTGAAAGTATGCAAGCTATTAGCATCCAGAATTTTCTTCTTTGGGAACTTTTGCATCACAACTGTGTGGTTTGAGAAGAACTATCTTTGCTTTAAAAAACCTGCTTGTGATCTTCAGACCCTAGTTCTTTTAATGAAAAGAGAACAGCTGATCTTTGCTAAATCTTTCAATGTCAGCTACAATTTCTCACACACTTGATACATCTCCCCCTTCCAGCAGGAGTCCTTGTTTATTTAGTCAGTCCTCCAATGGTGGCACTATGGATGTATGGAGTTATAATGACCTTTCCTATTTAGTTCTTTATACCTGTCTCAGTAACGTGCTACCTGCTCTATTGGTTGTCATTTAGAACTGATCTGACATTTTCCTAAAATTATCTACTGCAGGTTCAAGACACTGTTCCAGGTTATCAAGTTAAGGCCACTTTTTCGTGAGTTTCATTCTATGTTCAATTACAATGAATTTCAACTGATCAAGCCCAGATACCCAATTTGCCTGCAGTTCCTACAGGCAGTCCTCTTTTTTAAACTGCTTGTATAAATTAAAACAATTAACAGATATTTTAGTTTCAGTCTTGCAGATTATTTATTAATATTTTGAACAACATTTGTCCCCGTAGAGATCTCTGACATATTGCAGAGGTGACCTTCCTTCTTTGTGGAAAACTACTAACCTACAATCAATCGTTTTCTGTCCTTTAACCAGTGTTTTTTTTCATTCAAAGCCCTTTTCAATCTTCTGGGGTTTATCTAGTTTCTTTAACAGATACTAGTATGTGTCGAGGGTTTAGATTGCGGGGTGACAATCAAACCCTGGCAGATGTATTGTTCACCTCCTCTCCCCCCCACTTCCCCCTTTTGCCCCTCCCTCTCCCCCCTTCCCACTCAGGACAGGCGATCGGGAGGGAAAGAAGGACAGAGAGAAGAGAGTTGGAAAAGTTAAAGATGTTTTACTAATGCTACTAATAAGAATAGAGAAAATAATACAAAATATACAAAACCAATCTTGAAAGTCTCAGCAACTGCAGAGCCAGCACCCAAAGTCCTGGATTAGACTCTGTAGCCAATCGGAGCTGGATTCAGTCTCTCACTAGGCCTCAGTTCGCAGGGACGGCCAGCAAGGTCCTCTCCTACTGTCAGCCATGAGGAAAAAGGGAAAGGAAAAGGGACAAGATCCTTGCGATCTCCCACTTTTATATGAAGTATTCACGTGAATGGAATGTTATACACCGTTGGTCAGTCTCTTGGTCACTGGTTTCTCATTGCCTCTCTTGCAAGATGTCCATCCGTACTTATCAATAAGTTTGCATTCCATTGCTAGGTTTATCAAAACATGTGTCTGGTTCTCCAGGAAAATGCAGCTAATATGAAGGCTTTAGCTGACAGGCAAAATTCGCTAAAAAAGAAACTTGTTTTTTAACAAAACCAGGACAGTATGTTATCTTGAATGACCTCACAGAAGAGTATTTTTTATCACTAGTCTGTTGAATATGATACATTCATTTTGTTAAACATCTTCTAATTTTGATTAATTGTTTTTTCATAATCTTATCCTTTTTCATAATTTTACTGAAGCATAACAGATGGTGTTAAAGGGACAAACTATGTAACTTTTGATGCCATCTTGTACTGGAATGTATGTGCCAAAATCTTTTAAAAAATAGGACTGATTTGTGTTACAGAAGGATTTTGCCAACATATTTCTGCTAAAAAACCAAAAATCTGGAGCATTACTAGGAATTTCTTATTCTAAAATTTCAGAATTTATCTGAAATTATTATCCTATGAAATTATTCTTTTGTAAAAAAGATATTAAGCAAATGAAGTCTAAAAAAGATGGCTCACATTGTTTGTAAGCTATTAGGTACTTCATAGAATAAAAATAACAGATCCTAATTAATATAACTTTTCCTATAGCTTTTTTTCCCTAGAATTAGTTTTTTGGTTTGTTTTTTTTTTTTTTTGTTTGTTTTTTTGTTTTTTTGTTCTCCTTTCCTAATATATTCAACTTGTTAGCCAGTTAGGACAGAGGTTATAACTCTGCTTAGATTTGTTCTAGTCAAACGGGGTTTTAAGCATTCCAGATTCTATTGTAGTATAAACAAATATCTGTCATGAAGGAATCATAACTGAATACATTGTGGTACAAGGAACAAAGCCATAACTACAGAATTTGAATTAATTTCTTGGAAATTAGTAATTCTGTAAGAATTTAGGAGGCACATTAATTAAGCAACTTGACAAGAGCCCTCATTAGCAGCAGTGAAAAAAAAAAAAAAAAAATACAATTGGAATGCATAAACAGGGCAGTAATGAGTAGAAAATATCCAACATCTGAAAAAGTTCTGCAGCCTCTCTTTACATTAAGGAGATATGATTCATGTTGTGCTAACATAGGCATTTAACATAGGTTAAATGAGTCATACCCTGAAAGTGCCTGTTTCTGTCAGCTGTCTATAAAGGGAGCCTGACTATCTCTGTTATGGATGTCTATAGAGTGGATATCTAAATTAGGTGTGATTAATCTACATTTTAAAATAATGTTGTAAAGTTGGTTGAATTACCAAAACACTTTGAGAGAAAGAGAGAGTGAGCAAAAGAGAGGAAGAGGAAGAGGGAGAGGGAGAGGGAGAGGGAGAGGGAGAGGGAGAAAGAGAAAGAGAAAGAAAGACAAAGAAAGTGAAAAAGAAAGAGAAGGAGGGAGAGAGAGAAAGAGAGAGAGGAAGGAAGAGAGGAAGGGAGGAAGGAAGAGAGGAAGAGGAAGAAAGAGAAAGAAAGACAAAGAAAGTGAAAAAGAAAGAGAAGGAGGGAGAGAGAGAGAGGAAGGAAGAGAGGAAGGGAGGAAGGAAGAGAGGAAGGAAGAGAGGAAGGGAGGGAGGGAGGAAGGGAGGGAAGGAGGAAGGGAGGAAGGGAGGGAGGAAGGAAGGGAGGAAGGGAAGCAGGGAGGGAGGGAGGAAGGAAGGGAGGAAGGGAGGGAGGAAGGGAGGGAGTGAGGGAGGAAGGAAGGGAGAGAGGGAGGAAGGAAGGGGGAAGGAAGGGAGGAAGGAAGGAAGGGAGGAAGGGAGAGAGGAAGGGAGGGAGGAAGAAAGGGAGGAAGGGAGGAAGGGAGGAAGGGAGGAAGGGAGGAAGGGAGGAAGGAAGGGAGGGAGGGAGGGAGGGAGGAAGGAAGGGAGGGAGGGAGGGAGGGAGGGAGGAAGGAAGGAAGGAAGGAGAAAACTGAGGAAACTGTACTTCTAGGAACTGTGTGCTATGGCAAGGTACAAAGAGGTGTTTGTAAATGAGGCATGGCCTGAATTGGTCAAGATATATGTTAGTCAATACCGTTGCTAGGAGGAATCCATTGGTCGATTGGTAAATTTAAGGGTCAGATGAGGTGATCTCTGCTGACCTTATGCTCTTAATCTATATGAGGAGAACAAGCAAAAGAAGGAAAACATAATAATACACTTTTTTTATACTAAAATGTTTTGATGCTTTTTTTTTGTAGGTGAGAAAATATCCTCAACAGGAGCACTTATGAAATTAGCTTTACTTGGTAGCAACCACTTCAGACTGATAACAAAAGTAAATATTTTTTTTCTCCATGAATTAAGAAGGTGAAAAAGCTATGCATAGCAACTACCACTGTCAATAATATGCCTGTCTTCTTCTTTCATGTATTTTTGGGGAAAAAAAAAAAAAGAAAAAAAAAAGAAGAAAGAGGTCTCCTAGGGAACATGTAGATGTTATGGGAAGAGCAAATAAAATTCTTGCAAAAATAATTCCATGCCATTTTATATTACTGTGTCATGGACACTTTTTATGATGTTATATGGAAGTATAATTACTTTGCTTGAACCAAATTGATTTATTTTGGTTTTATATCTACGTTTCAAACATGTCTTTACTAGTTCATCCTTCATGTGAGTGCTGTTGCAGCCTGCTTGTGCCCGCTTAGAGACTCTGTGCCAGAGAGAGACACTGAATTCCCAATGCCTCACCCGCAACTCCTGATGCTTAACTGCTGGATATAGCTCCTTCTCTAACAGTTTTAAATGGAGTAAAAGAAAGGCGTGAGATAATCATGGCACTGCACTCTGACATTACATCCTTAAAGGAAAGAATAAAATATTAACTCTTTTATTTTCTTCCAACCCACAAAATTAAAGAGAAAAATAAGTTAGTGGGGAAACTAGTTGTTACAATGTCAAACTGCGGGAACGAGCAAAGTCTTCTGCTGAAGATAATAATTGTTGGCACAGAAAAAAAATTCTAAATACAATGGAAATAAATGTAACAGAAAAATTATTATGAGGAAATATTATTTTCATGATGAAGATAGCTAAGACATCAAAAAGACCTGAGAGAAAGCTTCAAAAGTGATGCCTAAAAAATTATCTGATAGTGATTGAAGTAGATACAGGATTTTGTTTTAAACTTGAGGATACTAACTAAATGGAATAGCAGATGGAAAATAGACAAAAAAATAAACAGAAATGCAATAAACTTTTTAATCCTTTGAGCCTTGTGAAACAGTGTGGAGTCATACAGAGAACATAATTAAATATAGTATAAATAAATTTTTATTTTCATAAAAGAAACAGAGAATATTAAATGACAAAACAACAGTTTGCTTTTGTGAGGAGGTGTTTTCTTCTTACTAGGAGAAATGGAACAATGAGTACAGCCAACATGAAAAATTTATCCCAGTTTCAGCAGCATGGAGAAACGCCGAAAGCTTTACAGCCTACCTCTTAAATAAAGTGCAGACAAAGAAAGATTAAGATAAAAAGATCCTTCACTACTGGCAGCTGAGGAGTAACAAAACAGAAAAGTGTAAAATTATTTTTAGAAATGGGTTCTGCATAAGGAATATCTTGTGATTTTAGTCTGAGTCATCCAGAATGGTGCTTTGATGCAGATATATACCTCCAAGTTCATTACTGTGGAAAGAGGAGATAGATTTACTTTGGTCCAATACCAGAAGAAATTACAACCTCCTCCTTCCCTTCCCCCTTGACTCAGCTGTGTTCAATAAACCTGCTGGAAGATTGTATGGAGCCAAGATCCCACCAGCACTGAAAAAAGAATAAATAACTGCACAGCTGCAGCTTCTCCTGAACCGTGTCAGGCCAAGGGAGAGGAGCTGCACACCAGTTGAGGGTGGAATTCAGTTCAGCCACTTTCAGCTATCTACCTGCTAAGCTTCTGATGTAAGCTAGCCACCCAGGGTCCTTTCTTTCTACAGGGAGGGATTATACCTCCAGAAGGAGATTTCTCTCCTCTGAGGAGAGTATGCCCAGGCTGAGGTAGCTATTTCTCTCCATTGATTATTTGAACAGTTTCAATGTCTGGCATCCAGCAAATCCCACTTAGGTGGCCAAATTGGGGTAAAATGCAAACACTTCTAAGGCATGAAGTGAATCCTTTATTGCGTAGGCTTAATGTTAGGTGTTCATTATGAGAGCATATTTCAGTTACTTAAAGAGTCATTTGTTTTCAGGGCTCTTTACTTACTTTGCATCCATAGACATTCATTATGAAAGCAAATATTCCTTGCTATAGGTGCTCTATAGAACTTATTTTGATTTTGGTTCTTCTGTGAGGTCTCACCCCTTCATCCAGGCATTGCTATGTGAATTTCAGCTGTTTCTCTCTTATACTGTACTTCATCCAGCATTACAGAGCTACTGGGATCTGCAGGATAGTTAATGCTCTTGTGGTTTGTCTGTACTGTCCGATGACTGCATTTGTGCCAATTTCAATCTAGGTTCCTCTCCAGAATGAGCTAAATCTGTCTCTGGTGGGAAGGGATATAAGTGCATGCTGGCTCCCAATCCCTGCATCCAGTAAGCACTGACCCTTAGAGTGCACACAATGAATAAATACAGAATTCAGAATTCAAACCATATTTAATTCTTTTGGCTTCCTACCAGTCTTGCTAGGCTCACCTCAGAAAACAAACAAACAAACAAACAAAAAAAAACCCACACCAAAACCAAGCTGCTAGTTTTTTAGTTTATGCTGAAGAAGGCTGAGCAGAGCAGGAACCCAAGCAGACTTTCCCTTTGTGCAAGCTGGATGCCAGCTGAGGAACCTCCCTGTCTCTCTGGGCAAAAAGTAGCTGCCCAGGCTAGTCAGTGCCAAGGCGCTGCAGGCCTTTAAAAGTCAGGACATTATATAGCACCCTGGATCAATTCAGGAGGCAGTGAGAAATGCCAGACATTCCCAGAAAGACATACCAGGCAGCTAGCAGGCTGCCAAATTCCGCACCAGCTGTGTGAATTTCTGAGAAAACTTAAGGGAGTCGCATACAGACTGAATTGCAGAAACCCCATACAGAGGGATTGAACAATGCTCTTTATGTCTTATATCAGGTACTTTGGTCCAGCCGAAATGTTAGGGGTACTTATTCAAATATGAACCTTTCAAGAGTCACATATAAGTGAAGAGTTGGAAAGTTTTCATGGCAAAATATTTTACTGGACTATCTATCACTAGAAAAAAATGTTCTTAAACTTGTGCTCATCCAGTATTCCAAGATCCAAAGTTTGGTTGTGCATTTAATTACATTTGGATTAAAATATATTCTTAATAATATAAATGCATGTACTTTTGTCCTTACAGATATAGAAAGATTGAAACAATAGCACTAATATTCTGGATGTCCCTCACTCATCTTAATTGGAGGAGTTAACTTTGAAGATTAATTTAAATGCCAGCATTTTTAACTATTTCACTGCTGCTTGTCATCTCATCACTATCCATCAACTGTAGATGAATGCACCTGTCATGCTATGATGTTTTATTAATTTGAAAGAACCTTTCACAGAAATATGGCAGCAGGCTTATTTAGAATATGCAAATAACAAAGTAGTTTATTGCATATTCCTTCAATCACTTGGATAATTGGGATTCTTCTGCTACTCTGACAAATCAGAGTAAAAAGGTGATTACATAGTCAACAGCTGATAAAAGTATTAGACTCCCAGAGAGCAGCTTGCTTTCTATGCGTAGCTCTTTCTGCAGAGCAAGGTCAACTGTTTTGGACTTGCAAACAGTGAAAAGTGATAAGAGCAGGATGAACCATGTATTTTAAAAATGTTGGTAAATATTGACAAAAATGTTAATTAAAATATTGTTAGTCTGCCAAAACTCTGCTAAACAAAAGCTATTACAAGAAAATTAAATTTGATCATTTTAACTGTCTTGTTTGAGGAAAACTAGTTTAAACCTAAGTGTCAGTGCTCAATTTTAAACAATATTTTTTTGTTTACTGAGATACTCAAATGTGTCACATTTTCATTGTGGCATAATTAATTTTTTAAATATGTTATGAATATTTAGAAATTACAGGTTTTTTTTTTTTATTTCTGGACCTTAAGGTTAAGAATAATTTTCTTCCTATTGCAGATAAAAACTGAAAGGAGGCATTAATGTTCTGATATTCAGAGACAAAAGAAGGATGTACAGGTGTTTACATATGTTTTACTTCATTTAGAATATCAAAATTCATCACAGTTACTAAAAGAATGTTTTCATTTGCTATCTTTTGTAGAGAAAAAGAGTATTATTCTGTTTGAGTTAGAAAAAGTGTCCCTCTCCTGAAAGTTTTATTCCTTGAGTGGTAAAAAAAAAAAGACTCTTAAACTCCCTTAGCCACAGACCCATTTACTCATAGTTTCTTCCTATGTTTGACCTCGGGTATACTTTTCAATAGCTGTGTCCTACTCCATACCCAAGGAAAATAATTATTCTATCACAGAAAGCTGATATTCACAGAAACCTACATTGTTTTCCCACATATTGCAAGACTGTGATGAAGTAATGAAAAGTATTATAGCTTTCTTATAATTTCCCGCTCTTTGATATTTCAGTAGTACAACCACTTTTCCTGTTGTAATTTTTTTATATTATTCAGTCACATTCAGAAGACTGTTGATTGGAATTTAGTAAGTTCCACAACCAAAGAAGCATCATTACTCTCTCAAAAAAGGGTAACGGGCTATTGTGACTATTATTAGTATGTTTGCATTTTTGAAGTCAGACAAAAAGTAAAACAAAAGGGGTTGATTCAAAACAGGCTAATATTCCTTCACCTAATTGTTGTCATCATGTCTTCTGGACACTGTCACTGTTCAGTGCCTTGCCATGTCTCCTGGACCTGTTTTCTGGCTTGTGATAATACAAAATACCTGAGCTGTGCTTCCATATGTAGCCGTGTTGATATCACCATTTGCTACACCTAGAACAGTCTTACTCTCTTATCTCGCCTTGCCTTGGTCTCTTCTCCTCTGCTTCTACTTGTGGTCTTACACATTCTTCTCCTTTGTGTCAGCTCTACTGCTTTTTCTACTGTTATGCGGGAATGCTTAACAAAACAGACAGAAAAGTAATCAATTTCTTTTGGTCAATGAGTTAAATCAGTTCTTTGAGAGGTATAACAGGACCAGACTCTTTTCCCAGATGGTGGGGAAGCTCATCCAAGAACAGGGAGCAGACAGGATCAAGACCACCAAGTGGTGGCAAGTTGCTATATGCCTATTCAACTTATAAAACCATACCTTTTCTTATAGGACTGCTATATAGACAAAAGTACTCATGTTGAAGAGCAAAAGTCCTAATACTGATATAGATTTGGAAAAGGTAGTTAAATTGTCCGAGAAAAACATAATTTGGTTGTATAAGGCCAAGGTTTGTGTTCAAATGCTTTGCTGGCACCATTAGGTCGGTATAGTTCCACCAATACAGCTTAATAATTGGTTGTGTAGCATTTTACACAAAATGGAGTTCCAGGTTTACCTGAAACTAGAAATACTTCTAATACAAGCAAATTTGAACAAATTCTGATAAAGCTGAATTTTTTAACATGTTTAAATGATATTAGGAAAATTTATAACTATCTAGTGATAAGAGCTGTGTGTATATAAACCGGTATAGCCTAATATATTTTGTATTTACAGAGCTCTGTGTATATAGAGGAATATGCCCTAGTATATTTTATATTTACGAATTTACATATTGCTTATATATGAAAACCTCATCTATATGGGGAATACAATGTACTCAAGTAGTTTGTTTGATGTGTTGCACGCAAACCTTCAAGTGTAATGACAGAAAGAGATTAATAATGTTAGCATAAATGATTCATCCTGCTCTATACAGAATTTCTCTTTTTATAATCTGTTACTTATATTTATTGATAGGGAAAACAGCAGGCAAGTGAAAAGCTTAAATAGGTGAAGCAGACTGAAATTAATTAAACAGACAGTGCTAGTTGAAGCATCTGCACACTGCAGAGGACCCTGACCTGGGAACTGCACTTACCCTCAGGCCCCATGGCACAGACCCGCTGTCAGATCTAAAGGCCTTTGTTAACAACAAGCTTATTGGTGAGATCAGTCACAGGGAATCGGTTTTGGTTCATTCCAAGGCAGTGAGGTTTTGTTTGTAGATGTCAGGAGAGATTTAGCAGAAGGGAGGTTATAGAGAAATATCCATAGGATAACTAATTAAATTGAAAGATTTTCATCCCATGCTGCAGGAAAATGCTTGGGCTCCAGGGACTCACAGGCTCAAGGGAAGTCACATGGGTCATTCTGAGACTTTCCCATCCCATCAGAGGAACCGGCTGCTCAAGGTGTAAGCAGAAGTATTTCGCTTCGTCAGACGTTTCACTGGCCTAACCTGGGAAGAACAATATTTCATTTCAAAAATAAATGAAAATAGAGCATGTAAGTATGAAAAGGTTTTACTTAGTATATTGTTCATAAAATAATCCAGTAGTGTTAGAAGCAGTTATCTGAACAACTTAAGTGAATATTGACATATAGGTTGGTATGAGTTATGCTTGTCCTACACTGGTACAATCATTTAATTAAAAACAGAAATAAAAAAATAAAAACTTTGCAAAATTATGACTAAAAATCCCCTGTAAGACTTTAAATTCTTTGGAGTAGTAAGAATCAATGCACTGCCCAAGAAAACGATGTAGTTTACTGCTGCAATATGTTGTTTTGCTTTGTTTTCTAGAAAGGGAGAAGAAAATATTTTTCTTGTTAATTATTCCTTTGCTTGTTTCTTCAGTGACTGAAAAGGGAGTTTTACTAAGCTGGCAATGCTGAGGTTATTAAGTGGGGGGGAAATAAAACACCAAAAAATACCCCATGAAAACTTGAATCTTTACCCTGGAAGACCAGTGAGCAGGAAATGGTAGAAAAGAGACAATTCAGGCTTGGATGACTCAGCTGAAGCAAGGAAAAACCTTTCTGGAAACAGTGGTACTGTTTCCTATGAAATTATACTGGTTGTCTGGGTTGTCTGGTAGATAAAGCAGAAGCTCTGTTCAAAACTTATCCAACTTACCAAAGTAAAGAAGTTTCTCCTCATCTTCAGATGGAATCTCATATGCTTCAGTCTGTGCCCGTTCCCCCTCATCCTATCGTTGGACATCACCGTAAGGAGTCTGGTCCCATCCACTTGACAGCCACTCTTGAGATATTTATAAACACTGATGAGATCCCCTCTCGGCTTTCTCTTCTCCAGGCTGAACAGACCCAGCACTCTCAGTCTCTCCTCATGAAAAAGATGCTCCAGATCTCTAATCATCTTTATAGCCCGCTGCTGGACTTCCACCAGTAATCCCTTAAACTGGGGAGCCCAGAACTCAATGCAATACTCCAGATGCGGCCTCACCAGGGCAGAGTAGAGAGGAAGGAGAACCTCCCTCGACCTGGGAGGGAGGGCATTTACATTTTTACAAAGCTGAACTACTGGTCATGATTACGATTAATATCTGCTATCAACTTTTTGTACCCAAGTTATAGAATTGACTGTTTGTATTACCATCAGTCTGTTGTACTCAAAATGTTGTTAAGGCCAGAAGAAACACACCATGAATTAACACATGACTGTATTAACAGTCTAATCAAAGGATTATTATTAGTCCAGCTGCAAGGATACTAAGATAGTTCAAATTGTATATAGCTAAAATGATGCGTACACACACTTCCTAGTGTTTACCCATTTTACACTCAGTCTTGTAAGTCAAATGGCTTCAGTTAGGGGAGAGGCCACACATTTAGTTGTCATCATCTTTGTTTGGAGGAGTAAGGTGCTGATGGCAGTTGTTTCCTTCTCTCTAGGATCTGCTTGGAGTCACTTTCATCTATCATCCAACTTGCTCTACATCTTGCTCTTTTTTAGTTGTCTGTAAATTAATTTTACATCCAACTTGACTTTATAAGACATGTTTCAAATGTATTGTATATCTGTACTTTGTCCTCTGTGTTATCTCTAAAGCTGCTTATACCTGGTTCCTTGGTTCATGCTTTTGATGACCAGTAACTGACCACTGGTGTATTGTTTACAACCTTGGGCCTCCAGTATCAATCTGTGCCTGTGCCTCAGAGTCTTTGACAGCACCCCAGGCCTTTTGTCCTCAGCCTACTACAGCTACATTTTGTTATAGGGTCAAAGTTCATTTTGCCCAGGAAGATCACCTGGTATTAGTATCCATCAGTTAGAGATATATGTACCTATAACAAAAAATGTTACACTCCACCACTGTGCAAAGCAAAGGAAAAGCTAAAACAGCATAAATAACAGTTATCTGGTCATGATATAATTGCTGTTACAAGCTAAAACAAATTTCTAAACATGCCAAGATAAATCCTGACAAAGCCTGACAGATCTTGATGCTTGTGCTCTTAGCTTAGCACACAGACTGTGACCTGCTACAAGCAGTGGCAACTCCAAATTTTCTAATCTACAAGGTACATATCTGTCATATCTATTTCCTTTCACAGTCCTTGGTTTTATTGAACATTAGCTAATGCTTGTTAAAATTTCCCACAGAGCCCTTATAAGAAAAGCATGTTTCTCATTACGGTGAAATGTCTCTTTTAATAAGGAACAACATGCTACCCTCCAAGTACTGTTGAAACAGTGTCTTTGATGGAAATATGAAACCATCTGTCTGACAATAACACTTTATGCGACCTCACAAAAAAAGCCACCTAAAACTACATATGAAGTAAGATACATACTTTTCTGAGCGTAAATTGATTCTTTCATCATAGATCATTTACAATATTCAAATAAACTTCTCCTTGTGCATACATAGGCAATTCACTTCCAATTCTTCTGGTTTGCCTCCAAGTCTTTTCACAAATATTGTCCACTACCTTTGACCTGCTCTTCTCACTCAGTCCTCTGCTTTCCAGAGTATAATTTGTATAATTATTACTCACTTCCAATCATATAGCTCCACCTTTCAAGCTCCTCCCTGTTGAACAGACACAGTTCTTCCCATATACTACCACAAACCAACAGTTCTTCTATTGGATGTCTCAGTTCCCACCACATTAAACCTGTTGTAGTACAGTCTTGCTGTACAACAAAAGTATAAAGCATGACTTCCTTCTTCCTATGGTATTACCCTGAAACAACATTTCGTACCTCAAAGCACGTGTAAGAACATACTATGGGAAGTTGTGAATTAAGGCTGTGTATGAATATTTAAGAAATCTCTCAAGCAAAAGAAATTAACACTGAATTAGTTGTATAAGAGCAATATACTAGGAAAACAAGGTATTATGAGAAAGAATGCCCAAATTACAATTTTTATTGTTTCTGTGGTTATTACAGATAGTTGCAAGTATTATTAATAAAAATACATATCTAATCAGACTCTAGATGGCAACACGTAGATGCCTACATCCTCAGGTCTCTTTATACAGATTGAGAGAAATAGGATTATTCGATGTTTATATCACAATATAAAAAATAATTGTGGCTAAGACTTCATTGACTCTGTTTGTGTAATCTTCTGTGACTATAGAGGGGAGATTAGGTGAATAGCTCCCCACAGATGTCTACACCAGAGACACTTGAAGCTAAAAAAATTAATCTCTTATCCAAACAGGTGCAAGCAATGAGAAAATTAGTCTTTCCTTGTAAACTAAGATGACAAGGCATACATATGTTAGAGGAATAGATAAAGTTTAATCAAGTCCAAACTTTTTCTCCTTTTGTTTTCGCTCTTCTTATTTTCTTTTCTTTTCTTTTCTTTTCTTTTCTTTTCTTTTCTTTTCTTTTCTTTTCTTTTCTTTTCTTTTCTTTTCTTTTCTTTTCTTTTCTTCTTTTCTCTTTTCTTTTCTTTTCTTTTCTTTTCTTTTCTTTTCTTTTCTTTTCTTTTCTTTTCTTTTCTTTTCTTTTCTTTTCTTTTCTTTTCTTTTCTTTTCTTTTCTTTTCTTTTTTTTCTTTTCTTTTCTTTTCTGCCACAATTTGAAAGTGTCATATTCACCTTAGCAGCTGAGGAGACAACTTCACAGCAGAGCCTCTGAGAACAGGAACTACTCATATGATCAAAACAACCATTGAATAAAGATACAAGTAATTGCAGATACTCAGTAAGACACAAATCCATTCTTTCATGTGCCAGCTAACCAAATTTTAATATCTATCCTTGACCTTCTGATTTATGGTTTTATTATTGAACAAAACTATTTTATGAAGATTAGTTTCAGTTTTTGCTGTAGCTGATTTCTAAACAACTTTTACCTATGATGAAATTTTTAGAATATCAGTAAAGGAATTCCAAAACAGGAATTTATTCTTTAGTCAACAATATACTTGTAAATCCAAATACAGCTCCTTGTCTGTAACCCACCTATGGATGCAGAAAACCTGCACTAATTTAACCTGATTTCCTCTGTTAAATTTCATCTTCCTATACAAAAGACATATTATTTTCTCCAGTTTTTTCCTAAAATGCAAGGATGTTTTCCTTCATGCATTCTCACTGTATGATACCCTTCTAATGAACATTTTTGTCTTTTACCTCAGTCTTCAGTTTTGCCAAGTCAAGTAACTCAAAAACTGGGCATTAATGTCATGTCTTTTCCACTTCCCCCCCAAAAAAATTATAATCACAAGATTACTAGGTCTTTTTTTTTTTTTGTAATTCACATCAGTTGCATTTTACATTACAGATATTTAGGCTTGATGTTGAAAATATGAGAGGCTTATTTTTCTTTCCTTTCCAAAGAGAACTGACTCCTTTAATGACACTTTCTGAAATGTGTCTGCATGACCACATTCCTCATTCAGCCTCTTCAATTTTACAAGTAAAACCAATGTCCATAGTTAGCAATACAGAGGAATCAATTTGAACAAAGCTTTTGACCACAAGCACTACACCTCTAATTTCCCTGCTTTCCACTCTATGAATAAACACAGTTGTGCATATAACAGAAAGAAATAGATCCAAGTTATTTTAATAGGACACCAGGGAAATAATAAAATTAAAAAAAAATAATAATAATAAAAGTAGATGCAACTCTAAGCATAAATCCATAATTTCTTTTCTCTTCTTACATTTTTGTAATCTCTATGAAGATCTTGCATAATCAATTAATAAGCTTTTGAAATGAACTATCTTTTTAGATTTCCTAGGAAATCTGCTTTTTAAATAAGCATATTATATGTCTTATTGCATTTTCTCAGTGCACACTAGAACATATAGGATGTTGGAGAAATGTCTTATTTTCATGGAAGTACACAAGCTGCCTCCTGTGAATAATACAGGCTGTTCTGTGACATCACAGCAGCCGCTAATCAGGTTGTATAAATGGAGACCTTGAAAATTAAAAACCAATAGAGTGACATGTCCTTTAGTTCAAATCAGTTATACATAATATTTTTCTGGTCTGCTTTAAATTCTTAAACTAATTCTAGGGAATTTTAATAATACTGGAGTTTTAATATGATGGTTACAGTGATATAATTTTGGGAAAGAGAAAATGTGGAACCTGACTGAGTCAAAAATACATTCCGCTGTGAGTATATTACGTAAATGCTCCTGTAGACCAAGTTGCAAATCAGACTCAGTTTGGTGAGGAAACAGAATCTGGCTCGTGCCATGCCATCTCACTCCAGATATTTTAAACCATTGTAGGTTACCAGTTTTCATGTACCATTTTAGAGGTAATGACTAATGTGTTCTAAGTTGGTTGGTTCTGCTGATTTTCTTCCCTTCTACTTTCTGTTTCCTCTGCAAGGGGGTGGTGGGGTGGGAGGGGTGGGGTGGAACAGTGGAATAAGCATATATTACAGTCATATTTATTATATGTGCATTGCCTCAACATCCAAGTAATCTATGCAGAAGATATTTCCTTAACTTTCTTCACAGGAAGTAATCATTCCCAAAGTCTAGCTCCAGGTAGCCTCAGAATTATGTAGAAAATCTTGTGATCAACAGCATGCGTTGATCATAACATGATCAACAGCATGCGTTGATCATAACACGATCATAACATAAACTACTGCAAGAAGAATCTAAGTGTATGTAGATTCCTCAGAACACTTCAAAATCATGCCATTGCATACTTTTTATTGTATGTTGGATTTTATATGCTTTCTGAATTTCTCAGTTTAGGATTTTTTCAGTAGTTTTTGATTGGCAAGACATGAAAAGACAATATAAGTCTTTACAAAGGCTAAAGTCTAAATGAAACAGCTTCAGGCTAATTTGTTGGCAAATTTGTTGGATATTTGCTTTAGAGTGAAGAAAAAAAAAAGGAGACAGAAGACTCTTTTTCCCTTTCACAGAATCACAGAATGTTAGGGATTTGAAGGGATTTTAATTGCATAGGTGAGATCATGCACTGTCTAAAGCTTTCACTGGTTGTTTGCTGATAATCATTGTCTCACTACACAGTTTGAATGATGATTCATCAGGTTAAATAGAAGAAATGTCAACATTTTCCTTTGTATCTGGGTATTCCCAGTAGTGAAGAGCCAGCACAGACTTGGATTTTGGCTGCCATTGGAGACTAGGGCCTAGTAAAGGGAAGAAAACCCTGGGAAGTAGATGGTATTGATTTTTCTCAAGAGCTGGCTTTAACCCAGTGACCACACTTCAATGTTCAATTTGCCAAGCAACAAAAGGACCTTCCCTTTCTATTTTGTGTGTGTAGGAGTGTTGTTTTATTCACCTTTTTTTCCCTCTTCAATGCTCAATACAAGTCCTAGGAACCAGGACAACATGATCAGAGTCAATATTGGTTTGAAAACATACAGAAGAATGATTTTCCAGAGTTTATAAAGTTAAAACTTCTTAAAGTTTTCCAGACATCTGAGGTTAAATGCCTTGAAACCACTAGGGCCATTGTTATTAATTACAGAACAGTGCCATGGCATTTTCAACAAGAGGTATCTCAAAAATTCTTGAAGTAGCTGAGAGTTTATACTTCATCAGTGTAGGTACAAGCACAGTGTGAGAAAATGCAGAACCAGATACAAAAAATATCTGTGCACCTAACTCTCAGTGAAGCAGGTGACCCTTAGGTGGCAAAGAACACTGTGGAACTCTGATACAAACAGGACAACAATAAATCACAACAAATTTCTACAAAACCAGTCATATCCACTAGAGGTTTGTATATTCATACGGAGTTATAATTAGAATGAGGATCAAATGAAGCAACTGATATTTCTGAACATTCTTAAAATGTTCCTCTGCTGCTGGCCTGGCTGTTTAACAAAAATAAGTGGTTTTCATTGCCCTATTCATGTTTGATCAGCTTTGGGGTGGACAGAAAAATGCATGCCAGTATTCTACTCTTATTGTAACACAGTCGAAGTTAAGGACAACAAAATAACAGTTTAAGGAGACAATCTAGGAAAAGAAATATGGGCTACTAGAGATTTAATAAGTATTGGGTTTATGCTTTGCTTTCAGCCTGTCAAAGTACGCAAAGAAATTAAGTTTTGTGGCAAAATAGCCAAACCTCATGATATTAAGAGTCCTTTTAAAAGACTAGACACTACAGTTACTTGAATATAATGGAGTCTGTAATTTCAAAATAAAAATAGCTTGTTTCTAGTCCTCAGAGGTTAATTTAAAAAACATTAAAATAAAAATTTAGAAGCAGTAGGGAAAATAAAAAATAACAAACCTAAATAAATCTCCACATGTACTATTTTTAAAATGGTAATTTTTAGCTTATTTCATAATGTTTATAACATGACTCATGAACATTGCATACTGGTAGTTGCAACACAACACTATTCTGGTGACTTTGGGGAAGTTTTACTTGAATTCCACTCTATATAAACTGTGACTAATTGACTGATTCATTTTGGCATAAATGTAAAACTATATTGATTCCCATGTCCTTAAACTTACATGTGAGGCAGATTGAGCTTGGCAGAGAATTCTTCTTCTGCAGGTACTGCATTCAGTTGACATATACAGCTCCATGTAGGCCTCTTTCCAGGTCCTAGCCCAGGCAGAGCAGGGGGAAGACAAGGCTGATGGAGTAACTCTGGGCAGTTCTTAAAGACAATGCCTGAGTCAGAGTCAATGGAAAAAATATACTTTGTCCATCTCTCTTTGCACTGTGTGTTCCATGTTACACTTCATAGAAATACCAAAGCAGGAGTGGGGCAGTATAAAGACAGTAGAGGAAAAAGGTGGACACAGGGAAGTGAACAAACTGAGAGAGTATCTGGACAAAATACTGAAGACAGCTTAGGGAAGGGGATCAACCAGTTCAAAGAAAATAATAAAAGAAAGCCACCAGCCTTCTAGCCTCCTGGGCTCTGTTAGGCAGAGCATTGCCAATATGTCAAGAGAAGTGGTTCTTCTTGATTCAACACTGGTGAGATACATCTGAGGTGCTGTGTCCAGTGCTGTGCTCCTGTGTTGAAGAGATACATAGGCATACTGGGGCAAGTTCAACAAAGGACTGTTGAGATGATTAGGGGACTGTGGCATCTGAGCTACATGGAGAAGCAGAGAGCGCTGTGGCTGTATAGATTAGTGAATGCTTGGGGGGATCTTCTGGACAAACACTTAATGAGGGGGAGTAAAGATGGAGCCAGACTCTTCTCAGTGGTATCTAGGTAGCAGGACAAAAGGCAATGAGTACAAAGCGAATTTCAAGAAATTCTGTTTAAACAGAAGAAATAACCTTTTATTTTAGGGGAGGTTGAACAGTGGACCAGCTTTCCCAGAGAATTTGTGGAGTCTTCATTCTTGGAGTTGTCTAAAACATGACCAGACATTCTTTGAGCAACCTGCTCTAGCTGACCCTGTTTGAGCAGGGGGTTGACTACATGATCTTCAGAGGTCCCTGACAACCTCAGCAACCCTGTGATAACCAAAAGATGAGATCCAAATCTAAATCAATTTTGAACGTTTATTAATTCATTCAGATTCTTTTTCATGAACCTCTAATACAGGTAAAGCTGAATGGGAAATTAAGTCCTGTATCCCAGTCTCTAGGAGGAAACTGTATTGGTATGAAGAAAAAAAAATAAATAAATAAATAAAAAAAATTACTCTTGTAGTTCTGTGACATGGTGACCAAGCAGAATGAGTGTTCGGGGATCTCTTTCAGTGAAACAAAACCTTCCACTTGTTCCTCTTTATGTTGTGGAAATTAATATCAGGGAGGAGAAGAAAGGATATAGTACAAGGGGAGTGTTTGTATAGAAGCTTGGCAGATTCTTCTTTGGGATTTGTTTTCCTCTTTAATTAGTCCCCGGTGCTTATGCTACTTTAAAAGTCTGGGAATAATTGAAGCCAATTTGGACAACTCAGATTGCTTCTAGCCAAAGTCAAGCAAGCTTAATAAACATAAGATCAGTACTTAGGTTTCGTAATATTTTGTCTTCTATTGTCACTCTACTGTTAGGAAAATAACCTGGTTCAAAAATAATAAAAGTGAAATGGGAAGAGAATGTGATAGGATAGAATGTTTTGGGAAAGACAGACAGTGGACCATTCCCATCCTTTCTGTTTGTTGTATATAAAGTGTTGAAGGTTTTATAGAATATATTTCAGAATCAAATAGCTGATTTTTGAATCTAACTATGAAAAAGTGAAAGATTGAAATCAACTAGGAGTGCACTTTCTGTGATAGGTTGTTTTTTGAACTTGCTTTTCTCAAATATTATTTTTTTGGAAAAAAAAAATGATAGCGATTTATTTAAAGTTAATGGCAATTTAAGACTACACACAGTTTCCTGGAAATTACATTTAAATTTGAGGATATCATTAGGTCTTACCTATTTTTATGCATCATGTCAAACTGTTTTAGTCATTCTCAGAGTCTCATGCTACATTGTCAGTGAATCAGCATTTTCTCATAATGACAAATCAGAACTGGTAAAGAATTCATTTAGAATTCACGTAGTATGACTGGAAGAGACAACCACAGCATCAACTTTATTATGAACATGTTGGAAACTCTGAGCTGTGCAAAGAGATTTCTTTGCTTATGTTATTCAAACATTTATGTGGACTATATTTTGATTAAGGTTTGTAATGGCGAAACACAATCCTTCCTTCCTTCCTTCCTTCCTTCCTTCCTTCCTTCCTTCCTTCCTTCCTTCCTTCCTTCCTCCCTCCCTCCCTCCCTCCCTCCCTCCCTCCCTCCCTCCTTTCCTCCCTTCCTCCCTCCTTTCCTCCCTTCTTTCCTTCCTCCCTCCCTTCCTTCCTCCCTCCCTTCCTCCCTCCTTTCCTCCCTTCCTCCCTCCTTTCCTCCCTTCTTTCCTTCCTCCCTCCCTTCCTTCCTCCCTCCCTTCCTCCCTTCTTTCCTCCCTTCCTCCCTCCCTCCCTCCCTTTCTTCCTTCCTCCTTTCCTCCCTCCCTTCCTCCTTTCCTCCCTTCCTTCCTCCTTTCCTCCCTTCTTCCCTTCCTCCCTTCCTCCCTCCCTCCCTTCCTCTACATTCCCTCCCTCCCTCCCTTGCTCCCTTCCTTCTTCTTTCCTTCCCTCTACATTTCCTGTCCACATTTTCAAATTAAGAAATCTACCAGCTTATCTCTTTTAATTTTTTTTTTCTTTCCCTTAAATTCTAGCTCAGTCCTGAAGACATCTACTTATAAAATATGTTGGATTTTCATATTGTCTGAGTTTTAGAATGCCATTAAAGTAGGAATTTTATCCAAAATAATTTTCAAATTTGTAGAAATCAAATAAGAATAAAAAATATTTATATTCGTTCCTAAGATATTTCCTGAACTACTTATATCAGAGAACAAAGAAAGAATGAAACATAGGTACATGATAAAACTTTTTCTTACTTTCCTTGTTCTTTCATAATGTTAATATATATTAATGTTGCATACTGTTTATGAACTGGTAGGTTTTGATACTCTCTGTCCTAAATGCTGGAGCATTTTTGATGGCTAGATGTTATCATGGCTAGACACTAGCACTGGCTAAAATAAATTCCATTAAAACCTGACAGTTTGATAACAACTTTAAGAGAACTTTTAGTTCATAATAGTCATTTTATGCAGTAAAATCAAATATTTCTCCTTCCTCTCCTTAATCTCTAAATATGGTACATCTTCAGGCTGATTTAGTTCAGTGAGTAAATAGCAGGGTATCTGCTAGTCCTACCTATGTTTCATTGGTTTTCCAATGTTCAGCAATATACAAATCCCCTTGGAGTCATTTAACATATCTCTGTCTAATAAATTTTATAAACACAAGCTTTGTAAGACATCCGTGACATTTAAGTTGCATTATTAAAGAATAAAGTAGTGTATATGCTCGAACAACAGGGGGCTTTATCTTGCAATGCAATAAAGAAAGACAGCAAATTGTATAAAGTTTATATGCTTTGCATCTATTATTTTCTCAACATTTCAGACTCCTGTAGGTATTGTGTGTCTTATTCTGGAGTGGAGTAGTAATAAAAATACACAAAACTTCACTAACAGTTTTCTAATGAACTCCTTAAAAGAAGGCATTAGGGACCTTTTAGTTTTATTCCTACAATGAATATAGAACACTGTGAAAACACAGCTTCAGAATAAAGAAGATGAAAAAAAAAATCTATGTAGTTTCTTTCTGGCAATAGTTTCTTCAGTCTTGCTATTCCTTATGTTTGATTCTGTTTCAAGAGAGGGAAGTGAATCTGACCTCCATTTTTATCATATAATGAATACCTTAATGATTATCAAAACACTAACCTACTGCCTTTGAGCTGCAGTGGCTGACAATCACCATAAATAATAGATTCTCATCTAAGTAGGTTAACTGCACAGTTTGAAATGCGTGGTCATTCCTGCTTCCTGAATTCCACCTGGAGGTCTGAGTGACTGCTAATAACGCTGCAGCAATATCTGTCAGGCTCCTGAGGTCAGACACTCCACACCTGAAGAAATTATCCCCCAAATTGTTCCATTAGCTTGCATATGGGGTTGTTTTCATTGCCACCAGACTTGCTCTTGTAGGAGAAAAGTAAAATTTTCACTAACTTCTTTCACATTACTGAAAAAAAAAAAAAAAAAGAAGGGAAATTAGAACAGCAGGAAGGAGAGGAAAACCACAAGGATGCTGAAAGCTGAGTCTCTTTCATATTCATATATGCAAAAGCAAGATGAATACAAAATGAATTTAAAACACTACCAGAAGCTCCTTTAACCTTTCACAGTTGCAAATAATTCTATAACATATATATAACGGAAGAATAAATTCCTCAGTCTTCTTTGGATTTAATTTTCTCATCTTTGACCAAGTAAAAAGGACATGTGTAATTAATAGTTGCCACTAACATACAGACAGGTAAATATGCTTGAAACCTGACTGTTTCTTGAATAATCAATTAACAAATCCAAAATGTTTCTCTGAGAAAAAAAACAAAAAGATGGATTTTAATTTTATTTTATATGAATTAGTTGGTTTTATCAGTTTAAGCAAAGAAAATAGAGCGGTGTTAAGACATAAAGATCTGTCTAAAAGCCCATTGTTTCATTGCTGTTGTGAAATGATTCAGCGTTGTGCCTAACACTTCTGAGATGTGACATAGTGTAGTATTTAAAGGGTTAACAGTCCATAAATAACCTCTACTTTTCTGTCATATGCATATATGATTTCCATTTTGTCTCTAAAATATGGTGTAAACAATATTTTTAATGTCCCCATTTTTAAAGCTAGAATGAATACAGCTTTCAAAAGAAGATGATTTGCAATCAACTATTTGATCATCAGTCTCCATATCTGTAAAAATAATGTTCATAGGCTTCTTTGCTTGGCCATCAGGTAGACCAAATAACCTTCACGGGATTTGTGATTGGGGTTTTATGCTTCTCTTTTCTAAATCATCCTTGCTTTACTTTTTGTCACTATAACAATCCTGGAGATACAGGCATATACAATGACAATAATCAATCCTCAGAAATGTCTCTTAAAAAGTGCCAGTTTGCTCACTTTAGAAATTATGTGGAAAGTATATGGTGTCAATGTGCTAAAATAATATTTTGAGGGGAATGGTTTGTGCTGCCCTGGCTTCCTTACCTTATATTGAATGTCTGTCTTATTTAAGTTCCCCTGAGTAGTAAAGGCTGGATGCAGTTGTATAAATGCAGCCAAGGCCATTAGAGATGCTCTGGGGCAGGGGTGTCAAACTCATTTTCACCAGGGGCCACATCAGCCTCACAGTTACCTTCAAAGGGCTGAATATAATCTTAGGACTGTATAAATGTAACTATTCCTGATGTGGTCGCTGATGAAAATGAGTTTGATACCCCTGCCCTAGGGTATCCCAGACAACTGTGTAGGGCTAGCAGGGCTAAAAGGGCTAGAATGGCTAGCAACTATGAATATCACCTAGTCGTGATAAGATTTTACATTCTATTTTACAAATTTGTTCTACAATGTCTTCTTTGACACTTAAAAAAATATCCTTAGGACCATAAAAATAAGTGAAATTTTTGAAATTGTCATTTTCATAGTGAATCCCAATGTGAATAATTAATTTAAGGATGAAGCAATGATATCAACCCAAACTCCTCCTCTGATTCTTTCACCATCTGTAAGTCTTCAGTACACAGAAAAAAATCTAACATACTTTTAGTGCAGTTATTTATTTGCCATATTTTTTAAATTTAATATTATCTATCACTAGTGTAAACTATTTTGCCACTTCTATGCAGCTGGTATCCTGATATTACAGAACAAAGGTTATTTTCTTTCTACAACGTTCTGAGATCACAATCACAGCTGTATTATCAATTAACAAATATAAACCATAATACCTTATCAGAGGAAATTCAGAAGTTGTCTGTTCACACTAGCTACAATTACCGAGTGCTCCGGGTTTTCCTAAAGAGTGTCCATCTAAACTATTTGTGTTTCTCATGCATACAAAGCGGGGTCAGGGAACCACCTGATCGCTACTATAGACATCAATGATAACTTTGGGACAGCAACACAAGGTAAATTTCTTATTTATCTGAACCAGTCTGTCCATCTGCTTTGGTATGATGTTTTAATCCTCTGACTGAGCATTGCTACGGGAGTCCCAAGAATGCATATTAAATTGTTTGAATTAGAATTATATGAGCACAGGTTTTGTCACTTTCTGCTAATGTGTATTTGTCCATTAGTGGCTTGTGGTCTTTGAACTAACTGTTCAGTCATTAAAGGAATGGGAGGAAAAGAGGGGAATAAGATAATAGGCCCTTGATGTTTTTCAACAGTATCACTGTTTTTCTCAGATTGGCAAGCTACAGCACATTGGCATAGAGGTAGTGTTTAACAATGGTGCCTGAAAAGAAACATGCCAACTTTGGCTCCAGAGTCACCACAGGGTTTTCTTGCTTGGTTTTCATGTTCACTCTTATTTAACCATTCATTTATTAAGGAAAAAATAGCAAGTTGCATTCATAGCACTTGAATAAGAAATATGAAAGATTGGGAAACTCCACATCCACAAGCCATTGCTACTCTATATGTAAAAATTGCTATATTGTTTCTTGGATTAAAAGACATAAAAAAAACCCCCAAAACCCACATACACAACCTGAAGCAAAATAAAAAAAACCAAACAAACAGAAATTCAGAAGATTTGTATATGAATGTGTTTGTGTATGTATGGATATATTTTAGTCTGCATGCTGGAAGAATTTGAAAAAGCATTGTTTATAGGCTTTTGCAAAAAAGCCATTTAAAAAATAGTATTAGAAATTAACTATTTTAAAATAGGATTTTTTCCCCCTATTTTAATATTTATTTATTTATTTATTGCTCCACTGTGCGTCATCAACCTCATGAAAAAGAGGTGATACCATTACTGAACTATGAGAAGTTATTAGAGAGAAAATGAAGCAGCAGAAAAGAAAATGTGGAAACAGTTGAAGATCATGAGCTTACTCTGGATGATAAGGATGTCTCTTGCTAGTGGGTTTCTATATTTAAATAGCTTTTAGTAATTCCATGACCAGAGGTGATAAAAAGAACCATAAGGTAGTGTTTGTAAAACTGTATGAAGAGTGATTACACAACAATTTGAGGAATATTAACATAAAAGTCAGTTATGAATGTTAGAAAGGGATTTTTTTTTTCATTTAGCTATGAGATGTAAATGGTGCTAGCAGAAAAATACTCTCTTCTGTGAACTATTCAGTGGCAGAGAATGATGATGCCTGTGTTTTTCTAAGTAGATTCATTTTTAGAAAAAAAATAAATTAGTGAATTTTAGTTCAGACATGTTAGTAATTTTTGTTTGATGTTTCTACGATGTCTTCCTAAAATAGGATATGTTTCTCAATACTAAGTGTACAGAATTCTTAGCACATACATTTTCATATTCTAAATATTGCCGGAACAGAAAAGATATAAATTGTATGCATTTGGGTTGGATACAGAGGTGAAAAATGATGGTTGCACTGTTGGAGTCTTAAGCAGTAACCTAGAAGCCAATAACTTCATGATACAGGTGATTGATGATCTAGCCAGGAGAGATCCTCACTTGGACTTGTTTCTCACAAACAAGGAGTAATTGATCAGGGATGTGGAGGATTAGTGCATCCTTCATTGAAGCAACCATGAATTTAGGGAGTTTAGGAACCTGAGATAAGTAATGCAACTACAAGAATGGGCTTCAAGGATGCTTCAAGGATTTTGTCTTGTTCAATGATCTGCTTGGCAGGATACTATGGGAAACTGTCTTGGAGGTCAAAGAGGCTCAAGAGAACAAATGGTCTATTCTGATATGCAAGAGTTGTTGCAGAAGGCCAGCATGGATGAATAAATATCTCCTGACTAAGCTGAAATATAAAACAGGAGTACACAAAAGGTACACAGAAATATTTTCTGAACATGCAAGCATGATATTTGGACAGCCAAAACTCAGCTGGAATTGAAGCTAGTGATGAATGTGAGGAGCAACAGGAGGCATTGCTGTGTCTGTGTAGCAGAAGGAAATTCGAGGAAAGTGCAGGATTGCTGCAGAGGGGGAACTAGCAACATCAGATGCAGAAAATTTTGAGGCACTCTGTGCCTTTTTACTTCTTTCAGCAATTTGATTTTCAGTGTAGCCGCCTAGATCCCTGAGCCTACCAGGACAGTCTGTGAGGACTGGAGCATAGGAGAGGAATGGTACACTTAAAGAAACTGGACATAGAAAAGTCCATGGGATCAGATATTCCCATTAAGGGGTCATCCAGGGGTGCTCATTTAATGTCTCTGTTAACAATCTGGAGAATGAAATAGGGTACACTCCACACAAGATTATGGATGACAAGAAACTGTGAGAAGCAGTCAGTAAGGAGGAGGAGAAGTCTGTTTTTCAGAGGGATATTAATAGGTTCAAAGAATGTGCCAACAGAAATTTTATGGAAGTTCAACAAAAGGTAATGCACAGTCTTGAATCTTTGGTGGAACAACCCCAAATATATTTTTTGCTAATTCAAAATAGAGAAAATTCACTTACAAAGATTAGAAATGTATATAACAAGTACTAAATTAAAATAATTTATCTAGCTATGTTTTCAATATAATAGAAGATATGTTGATCATATTTTATTATCCAAATATCAAAGCTGAGAGCCATGAGATTAGGAACTTAGTTGCTGAAAGAATACAGTGTACTGCATGTCATTTTAAAGACTATGAAGGATGCAGATTTCCTTTGATATCCAGTTCTCAAGTGTATTCCTTTACACTCAAGTCTCCTCTCCTTCCCTCAAGAATTCACGATCATGAAGCAATTTAGCAAATACTTTTGTTACTCTACCTATAGACCGTGAATTGCTTGCACCTCTGTGGAAATGTCATTTCCTTGATAAGGTAAGAGTTTTTTTTTTTTCCCTGTGGTAAATAATTTAGCAATCTTAAACTTGACTGAACTATAAACATATTTTTAATTCAATATGGTGAAAAACACTCATTCTTCTATTAGTTTAGATATTGTTTAACATTGTGTTTCTTCCTTTCATTTATTAATTTTTATATTTCATACAAACATGAAAATGTATGACAATTTTTTGCAGATCCATATGTGTACTGTTGCTGTATGGAGCTAATTATTAGTCCTTGATTAAGAGTTAGCATGATGGTAGTTAAACATTAGTGGTTATAAAAGTTTGGAGAGATTGTTGTCTAACCCAGTTTTGAGAAATATTGTGCAAAAAAACCCACACCTACAACTGAAACATTCTGGCAGGATCTTCTCACGTTCTCAAGGCAAAAGTGCTCTTGGGAATACAGTTTGTATTCTGTGGAAAGAAATCTCAGCCCATATGAATGGGTAGAAGAACAGATATTTTACTGAAATCCCAGCATTGGATGAATAGATATTCTACTGAAAACAAACACATTTACTCATGAAAAAAAGATTAAAGTAAGGTTGTAGAAAGTCCTTATCTATGCATTCTGTAAAGACTTCATAAGTATTACAGGGGAAAAGCATGATTCAAGGAATTACAAGCAAGTTCCCGACACAGCACATTTCCAAGAGAACCAAGTGCAAATCGGATTCCTGTTATCAAAAATACATATATATAAAAGCATACACATCACAAACATTAAAATATGTGGGTTTTCTTTAAATCTAGCAAAAGCAGGGGAAAAAAGTATGTATTTGAAAATTGTCTGTATAGACAGGGCTGGAAAAAGGCATGTTAAACATGGCACTTTTTTAAACCTAGTACCAGATGTGTAGGTTTCATATGAAGACATTTATGTTTTCATTTTGACAATGATAAAGTTGTTGTATACGTATGTCCATCTCTATATTTGCTTGTGTAGTCTGAGGTAAATTTAAGGGAGTACCTCAGAACACTTCAATAAGTAAATCATAGAATTAATATAATTTCTCTGTGTTACATCATTACTTTAATTCCTTTAAAGTTTGTTGTGGAAGAAAAGAGATTAAGACTGTACTGTTGATCTTTGTAAACAGGACTAACTCACTCCCTGGGAAGTTACAAATGTAGGCGGGATCAAATTCCTGTGATTCTTATCTGGTACTGAGAACAATCAATGGAACTACTTAGAGTTCTTCACATAAATAGCTACAGTTTGCAAGGTCAAGCCCTCAAGAAGTAAACTAGTAGGCAAGGCTTTCATTGATATCAATATAGATTACACTTTTGCCAAATAATGGAGTATTGCACACACTATCGGACCTGTCCAGCATCTCTGCTGTAGTGCCTCTCCACTGCAATTTTCTTTGAATTACAGTTAGTAAAGAACATCTTTCCTGGTGAAAATAAATATACATAGGGAAAAACAATAAAGATTTGAGGCAAATCAGCAGCCTGAATATTTGTCTTTGTGATATTTCAGTTACCTGGGATTTTATTATTGGATAATTCAGCAATCCACACATCTTCAGCACAGTGTTTCACTTTTTGTTTCAGGAAATCCAAATTAAAATCCTCTACTGTCTACTCCTCCCAATATTAGGGAAAACAAAATCAATGGATCTGAATAGCAAAGTTCTCAAAAATGAGGTTATTCCTTATCTGTAACAAAACCATCTATAGGACAAAGCAAATAAGCAGGACAGCATTTGATGAAGCCTGCCAGTAGCGGTCCAAAGTGTCTGGGCTTCTTGCCAATAGTCTCTGAACCTAAAATCATGGGTTTACAAAACAGCTAAAGTTTCACACCACTCAAGACCATTTTTTCCTTGACAGCTATGAATTACCATTGCTGCTCCCCTAGTTTGCTCACTGGTCCAAAATATCCTGAAAAGCTCTGATTAGTATGACATGAAGGGAAAAGAAGATTCATATTTTAAGGTATTTTTATTGGTTAAATTAAAAGCCAAATGATATTCTATTAAAATAAAAGAACCGAGTATCTTAAAAGCTTAGTTTATTCAGCTTCAGTGGAAGTCTGAGCTACATGGTCATACCAAGAATAAAAGCAATGATACAGGTCAGTTAGAGATGCCAGAACATTTAGTCTTGCTGTCTAGAGGACTTTCCATAGACATTGAGATATTTAGAATGTGTGCTTATTTTTTGTGTGGATTATTTTAATCCACTTGAGATGAAAATGACACAAACTGAGGTTCTACACCAAGCATGTAAATGCCATTCAGCATTACGACCCTAGTTTTAGATAAAGGTGTGAGGAATAGCCTTAGGTTTTTTCTTTCATCTTACTGCTTGTTAAGGTAAAAAAGTAAGCAGGAAGATGAGGACATTGTTCACAGATATTTAGGACATTGTAATAAGGATTGGATTTCTTAATTTTGGCATGACCTTGAGCACGTGACATAGGGCTACATCTACATATGGTCTCTAGATATGTTGTTGCAATCCATAACTTACAAGAATCCTGGTGTGATGGAATCCATACAGCTGTTCCCGCAGGGAGACAGATGCTTACATATCAGATCCATAAAGCCAGCTTGCTGCAAAGGGAGCTATCTTGATATCTGGTCAATAGCAAATATAAATGGGAAGTGTTATCTCAGGTGAGCATATGAGTATCATAAGCCAGAATGTTAATAATAATTCTTGTTTGCCTTGTTCTTTCAACATGTTAATAGGATAAATATATTGCATTGGCACCTTCTGAATTATCCTTTGTGATTACTTACATGAAGAAAAACCTGCTCTAGTCACTGTGCAGTTCTACAATCTTAGTACCTTAAAATTATATAAAGCCCCCCTGGTAGAAATTTTCATATCAAGGGAGATCAGACTTGAAGAAAACTGGAAACTGTCCCCATTGCTTCCCAGTAGCTGAGATGTGTTTTTCAGGGTTATAGTCTCTGTATTAGGTATTTAGTCTTCCAGAGAGTTTGGATGTTGGCTTTTATACATAGTCTGAAAAATGTAAATCTTCTTGTACATACATACCTATTATTTCACAGACTTGTGGAGAAAAATACTGCAGTATCAGGGAGTCAGATGTTACACTTATGGTTCAAAGCAGTAGCTTTGTAAGTAGGTAGTGTAAAAACATGATTTTTATATGTAGAAAAAGGTTTAAGCTAGAATTCCAGATATATATGGTAGATACATTCAGTCTGAGACTTGTTTATCAAAGACACTTTGGGACAACTAAATTGCTGAGTTCCCTCCTCTACTATCACTCAGTACAGAGCACTAATTCCAGATCATGTTGGAGGACTACACAGACTCCTTCCTGCCCACCTGCCCTCCAGTACCATCACCCGACATGTCTTTAAAAACAGGCATGGAAAACAAGTTTTTCTAATTCTGACTGCACAAAGTCCTGGGAGCATTATTCTTACAAATTTATGATAGAAGAACTGGTATCAGTAAGAGTGGTTGCCACAGCTCAAATTACTGTATGTGCTGAGAGGAACTTTCAAGTCAAGAAAATTGTGTCAAGGTGATATTCACAGGTTTTCAGAATTTAATTTTTATTAAATTAGTCCTTTTCTAGAGAGTGATAATTTTCATATTTGATGATTAATAGTTAAAAATCTGTTTCATACATTCCTACCTGTGAGGGTAGTGTGTCAGACAGTTATTCAAGTTAGAGCACATTGGAATATCTGATTCAATTAATGTACTGAGACACTGTATCATTATTGATTAATAACTAGATATTTCTCATTCTTTTATGTAATTTGTTATGGGCTGACTATGGTTATCTGAATTCAAATTTCAAATCTAAGTGTCAAAAGCCAAGTCTACCCAGCTAAATCTAGGCATGCAACTACATGGTACAGTTATCAACAACTGTGATAATTAATTATTTAATAAATATGCCTGAACATGTGTGTTAGGTACCCATGATTGAAAAACAGGCCATGTATGTTTATTTTTCACTATATACACACACTCAAACTATTTTAGTGGTTGACAGCTATGATGAGCTAGTCAGAAAGAATTCAGGAGGATTTTTTGAGCATTTACTAAAATAAATCTTGTGTTCTTTACTATTTATTTATATTTGCGTAGTTTGCTCAACTGGGCCAAATTCTACTCCTTTCTTTGATTCTCAACTCAACATGACAAAGTGGACATTTATTTGGAAAGGAAGAACCAAATATTCTCCTAAAGCAAAAGTCAAAATAGTCTGAAGTCACACTGGAGAAAGACGAGCAGTGTGAATAAGAGCAAAGAAGGTAAGGGTTTTTTAAATATATATTTTAAACAATTCACTTTAAAGTTATTCATAGTCTGCATAACTTTTCAACATTTTTATTCATATGTCGTGAAATGTGAATGTGTAATTAAAAATATCGGTATAAGAGGGGTTATTCTTTCTAATTCAGGATTGGTGCTAACTGAAACTGAGGCTAATAAATTTCAAGGGCTTTGGTTTAGAAGCTTTTTTCCATAAACACTTTCACTTTGGTTTTCATCCAACAGCAGGATTATTGCCTTGTACTATGAAAAGAATGGTTAAATTGTACACTTTCATCACCCACTACCATGGAAAATTCTCTCATTATTTGTCTCTCCCATAAGTTAGGTAATGTTTTACTACATTTTCACTTTCGTAACTCCACACTGCAGAAAACTTAAGAAAATACTCTATTTGTTTGAATTTTTTGAAGTTGCATATCACTAATTGGGCCCTAATAAGTGTGATATGATATCACCAATAATTTGAGTTCAGGTGGACTGCTTACTAAATGTGATATTTCAACATTAGGAGGCCAGTGAGCCATGTTTCAACATTTAGCTATTATTCAAACATACAAACAGTTGCGTAAAACACAGAGATTCTAACATGATAGAAAACGAATTTCCTTCTGCTTATATAAATGTGCATCCCATTCTTGCCTTTTGTGTGGTGTTCTTGGTGCCTCTTTCTGTATTGGTGAGGAAACAAGTCAGTATTGCAAAATGACAATCTTGCTATACTTAAACCACGGTTTCATGAAGTACAAAATGCATTTTTGAAGTACATGGCATCTTATAAAAAATGGTGGTTTTATACAATGAAGACCACGGAGTTGTGGAAACACACTTTAAAGCATAATTATTAAAAAACAAAACAAAACAAAAGTAAACAAACAAAACCCAAAAAGACACAAACAAATCACACAAACAACAAACAAAAACCCTAACCACACACACAAAATAAAAACCAACAAAAACAACAATTTAAAAAAACAACTTGGAGAGTAACTTTCCTGAAAGACTTTATAACTAGTTAATCTTTAACATGCGATCCGTTCTCTTAAAGTCAGTTTAAAATCAGCAAAAATCCCTACTGTTACCATGTCCTTTTCTCTGTTTGAACTCAAAATGAAATACTTCTGTGTGCTTATACCTTTTCTGAATAAAATAAATACCAGTAATTCTGCAGACTTTAAATCTCTCATTAATAGTCATTCATTAAAGGGCCAGTGTGTTATTTAAGCACTGCAGTCTGGTGACTTGTAAAAAAAAGTTCAGCATTTATTTGTAAAGTAAATCTTGTGGTTCTAGGGCAAAGGTAGAAAACATTAATTTTGAAGATTCAAAACCTAGAAAGCAAATAAGGCTGACCAAATATTTGTTTTTATTTGTCTCCAGTTCCATGATGTCTTTTTTAAAAAGTTCCACTAAGAATGCTCAAGTGCCTGGAGAAACAAGTACACACTTTTTTGAAAACCCTTAAAAATGTCTTTTTCCAGATAAAGGTTGACACATAACTAACCAATATGTTTGTCTGGATATCAGCTACCAGATTGTTAAAGAAAAAACAGACGTAAAATGTGGACAATGCTTTCTGAGAAGTGACTACAGGTTTTGCAGTTCATTTGGAGAGATTATTTGGACTTATTTCTTTATTAAATAGAGCAATAAGAAATGACAGTGTTTTCTTCTGAATTGTTGTTTTTCACATGTAATGCTCCTGAAAAAAGCTTACTCAGGGAACTGTCTCTCATAGATTAAAAAACAGTTCTGGTTTTAAAATTTCATTTTATTTTTTAAGCATGAACATTTTTAATAGTTGAAAGTGTCAAGCTGAACTGCAAAAGGAAATAATTCAGGTGGAATTAGGACATCAAAGTGACACTGAGTCTTCTTGTTGCTCTTCTGGGCTTAGTTGTATGAAAGTAAGGTGAACTGTACATCTCAGTCTCAAAGGTTGTAGATCCCTGTCATAAACTAAAATAAAGTGAAGGTGAAGAACAAATATAACTGAAAAAGAAAAATCACGGTAGACTCATGGATACCATATGGATCATGGATGCCATTAGCGTCTTCGTGAATCTTCCCAAGGCTACTAATTTAGACTGAGAACAAGCCTCATACACACTTTCCTGTCTTACCAAACCATTTAAAATCCATCACTGAATAATTAGGGTAACAAATGCAAATATTTCTGTAGTAAATATATGCGGGTTCATATTGTGGGACTATTATTCCTAGGTCAGTCACTGAAATGGTGCAGCTGGGATAATGCCGTTTTGATGAAGTGATGTCAGTTTACCTCATACAAATATTAATACTTGGCTCTGTTCACCAGGAATTAATTTTGATACCTTTTCTCTTTTCCTAGTAAAACGACTTTTTAGACAATAACTCTAAAGTAGCTTTACAGAGACCAGGGAAAAGTGTGAAAATAATTAAATGTGAACAGCCAGATTCATCTGTGCTACAATAAACAGTTCTACAGAATGTGATCATGTAAATCCCTGTGCGCAACATCGAATGCAGAAGACATCTGGACAGAAAAAAAAAAAAAGTTATGGTAGAAAAATTATTTTTTTTTCCTCATTTTGCTTTCTTATTGCATTTCTTATTTCTACAAATTACTGATTTTTCTTCCAGTGCATCAACATTGGAGTCTTAGTGTGTAAACTTTGTGCTTGCATTCTTATTTTCATCATTAACTTTAATAAAATAGCCTTAGATCAATGAACTTTTAAAAATCATAACCTTGTTCATTTAGGTTATTTCTTTTTCATAATACAGCTTAAATAGCTCATGTCTTGGTGTAACATGACTGAAGGTGTTGTAAGGAGGAAATCCTCATTGACATCTGCATAGTATAGTTTTGTCACTTTGGGCTTGAATTGCATGAAGAACGGAGTAAGTCAGAAATAAAGCTTGAATTTAATGGATGAGATTTTGAAGAAAGTAAATAGATACTTAATCCCTTTTTAGTTGTTTTTAATTTTTTTATAACTGTCTAATACAGAGATGGTAAGAAATATCTGTATTTTTGCAAAGAATCAAGTTGAGTATTTTTCTAATTACACAATAACCAGGGCATTATCAAGCTGATAAAGTAATTACATTTTCTTGTCTAGATTATTAACAGTAATCTTAACATTTCATAAGTGTACATTTCATGCCACATTAGCATTTGCTCCTGTGTTTCTGAAGTGGAGGATATTTTTGAATTTATTTAAATGTTTTCTCTTTGTCAATTTTTCCTTTGCACTGTAACTAGCAGAAAACAGAAAGTGCTTAGATTAAGTGCCAGGCTTTAAGAAGACATAAAAGTGTAAATATCAATGTTTGAATGTAAAATTTTCAATTGAATACATTTGCAATTGCCAGCGAATAGAGAATTACGTGCTGAAGAAAGACTCAGAGCTAGAACCTTATCTTTATGTATACTAATAAAAGATAAATGGATCCTGCTGTAGGCCCCTAAAGCCTCAGTTTGGGGAAAGAGGGGCACAAGGAACAAGACTCTATTAAAATAAGAAAGATAAAATCAGGCAGTTTTTCTTTTTCCTGATTATTTTTCCTACTCTTTGCCACTGGCGATAAGGGTTTACAATGCAAAACTCCCACCAGCTGGTGTTGCACAAAGAAAAAGCCCCTGGGGAAACGACTCTCCCACTGACAAAAGCAGCCTGAAAGCTCTGCTGCAGAAGCCAGTGCTATTTACATAGGCACATAAAGGCAAGTCACAATGCAATTAGACGTATCGGGATCCCACCAGAGAACGTGAGAGTTCTTTACGAAGGTTTCCCCATACACTGTCATGATGGTGCTTTATGCTTTTAATTAGAAGACCCGCTTATTGACTTTAAGGCATTAATTCTCTGGGGTCTAGTGGCTATGAAGTTATGACAGGTGATTTGCTGTGTTCAACCTATTTATATTTCATTTTTCAATATTTCTAAAAAACAGGCCTTTATGATGAGATAAAAAAACCCCTCTACTATTTTCCAAAAAAAGAAAACAAGATAGGTGGTTAAACAATATGATAATACACACAGGCCTCTGAAGAAAATATAGCAATTTAATTTATTAAAAGACATTACAAGTGTCAAGCACACTTTAACTAACTGGGAATTGGAGCAAAGTAATAAGCAAAAAAAAAAAAAAAAGAGAAACATAACAAGTAATTCTGAAAAAAAAAAAAAAGTATAGGTTGGTTTCGTTTGCTTTTGGTTTTGTTCTTTTTTTTCCCACAAAGTAATATGATTGCTTTGAGTAGTAAGTCAGATTTTTGAACATTCTATCATGTCCACTGTATAGTTTCAATGTGACAGTTTTTTATTTACTTTAATTTTTACTATTTGCTTCTAGTGATTTTTGTTATTCATATTACTTCGTTGAGAACCTGACTCGTGTGTCTTTTCTGTTTTCTGACTGTTTGAAAAGTTTGGAATAGGGGATAATAGAGATCAGACAGGAATAATGAATGACAAATAACTTAGTTAGACTGCAAGTTTTCATATGCTAATTACTTGTTCCTAAATTAGGAAAGTTTCGGGGACTCTTGTACATTTTAATGACTATTCTGTGATTTTTCTTTCCAAACACGTCTGGCTAGCAAATGATGTTATTTTTTCCAAAAGTGATGTACAAAAAATATGAAAGTTCTTTATTCATTAAAAGAAATGTAGGACAAGTTAAATTAGTAAAGTTTTAACTGTAATGGGACTTAAACACTAGCTTCTGGGTAAATCACGCTTTGTCAATAACCCAAATGAGGGAAGACACCTGGTTGTTGTTTCCCCATCACAGTGTAGGGAAAGGTTCATTTTGTCTTGTGCTCACATTTCTTTCATTGAAATCTCATTCTGTTTTGCTATACTGGGGTAAGAAATAGTTTGGAGGTCACAAAACAAATTATGTGCCTTGTATGTACAACATGAGACATAAAGTGAAATAATCAGCTGGCAGGACCAAAATGAAAAAGGAAACTTTTGGTTTTGCCTAAAAAATAATTTAGTTGTGGAGCTTCTTGTTTGGGGAAGTTATACAGGGGAAAATTTACTTAGATCCAGAAAGTGGCTAAAAAAGTTAATCAGAGAGAAAATCCTTTGCGAATACTAAACACAACCCTCTGGCTTCGAATATATGTGAACCATAGATTCTTGGAAGCAGGAATAAATAGACTGTTCACTACTGGATATTTTTGGAGTCAAGGTACAGGCTAGATTTGATCTGTTTTAGTATAGTCATGCTTTTGAATGTCTTTCCTACATTGAGAGATAAAAGAGAGTAGTGGGCATGGGAGTAATAAAGAGAAAAGGGAAGACAAGGGCATGCAAAGAGTGCGCAACAGTGTAACATTTTGGTTGTAATTAATAGTCATATCAGCACTGGGATTTCTATCACTGTATGTGATGCCTTCATAAACATTTCTTGTTGCTATTGCAATAAAGATGATGGAATAAAAATAGATAATCCTAATCTCTAAATGGACCCATAATTTAGACTGCATTATGTTTTCATTTGGTAGGATTAAACATGTTATTTGGTTTCATGGAGGGACCAACATCTCTCCCAAGAGACAATAGTACTGCTGTGGTTGTTTTGCTAATTAAGGAATCTTTTTTCTATAGATGACCATTAACATGATCAGTTTTATTTCTTTTTGGAAACATACAATAGCTAAAAGTAAAAAGCTGAAAGACCAGAAAGCTACTTAGCCACTTTTTACCTACAATAGTGTAGCAGTGTAAGTTTTGATAGTTAGTAATTTCTATGAAATTACAATTAGCTACTTGTTCATAATGTATATATTTAGATGTGTATCATCATTGAAACACCTTTCAAAACTGTAAACCTGTATTTTGTGCAAAATTACTAACAGGGTATTCAATGCAGTCAATGTGTTGAAATAAAGTCAGTCTGGACATCATCTAATTACCAACAAAAATCTAATGGAACAAAAGCCATCACATTTCCAGTTTCCTGCACAATAAATACTCCGATATATTTACATCCTAATTAATAAGCAGAGTAAGTCCTATCATAAGATATTTTCTGTAAGAGTGTTAGACTCAAGAACAGAGTAGGAATCCTCCATGTTGAGTTTGGCAGGAATGTTCTATCATTTTGGTCTATTATCAGCCCTACATCACTCACAAATACCATAGAAAATAGGCTTCTAACATTCACTGATGTTGAGAAGTCTTCTCTACTTGCAGTAAACTTTTATTAAAAATTAATAAATAAATAAAAGAACCAAACTGAACAACAGCATAGAAAAGCTACCTTTATAATTGTAGCTCCACGAATTTGATTCAATAGCATAATGAGGCACTTCTAGGCATCTATACTTAAGAGTCAGATCTGCTCTGGGTGCTTACTCTCTCTTATGCAACAAATTAAAGAGGTAAACATGGCAGAAGATCATTTTCTTCTTGAAAATGGAGAAGAGTGGAAAGCAGTATCTTGGATTAAGATAGTTTTCATAGGCACCCAGAGAATTTTCAGATCAAGAAAGGAAGTTTTTAATTAATTTTAGGCATTTCTAGCTGTGTATGCATATTTCATATTTGTAGGAAACTGAATTGCACTTTTGAAATTGAAGTATCAACAACCCACTTAAGTCTCGTTTTGGATCTTCCCTGAAGTTATACATTACACGTTATGCATAAAACTGATCCTGAGAGTAAAACAGTTTGACTTTCCTGTATGTTTGCTCTTGTGACAGTATTTTTTAACTGTGTTGATATGAGAAAGTCCAGATATCTTGGGATAAATAACAGCTCTTCTATTTAAGACCTTAAGAAGAGCTTATATGCCCCCAAACTTGTATTTTTTTCCAGACAAATTATTCAGTGTAAAAAAAGGTAGCTTGTCTTTCTAAAAATCTAACCTAACCCATATCCTTTAATCACCACAATTTCAATTACATTACTACTAAAACACATAACAAAAAACCTCAGCAATGGACAAAATACATTATGAAATATAAAAAAACCCACCATAAACAACAAAAAAATGCAAAGAACAAACAAATAAAAACCCAAACCAAACCAAAACCAAACAAACCAAAACAAACCAACCAACCAACAACAAACAACACCATAATCAATCAAAGACTTGCAAAGATGGTATGCGGACTGATTGTTACAGACCAAACGAAAAAAAAAATCACTTGAGTATCCTGAGCTTAATATTTTAATACTTCATGATGAGAACATCCTGCAACAATTGCTTTGACTACTCTTGGGTTGCTCTTAGAGGCCCCATATGTTTACTTCTTCTCAGTTTAAAAAATATTTGAAATTTTGCTTAAACTGCCATTGTCAATATAAGCTTTTATATAAAACAAAAAACAAACAAACAAACAAACAAACACAAAATCACAGAGTGTGTGACCTGATGTTTTTCAACAAAATGGAAGAAATCTCTACACCTTCCATCATGATTTATGTCTACTCTGTGTTAACACTGAAGGTCATAGTGCTCTGAAATTCGTCCATGTGGAATGTACAGATTTCAGTCAGGTTTTTGATGACATATCCTAAATGATAAAGGAAAAATATATATATTGGTTTAGTCATTGCAAACAGAGAGGTCATAGGCTTCTGTAAAAAGATAACAGTGATAAGATAGGTATCCCATCTCTTCCAGGTACTTCTAGAACCAAAACAGTGCTGGAAATCATACTTTTCACAGCTTCTGTTGTACCAGCTCTCTGTATAGCTAGAGGATTTTCTGGACAAACCCTTCTGAAACTACTAAACTAAATAGAAAACAAAGCTATTTCTTAATACTAAAGAGTTAAAATTTCTGGTTGCTTTCACATCACCTTTCTCATTGTTTTTAGTCTCAAACTGCAGCTTTGGCACTGCCAGTGTCACTTGGTTTGAGCTGATTTTACCACTTCAGTAACACAAAGTCTTATTCAGGCATTAGAGACGAATGAGACTACTATATGGCTATATTTATGGGCAATCACTGTATAAAGTAGCTGGTGGACTGGTCACAAGGCAGGAAGTTAGTAAAGGCCAGATCTCCTTTTATCCTTTTTTACTAAGTTCATCAGAGCAGTTAATGAGTGGTTTCAAGTAGCTGTCTGAACTGCCAGACAAAGATAAGGCTGCTTACACAAGACAAATTCATCATGAGTTACAGTCTGAGTTGTTTTTATACATGCCAAAAGCTGTCAGACATCCTCTTTGGGGCTTCAGATGTATTTTTAGAAAATTCTAATCTAGAGTATCTGTCAAACTACTCCTATATTTAATGCAGATGTAGAAACAAACAGACAACAGAGAAGCTTCTGAAAGTCCTAACACAATATCCACCATCTTCACCATTCCTTTGTACATCCTGCAGCTTACTTCTCCAATAGTGTGGCTGCAGTAGAAGGTCTTTGTATAGACCTCTCTTTTTCCAAAAAGCTCCTGCCCTGTCTCTTTTGGTGCTAACATTTTTCCTTTATATTTTGTGAAGTTCAGAAAACTGGGTGTTTTTGTGTTGTACAGCATTTGTGATCTCTTTGTTTGACAATTGCTTACTGCTTTCTAGTGATATTACTCTCAATAAGTGTATTTTAACCCCACCCCCTGCCCCCCGTCTCTCAGTACTATTAACATTTTCTCTGTCATTCTCTGAGAATGACGTATTGTTGGGATGTTGCCCAGCCAGGCTGTGCCAGCATGTTATGTTAAACAATGTATTGAGAGATGTCAAAACAACTCAGAAACAATCATATTTATAACAACAATCAATAACATGGACAATAAATTATGGGAAACCAATCAAAATACAGGCACTCAATGCAAACTAGTATAACTTAATTTACTTTTTTTGACATCAGCTGAGTGGCTAGCCAATAGCTTTCTAAAAGCTGCAGTATACTAAACACTTTAAAACAACAAATCACGTCTTTTTCCATATAACTAAATTCCTTCAATAGCATATTTGTTACTACCTCAACTAGGGAAACTGGTCCAGCAAGTAAACCCCAACTAAGAGCCTGAAGGTTTGGAGATGCCTTCAAAGCCACTGAGAAGTTTGAAAAGCTACAGAAAATCTCTGTTGTGAGTTATTTTGTTTTGGAAAGCCACCAGGTGATGTAAAATTTAGTTCAGAGTTCTACAACTGTGTCATGTTGCCTGGTGTCCCAAAGCATCTGACTGTAGGTGCCATAAACAAGTTCTATCAAGTCTTCCAGAGCATGAAAGAAACGAAGATACTAGTAACAAAATGCTGAAAAAGTATTAATATACCCTAGCAAAGACTCTTATAAAGTGATTCATCTGGCACATATTGAGAAACACACTTTATCTAACGTCACAGGAGAATCTGGGCTGTATCAACAGGGCTGGTACAAGAACAAGTTTTCAGGTGACTGTGTTTTTGTCAGTCCTTTCAGCACATTTAGTGGTGTCTCTTCCAGGAGGGTAGCAAAATAAAGCAGATAGGAAGGCAGTAATGATATATCTTCACTGCAACTAACATTAGAAATCTGGCAGTTCCCTTTCCTGCGTTGAGAGCTCTGTCGGATTTGTTCCATGCTCCTCTAGCCAGGCACCACCTTGCTCAATGTACTTAAGAAGGTATGGGACAATCACCTGTGTACCATTTGCCAGTTCTGGCTCTAGTTCCACTGTAGCAGGCTCTTCAGTATTTGCACTGAAGGCAGAAAAGCTAAGGTACTCACATGTTTCATCTTTTCAAAACTGCCAAGTAATTCAAAATGAGATGTCCCTCACCATATCTTGTCCAGATTTGGTAAGGTATTGCTTTCTAGAACAGATCGTAGCTCTTGCACAGTCCCAGTACTATTACCAGATAAAACAGGACAGTAAATCTTTAGCATAAAAAAGATTTCATAATTCTGAATATTATGAAGGATTACTTTGATAATTTAAATTTTGTCTTCATTTTACTGCAGTCTTATTCTAAAGCTTCCTTCCTCCTCCTGCTTTTACACTGATATGCAATTAAGTATCCTGAGGTATTGGAAAGCCATCATACACATTATCATAAAGAACTCAATGCAAGAAAGACATCACAATTTACGACAAATGAGTATTCCTAGTTTTCTAATTCAACTCTGTAACAACACCAGTAAGTCAACAATTTAGAGTGCCTGAATGGAGTATTTTTGAAGTCAAAACACTTACCAAAAATCTAAAAAGGTTTCTGGGAAACCTTCTGCACAAAAAAAAGGGCACCAGTCTCCTGATGTAAATGTCGGTTTGATTCTTTTCTCTGTCCTTAGAGAGCAATAATGTTCCAACGGATCTCTGATGTACTTTACTGACAAAATTATTCCTAAAGTAATGTAACTTCCAGCTCACATATTAACACTTATCAATTACACAACATGCAAAGAAGTCTTTGATGTTAGAAAGCAAACAAACAAACAAAAAACCCCAACAAAACACCAAACCAAACCACCAAAACATCTTTCTGGTAGATCTTTATTTCTCTTCTGGTTTCAGCTGAGATAATTTTCTTCCTAGTAGCTGGTATAGTGCTGTGTTTCAAATGAGAATAACATTGATAAAACACTGATGTTCTGGTTGTTGCCAAGTAATGTTTATATTGAGTCAAGGACTTTTCAGCAAGAAGGCTGCAGATGCACAAGAAGCTGGGAGGGGGCACAGCCAGGACATCTGACTCGAACTGGCCATAGGGATGTTCCACTAAATATGACATCATGCTGAGTATATAAGCTGGGGTAAGAAGAAAGGGGGGGATGTTCATGGTAATGGTGTTTGTCTTCCCAAGTAACTGTTACACGTGTGGAGCCCTGCTGTTCTGGAGATGGCTGAACATCTGCCTGCTCATGGGAAGTAGTGAATGAATTCCTTGCTTTGCTTTGCTTCCATGTCCAGCTTTTGCTCTACTTATTAAATTGTCTTTATCTCAACCAGTGAATTTTCTCACTTTTAGTCTTCTAGTTCTCTCCCCTGTCCCACTGAGGAGTGAGTGAGCAGCTGTGTGGTGCTTAGTCACCAGGAGGGGTTAAACCATAGCAGTCATTTTGGTCCCCAGCATGGGGTTTCAAGGGTTTGAGATAATGACAGGTTTGATTGGAATGCGCTAGATTGAATTTATAGCTGTTATTGTTCTTAATGTAGCTATTAATTGTCAGACTTCTGTGCTCGCCACAGGGCTTGCTTGGTTGTCTTACTGTAAATTAGAGCCTTGTGGTAAATAGTGGCTGCTTTTTGCTTACTGTATGGCCACACTGCTTATCAACTTATTTTGCTGAGCCTGGGAACATTTGGATAACATCAATGATAAAGTGCCTTGGCTGGCAGATGCCAGGGCATTGCTACTGTTTCTGTGCTGCTGTACTGGACAGGCTGGAACTCCAGTGTGAACTCAAGTCGAAACAATTTTGCTGACACCGAGGCCAGTGAAGAAGGAGGGCAGGAGGTGCTCCAGGCACTAGAGCAGAGATTTCTCTGCAGCCTGTGGTGCAGACCACAGTGAGACCAGCTGTCCTCGTGCAACCCATAGAGGTCTGTGGGAGAGCGGAGATCCACCTGCAGCCTGGGGAGGACCCCATGCCAGAGCAGGTGGTTGCCCAAAGGACTGCACCCCATGGAAGGGACCCACACTGAAGCAGTTTTTGAAGAACTGCATCCTGTGGGAAGCACTCACGTTGGAAAAGTTTGTGGAGGACTGTCTTCCATGGGAGGGAGCCCACACTGGAGCAGGCAAAGAGTGTGAGGAGTCCTCACGCTGAGGAAGAAGGAACAGCAGAAAAAACATGTGATGAAATGACTGCAGCCTCTGTTTCTTCTCACCCTTCGCTGCTTGTGGAGTTAAATCAAGACAGTTGCAGCATCCCACATTTATTATTGCTCCTGTTTTTTCCTTGCTGACCCTGTACCATTAAGGTTCTTACTATTAGGGAAATGCCTTCAAAACTATCGGCATTCTCCTTAAATGCTTTTTGCATATTTGGACTGCAAGATTAACTTACAGCTATTTTCTCTTGAGACAAATTATTTTGGGAAGTTTTCATCAGTCAGAACTTTGATTACAAAATAAATAAGACAGATATTTTTAGATGGAAATTGTTACTATTTTAGCTGCAGTATCAGGAATAAAATTGAATGAATTCATGGCATTGACCAATGTTTTCCCTCTGAGTAACAAAAACACAAGATTGCTTGACAACCAGAAGACTACGTAGTCTCACTGAGGAGATACAGGGTTTGAGAGCAAAATGACACAGGAGTAGACCTATTTTGGGATTGGGGAGATATAAAGAATGCTTTAAACAGATTAAAAAAGCACAGGAAGAAGGGAAGGCTAGAAGAGGAGCAATAAAATAAAGGCGGACAGGGACTTCAAGGATAGTAAAAGCCAAGGGGAAGCAAAAGAAGAAAGAGTTGATAATATATATTATTATGAAATGTAGTTTCATGGAAAAACACCGATATATGAGCCTCAAATGTTTTGTCTGAAGCAACTTAGACTTGATTAGCTTTGATCAAATCTAAGGCCTGAGCTCCAGAAAGGCTGCCCTGAGGCTGCAGAGTCTGGGAATTGCAGATTGCCTTCCCCCGGCCTGGTTGCTGCCAGAGACACAGGTGTCCAAGAAACGTCAAACACTGCTTCATATAATTAATATTCTTGCCCATTTCTCTACCTATATAAACAAACTAATATGAAAGTCAGTTTCAAAGAGCAGCTGCAGGGGCTGTTCAGCTCTCATTGTTTCTGTTATTTTTAAACTGTTTGGTTTTCTAGCATTATTAAATGGTTTGGAATAGTCCAAATCCCCATAGAAAATCTTGACACTTCCTGCAAATCAGAGTATCTGCTTTGTAACCTCAATTAGTCAGCCTATCTTCAACACTTCTAATGCATGTTCTGGTACTTTACAGGCATGGGCTGTGGGCAAAATTCATGCCGGGTATCTGTTTTTCCATTTCTGGCCACATGAGCTAGAGAATTAGTCAATTTTATGAGGAAGGCTTTCCTTAGAGGTTTTGCTACAGCGTACCATGCAGTGTCTTTTATAAGTAACTGTAAAAAATGCAAATTTTACTTCTCAAATAGTTTAGCCCAGACCTGCAGCATCCCAAGAGTGCAGCTTCCCAGAATGTCCTCGTCAAATTTGTGTCCTTTGCCATTCAAGTAGCAGGACAAGGTCTCACAGAATCCCCTACTGATCCTTACACATATCTCTAGTGTGTCTCACCTCAGCAAGCTGAAACTACATAATTGTGTCCTAAATCAAAGCTAATTTAATGGACTCCAGTCAATGGAAAAAAAAACTGGCACCTTTCAGAAAGCAATTAATTCCACTGGAAAGTAGTTAAGAAAGCAGATGGGATAGATCATTTTCTGCTAATGCCTATTTTTCTGCTATAAAAGGGAGCTCAGCAAATACAGCAAACTCAAAAGTATAGGTTGTTGGAGATAAATTCTGCACCTCATATCTCCATCGCATAGGACTGCCTACATCAGAGTTGAGTCTAGGTCTTCTAGACCTCGAACAATGATCTGCGTTCAAGCCAATGAGCATTAAAAGCAGCATCAGTTGGTCAGTGCTGCCATGTCCTCATGTTTCTGCTGAGATACTATCGTTCCTATATTTGCAAGGTTCTGACCACCCTACTTCAGTGAAACTGTTAACAGTAGATTCTGCAAAGACACGAAGTGGGAAATAGCCTATACAAAAAGCAGAATCTCCCAAACCTGATTTTTCTCTGGGTCTGACAGCAGCATGTTATTTATTATGAATGTGGTTGTCCAGTGGCAGGGCATGTTGTTGTAAAAACCACAGAATTATTTATCTTCTCATTTACATGCCCTGACCTCAAAGCAATGAGCCTTTCTGTTTCTTTGCTCTATCTAGAAAAATTCACATCGAGGTTATCTTTTCTTTGAACCCTTGCCTCATTTTCACAAATACATATGCTTTTAGTTTAAAGACTTCAAGAAGTAGAACATCATCTCCAGCCAAGGAAAAATCTGCAAAAAACCTATACAGTGAGTCAGTCATAGTAGAACTGAAAAGACTTTGTTCTCAGATTCCTGTCCCTTTCACTCCATCATACTCTCTCAATATTTTCAAAGCTGATTGGAGATTTCTTAACTTATGTTTATACTTTCTTAACTATTTGTAATAACATACTAAACAACAACCAGGCACTTGTACCTTGCAAACTGCAATAGTTTTGAATAAACAATGGAAACTTTTTAATGTGCCATGTAATCTTATGATCTCTCCTTTGTTATGATATGGTTATGTGCTCACCCACAGTCTGCCTTATCTAAATTAACACAAGAGGATTCTGTTCTTTGCAAACAGAAATCTGCTTTTGTACAGCACTTTAACAGCACTGGATGAGCAAACAGTTAGTGAAATGACAGACTACCATATAAGAGATGGGGCTAGTTAAGCAAATGAAACAAATTACTGTTGTTTTTTTTTTAAATAAACAAGTGGTTCAATAGTTAACCAATGCATCCTTACTGGTAAGTAGAAGTCCATAAATGTAAATTTGAATTGTTACATGTGTTTAAAGCATATATATAATACTTTAAATGACTGTGTCTTTAATGCATAGGAATATTTGCTAGGATGTTTCAGCTTCTGTTTTTTACAGTTGACTCTCATGTTGAAAGATTCAGACCAAATGGGTCTGCATTGCCTTTTTTTCTCTCCTCTTTTCTTTTCTCACCACACAGACTTTCAGTATAGGTTAGATGTAGTTCACATCCGCATTACCTACCCACTCACCCCAGCTAGAAGTACCTTACCTGACATTAGCACTCAACTCTACAAAAATCTCTGCTGAACTTCTCTCTACCCCTTCAATAATTTATCCATTTTTGCTCAGCTTTTCATTCACCCTTTCCTTTCTTTCCTTAAAAAGATTTCAAAAATGTATTTTGCTACAACGCTGTTCTACACAAAACCACAAATATGCAAAGCAGAAGAAGCATTAAATATTACAAGAAAGGTATTATGTGTTTGTAAAGGACTAAATCCATACATCATAATGATGATTTCACACTGGATAGGTCTTGTGTAAATGATAGTAGATACTGTTAGACTTCTTAGTGATTGCAATGAATTTTGTTGGTGTCTGATAAAACTTTATTGAGACATTTTTGTTCATCTATTTTCTCCAGTATCTTGAGGTCTTCCAAGAATCTTTCCAAGAAATTCCCAGGAAGTGTTAGAAGATAGTCACAGCTGATCATAGATTTCTTCTTCAGAAAGTATAAATTACAGTGAGGATGTGCCTTAAAATTCTTCAGATATCCTAGCTAAATATATCAGAATGATCAGCCCTGAGTGAGGAGTTCTGTACTGTGCTGTGCTTTTAACAACCAGCACACCCACAAGGATACAATACCCATTCATTTGTCAGATTACCGAGGAGTAAGCTAATCTCAAATAAAATTTTAAGGATAGAATGATGTTTTCTTCAAGTATGATTTGAGATAGAGGTCATGAAAAGATATGATAAAAAATCAGTATTCAGGTTATAGTTAACAAAAAGGATCTTGTCTGGGTCTTCCAGCATTTATCTAGTTTGTCATTGCCGGGTAATTAGCCTATACAATGCACATTTGGCCCTTGAGAGGAGTTCTGGTTACTTCATTCTTTTTCCTATTGTTGAAGATGATTATCTGCAGCACCCAGGGCAGCTGCCCTCCTTGACCTGCCCTTTTGCTAACCTAGTCTAGGATGACCTTATTTTTCCTCTCTGCTAATGTTTACTTACCCCTCACTTCATGTAACTGGGCACTGAGACATCACAGGGTAACAGAAGGAATTAAATAAATTATTTTCCCCATTTTTAATACAATTTTATTAATATTTTTATTACTTGAATTAGCACATCTCTATATTTAGAGTGACTTTGCCATTTTATAGTTTTCTCAATAATTCTTGTAAACCTGTTAATGCCACATCTCCAAACAGATAAAATGCTCTGTTTTTATACTAGATGTTTAGCTTCTTTTCCTCTGTGGTTCTCTTATGAAGAACAAGGATGGTGTAACAGTGATTGGGAGCTGGAAACATAATGCTGTGGCTATATAATTGCAGCCAAACTTTCATCCTCACCGTCAACTTCACGGACATCCACTAAGGATCCCAAAACAATACTAACAGATTTTTTTTCCTTCTTCCAGACAGAAGGAAAATAGTATCATGAACTTACCGGTTGATAGACCCACTTCTAAGCTCTATATGGCAGCTGATCAATAGAAACTAGAAGGACCACTCCAAAGCTGTACTTTGTTCTTCTATCAAGGGAATAAGAGAAAATGCACAATAAATGTATAGGATGTGGGGTATAGAAGAGAATGCAGGCAGTGTGAATATCCTATTGTTTCTAGATAACTGCTCCTGATTACCAGTGTCTAACTATTTGGGCAGATAACATTCAGTCTATGCTCTGTTACCATCAGCCGGTATCCCACAGGCACAGTTCCCAGTGAAGTTTGTGATATTTTCCAACAAGGAAGCCTGGACTTTCAGAAGGAGCATAAATCTGTGCTTCTTCATCTTTTGGTGTCCAGACTTGGAGATCAGCCATCCCCTAGTCTGTAAAACAGTCACATTTTTTGTAGTATACAAGTAGCAGAACTGAGCAGTTTAGTATGAAGAGTCTAATAACAATTCCTTTGCCTTCTTAATTCTTGCTTCTAAGTTATGGTGTATGTTGTGAACACCAGATTTTCCTGGATACATGTTGTCTAGTCTAATTTATTTTTCAGTTTTATTGTGTGTGAATTTGCTAACTCAAAACTGGAAATTCTTCACTATTGACCATTCACAGGCCTGTTAAATTCAGTGCTCTCTGCTTTGATTTGTTACAGTTAAAGAAGGATTTCCCAGTCTTCAAACCAAATCATGACAGAGGCATTTGCTGTCAGGACTAATAAATGTGGAATAGTATCTCAGGGTAGAGTATCTATCATTTCCATTTACTATTGAAAGTGGCAGAAAACTTCAGATGTAGTACTAGGCACGTAGCTAGTTTTTAAGTAAGTGGGACAATCAAATCTAGTAGTTCAGGGAGACTTGAGGCTTTAGATCACCTATGATAAATTTATGTCATTTGAGATGATTGATTGGTTGTTTGAACCTGAATACACATAGCATTATTTTTAACATCCCTTTTGTTCCTGTGAATTACCTAGGGACAGATTTTATTTAAACTTTCCAGCTTAAATACTACCTTTGAGTCCAGATCTCTTCTTCTTACCAAGGAAAAAGTTTTCCCCGTGTCATTACATATGAGAAAGCAATGGCTGAATGAGTAACATACAACAGAGTTTTCGTTAGGTATAGATGGAATTTTTCCAGTTAGATAAGTTTGAATGTATATGCAACAATGACATTTTTTTATTCCTACTGTTTTCATAAACTGCCTGAGCAATATGAGAATTAAATTCATTTACTTTAAAAAATATTGTTCCCCTCAATATTACAATTGTACATTTCTTTTTGTCATTCTTAGTCTACTTTCTTCTGTGATAAACATAGAGCTCACATCAGTTAATCCTGTCTCTTTTGGCCTTCCCTCTCTGTAGTATAGAACAAACAAAATATTTAGCATATTGTCCTATACCTATTTAAGAACTGGTGGACAGAAGTAGGATTCTTATTGTTTCTTTTTTTGCATAATGAATATTAGTATTAAAATGCCAAAGGAATAGTTCAACATTTGAAATGTGTAAGTTAGAAGATAAATTTCTGAAGGACTAGAATACTATTTCTATGTTTCTACAGCAATTAAAATTAGGACCTATATTTACTGTTTAATCCTTTTGCAAAACCTTAACTGAGGTTTCAGCTTCCTTGATCTGTTTTTCACAGGGTTATTTTGTTTATTTGTTGATTTGTGGGTTTACTTTTTCATAACAAAAAACACATGAAAATTACCAATTCAAAACGACTCTGCAAAAGGAAATGTTCTTTTCACAACTTTTCGTAACTGAAGATTGAATGTGAAAAACTGACTGCTTATTGTACCAATAAGAAAATAGATTCTGTTAGAGGGGCTAATTTAAAGAATTGGCTTACAGGCCGAAATACTACCAATAGTGAGCAAATATACTAGAATTAGGTTCTTGAATCAATGAAGTTCAATGAAGTCACCAGGCCTTTGTTCACCACTTTCAAGGGAATTACAAATCATAAGTTAAGAAGCAACAATTATAATGTAAAAATCCTTTAATTAAAGTGAAAAGGCATAGACAGTCATCTCAATATTTGAAGCATTAATATGGTCTCAGGCAATCACCTAGAAGACAAAACAAAATATCCACAATATATGACAAAACTGCATGAAAGATTCATACACATTACTAGCATTATATTTTTTTTAATTCCATGAATGTTTATGATTTGTTTTATTTCATTAATTTGTCATCCATAAAAAGACTTGCATTACAATCAAGACTATCACATATAAAGGTGAAATAGTCCATGACAACTAAAACACAGAAAAAAGTTGAAATTATCCAAAGAAATTGTGGTGAAAATCTGGGTAAATTTATTTCATTTTTTGCACTAACTTAGTCTTTCCAGGTTTGGAAAATAGACTTCCATCGACTGCAATCAAGTGAAAAACACAAACAAATAAACATACAAATGAAACCAGGAACTGAAAATAAATTCTGAAACATTTACCAAGACATTTTTCTATAATTTAAAATTCCTGTTCTTTTTAAACTTTTAGAATGGCCAGTCTTTGACAGTACAGAACTCAGAAAACTGGTAAAACATATTCATAACATTTCAGTATCTTCTGACCTCTTTTTTTTTTTTTTTTAAATTAGAAATATTGGTCTAAAAAAACATTGTCAAACTATTTCATACTAAGTCTACAGACTTAGATGACAATGAGACTTAAGCTCAAAATTTTCAATGTATTTTCTTATGCCTATGAGGAATATGACTCTTGAAATAACCAACCGAGGTTCTGGGTTATGAATTGCAATTGAACAGCCAACCTTGATCAAGTCTATTTTGATCACTGAAAATTCAACGTATCCACGCTGACTGTACCAGGAACTTAATTAAGGTTGAATATGAATTGCAACTTATATGTGTCTGAAAAAAAGTATGAAACAACTTTGAAAATGCTTTTTACCCTTCAACACACAATACCCAGAAAAAGTCATGATGTTAATATCTTTAAGGGTTCAAATATCAAGCAGCACAATAATTCAACATTTGTCTTGCTATCTTGGGTGTTTTTATTCCAAGGATATGTACACACAGTGACCCTCAGTTGTGATATCTCTAGTTCTTGTGAGGTGTACGTAATATTTATGTAATAAATATGTCTATTGAAACCATACCATTAGAATGAGGCTACATTATATTAATATATATGGTGTCTGGAATTACAAGTAAAATATTTCAATTTATTTTCACTTTTAGATATTAAACATCCATTTTTAAGTTCACAGATCACTGAACCAGACATACAGCTTGATTAAGAGCTACCAATATAAGGCTAAATCAGCACAAAAGAAAATGCATTCATAAGGTCAGCTAGAATGACATCTTTACATGTAGATCATGTTTGCAATTTGGTCTCATTATCAGCTTCGGAGCTACAGACTATACAAGTGCCAATAGAAGTGGGAACATGATTTATTTTTGCTACTCATTATGGTGAGTGTGACTTGAAAATTTCTGTTGCTTATCTTGATATCCATAACATATGTCTTGAAAATTAGAGGACATGGTATTGGAAATATTATAACACAAACTATTTTCTGAAATCACTAAACAATGATGCTATGAGCATGCTAAAATTTTCAGAATTGAAAACTTTTTTTTTCAAAAAGCAATTTTCTATTTGAAGTATGATGAATGCTGTAAACTACAGCTTTATCATTAGTAGCAGACAAAAAAAAATCACAAACAATACCTTTAATGCCTTATGACCTCAGAGAAGTTTTGCATTTCTTGCAGTGTTACAATGCACATCACTGTGCATGTTAGTGGAACACATCACAGATGGAAGTGACCCTAGGACTACTAAGTGAAGTTTTTAATAGAAAAGCAGATCATGGTACTTGATGATCGCAATTTTTACTGTCTTTTCAAAAAATGTCTATCACTTACTGGCCAAGATTTTTAATAACTCTGCCTTTAGATTTCATTGATGGTGTACCACTAACAATATACTAGAAACATAATGGCTTGCAGAAGATTTTACAGTGTAGTTTACCTCCAAGATCTGCTTGCTCATTCTATTACATCTGAATGTTGTCAGTGTTCTAAGATTAGGATTAAATTGAAAATTCATAGTTTCTCCATATTTTGCACACTATCTAAACATTCTGCTGAACTGTTTCTCAAAAATGACAATTAGTATCTAACATCCCTTGGCACTGTTTTAGAAATTCTTATCCATTTTAATCAGTTGCTAAGAACAACCATGAAGTTCTTAGGAACTGCTGGAGGAAAACAAGTTACTTCTAGAGAAACTGAAATGAGAAATGCCAGCTAACACAATGTTTTACATATTAGGAATACAGGCAAGGCAGCCAAAACTAATCATGACCATGTACACATGTATACAACAGGCACAGGAAAGCAGTGCTGAAAATTCTTTGAGTAAGAGATTTATGAAGTACTTGTGCATGATATTCCAGCTTTTTACGCAACTGTTTATGATTGAAAAGTATTTTACTGTTAGTCAATAGTTCCCATTCTTAGTGTGCCAAGAAATGTATTGATAATTTTGAAGATGAGTAGTTTTGAAGATTTTTCTTACTTGGTTAAATGTCATGTGTTCAGATAATGGTAAAATAATTCCATCACAAACTGTTGCAGTTTAGCTAATAAATACCATGCATTTCTTTCTAATAGTGTAAAAAAAAAATGCTGTACCATTTACATCAAATCGTTTAAAATCATGAACAGTACCTCTTCATCATACATACCATAGTGTTTGGAGCATACAGCTGGAGATATATGTGTTTGTTTTTTCAAAAAATGTTTTACAAAATACATCAGTACCCACTATAGTGGAGTCGATTGTCGATTAAAAGGAAATGCTCCTTGTGGCCCTTTTTCAGTTACTGAAACCAAACCTTTCAGATCAGCAAATATTCTTCACAGAGTTTTTGTAGAATGCAGTTTAGCACCTATACTTTAAACTTCTAAAAATGTTTTATAATGTTAAATAAACAAATGCTACATAATAGAATTTTCCTTAATTTAGACACCTAAACTTGCTAAGAACCTCTAAGTATTTCAGTCACTGACTTTTCTTATTGATCCTGTGAAGCTCCAAAAGCTGTAAGATTGAATTGGCTTCAGTGGGAGTTAAAGGTTCTCAGCACTTTGCAGAAATCAGTCTAGCATGAGCTCTTATTACAGAAAGTGGGTCTCACCAGGCTCAGTGGAACTTAGCATTACTCCCAATCCATGTAGTAAGGGACACTTTAAATCCAAGAACACTTTCATTGTCTCATCTGCAAGTATGCTAGTTGTTTCCAAACTATTTCCAAAGATGCCTTCCTAAGTCAAATCTTTCAAGTTCCCATGTAATACGAAAGGATATTCTAAGTGAAGCATACTTCTAAGTGAACCATATACTGTTTTCATCAAGGGAATGTGATCATGATTATCCCAGTCTGCATTCAAAACTTAAGATAACCTAGGATGATAAGGAAAGCAGCAGCTACATTAGAGACAGTGAGAAGTTAGAAACAAAAAATTCCTGGTACTTTTTCCTCTGCCTCATCATTTTAGAATCTGGCTAGACATCTTTTTAGAAAGATGCAGAGTGACAACAGTGGAAGCTGGCATCCCCTGCTCCCACGGAAGGAGACAGGGCCAGAGGTCTTAGCTGTGCTTGGACTGAACTGTTTACAAGAGAGAAATAGAACAAAGGATAGTACAAATTTGAACTGTTACTACAGTATGAAAGTCCAAACTAATATTAGGTGAAGAACTGAAGATCTGTGCTAATTCAATAATTCACAGTACATCTCCCAAAGCAGTAAAAGCAGCTAGATAATAATAACATAAAATGCACTAATCAGCCTTATTAGTTTATGTTGCAAATGCAACAGATTTTTTGAGATTGTCTACAAGTAGCTTTTGATTAAAAGCTGAATAGGGACCTAGCTTTTCCTTTTCCTTAAGATAAGCCCACCTGTTCTCTTACTTATGCCATTTATAGTTTTCAACATAAAGAAACCTCATCCCTGGATTAATTTAAAATTTTACTGTTATTATTAATAAGGGTAATAGAAATGTGTATGTCTTTGGAAAAAAAAAAGCCTTTGGATTTCCTCTAGACAGTTCTCTTGAAGATTTTGGACTTTCTTGTATTTCGATGGTCTTCTCTGAACTGTATCATGGACTTTCTGTGTGTCATAGAGATCCCTACTTATGTGTGGACTTTACACCACTTCTTTTTACCTAGCACTTCTAAGGGTCAGTGTGAGGACATAAGTTCCTGAAGAAGAAAGGCTGATTTCATAGATCACTCAGCCTTTGGCTAGCATGGGCCATTCATGTAAACTGCTTACTTACTTTTCCTTAGATATGTTTCTAGACATAATGATAAAATTGTCAGATTTGATCCCCACATGCTCTGCAGATTTGCAAGACACTTCAGTAACATCTTTATTTTTTAACTCCAATATATATAGGACTGACAGCTGGAACTTCCCCTACCTCATCATTGAGTTTTCTCAGCACAGTGTCATACCTAGCAGAGCAATCCCTCCACATTCTCCTAACCACTTTGAAATCTTTTTGTGGTTAGCTGGGATAGATGAAGAATCTAGTGTTTACCCATTGCCGCAGACAGAAAAGTTTTTTGGGGAGAAAAAGTTGCTTATGTTAACTGGAAGGCTGTAAGGCATTTTGCCTGCATGCATGCTGATCACTGCATTTCTTCTTTCTTAGGGGCCATTCCTTCTGTTGTAAACTTGAAGGATTCTGAGGTGCATCAGAGCTGTGTACAGCATTGTGTGTGTGTGCACTGGAATCCCTGTGAGGGCTGAGGGGTTAAGAAGTCTCCAAACTCAAGTTTTCAGGTGATAAGGATGTATGTGGACAACCCATATCAAAGAATTCAGTTCCCACTTCCTTCAGTGACTGACATGAAACCTTCAATCTGAAAATATGTTTGTTACCAGGTAAAGGTGTGTGTCTTAGTAAATATACAGCTAAGGATGGAAATGTGAGCCAGGGAGAAACATTCTCCCCACCTTAATTACTTTGTATCTGAAGTGCGAGTAAATGACTCTCACATTAATCCCACTACAAAGTACACTACAGGTGTGTTACAGCAAAGAAGTGGAAGAGTGGAACCAAGTTTATCAGGATCATTGTACTCTCTCCTTGCCTGCCTTGTAACGTGCTCCTGCTTCTTCCCTACTAATTCCCCGTATCATTGCACAGGTTGTCTCATAATTTGGCAATACATTACATATCCTGCTCACATAAATGACCTCTCCAAAAACTTCAGTAAGGATGTCTTCTTCTCCTGTATGTTGTCACACATGTGACAAAAATTGGTGCTGTAGCATGGCAGAGGATTGGTGAGGTACGTGTTTTCCTGGTATAAACAGAATAAAAAAGATGTAATGCTTTGTAAGACAAAAAGAAACCTTTAACTTCTGAAAACCTTTTGCCTCCAAACACAGAACAAAGTCCAGAAAAAATAATACGCTCCTTTAGGAAACTCTGCTCATTAACATGGTAGACACATTCAGTACTTTTTTACTATCCAAAATGATTTTAAGAAGTGGATTATGAACAATGCAATTTAATGACCTCATTTCACAAGTTCAAAAGCACAAATAATTGAAAGGTAAGATATGCGCTCCTCAAAAAAAACCCCCAAACAAATAAAAACAAAACAAAACAAAACAAAACAATAACAACAACAAAACAAAACAAAACAAAAAAAAAAAAGAAAAAACCCACAACATGCAAAAGTTTCAATCGATTAGGCTCCTTGTATAGCCAAAATGCGAGAAGAGGGTTAAGGGGGAGGGAACTGCGATTTTTTTTTTTTTTTTAATATTAGCTGTCAAAATAATTTTTATATAAACACTATAATGTACTTTATAGTTGTTTTAACCCCTCTTTGAGCAATGTATGCAATTGTCAGCACAGATATTCTTAAAAGATACATAGATCATACTTAAAATTAATTAATACTAAATTATTTATCTTTATTGCAGAAAGAACCTAAGGACACTATTTACAAAGATTTTATTGCAATTACACCAAAAGCATGTAAGACATTATTATGGGCCTCACTGCTAAGAGACACAATGAGAAATTGAGAAATTCACTGCAGGTTTGATTATACACTGTGACCTGAAGCTACAGTGTTGATAGCTTAGAAGCCAGAGTAGCTCCTTCTTTAATTTACACAACCTGATGTCTATTTAAATTACGACTAGACTACCCATACTGTTCTTATTATATCTGCTTAGTGTAGCCTTATCCCAGATGTATTAAACTTGACTGTTCCATTCCCTGGATGGTAAGACAATTTTGTCACAGTCTATTCACAAAGAATTTCAGAAGCTGGCATAGACTACCCAGCTACTTAGTTCACATCAGGCGGACTACATAAGCAGAGAGAATTCTCCTGCAGTCAGAACTAGGTCTTTCAGACCTCCATGCTGTCTTGCCAGATTGTAAGGGTTAAGACTCAAGGAACATAGCAGACAATAATACTCTCTGTAAAGATTTATATAATTATTCATGGAATTCTACACTCTATAGTGAAGTTCTATAGACCATTTCAAAGCCCACATAAAGCAAAATATTTAATGGAACTTAGTTATGTAGGAATTTTCCAGGAATGCTATCTAATGTCCTTTGACTAAGCAGTCCTAATGCTTCACTTTGTGTTACAGATTGGGAAAAAATATGATAAAAAGCATAATAAAGTTCAAGCTAATCTGAAATGTAGTTTCTGGTAGGGTGGATAAATTCAAGTTAGCAATAAAAGATTGGAACTAGACCTTTATGTCATGTGGAAATATAGTAACATCTGGAGACTTCAGTTAGAGGATAATGAGTATGGCTCTCTCACTTTGAGTCCTCTAAATATCTAACAATTCTGCTTCAATAATTCAAATCAAATCTGCACATAATGACAGATTGTTTCCTAAGATAAGACTAGCTTGCTTTGTTTGATGTAATTTCTTCATCAGCATAGCTCACTTTTTTCTTTGGTTTAAGTGCAAATTCTTTAAAAAACTTAACTCACAATACATTTATGCAGGATCAGGGTTTGCAAATAATCTGCAACAGAAATTCTTTTTAGACAGAGAACAATTCAGAGATCAAAAGGACATTTAAATTAGATATGGGAAAAAATTATTGAAGGAAAATCTTCAAAATCTCTTCCAAGACTTTAAGAAATACTGTAAATTAAGATTTCTTAAAAACAGCAACTCAGATTCATGTTTTATTTCCTTTTCTGGACTCAAGCATTTAGAAAGATATTGTGGTGTAACATCCAGCTGGTATGAAGTCTACTGGCTTTGTTTCTCATTACAGACAGAACTGTTCATGTCACTCATTTTCCCCACCATGTTCCATTCTTGACAGTGCCAGAATATATATGACCTACTTGACCTACTGGCTCCCACATGAGACCCTCCACTGTTTTTTCTAACCTTTTTCACTCTTCTTCCTGCAGATTGCGGTGGGTGTCCACCATTAAACAGGACAGGCTCAGCAGGAAGGAATTATATAATAGAAATAAAATTTGGGGTTAGAAGAGGGCCTGACACATAGCTTTTAGGTTACTAGAGATATACAGAGAGCTTAATTCACACAGAGGGTCAGAAAAAAAAAAAAAAGAAAAAAAGGAGAGAGGTAAAGGATCTTGTCAATAGACCTAGTTTATGAGGTCCAGCATTTTGGCAAAGAAAAAGGGATGCACACTGTATAGTATCAGAGGAAAAAAGTGCTGTGAGCTTCAAATAAGATTACTTTTCTATTGTTTGTAAAAGCCACCATCATACACAACTGCAGCCTTTAAAATATCTAGCCTCCTTACAGAATGTCACAGTGCTCCTGGTTAGTTCTTAAGAAAGAGATCAAAGTCAGATTTTCAGGTCTTGATGTTCTTGTTCACACTGTGTTCTTTCTGTTCCCTCTTCACAACACTGAACAGAACTCAATTTTCCAAGCAAGTGACAAGAGAACACATTTGTCACTACTTTGTTCTTTTATAAACCCTTGAGTGCACTCCAAAGGAGTAATTTGAAAAAAAAATACTCACTGACTATACATTTAGGAAGCACAGTTCTCTTTAGTGGACTGAATTCTCCCTTTATTGATGTTCTTGTAACCCAAACAGACCCATCAAGACATCCTCAGCAGGGGTAAAACATGCCAGTTGTTTTTTGGCAAGCTACACATCACTAGATACCGGAAAATGATCTGTCCTACTTGATTTCACCACAATCTACATATTTACACTACTTTCCCTTTTTGATACTATTTAGTTTCAGTCAAAATAACTTACCTGTTACATGAGAGCTAGACTGATCTATTGACGAGAGCGGATGTCACTATGTTTCATTCCATTAGGTTAAATAAATTACTTTTAAAGTGAACATTATTGTCATTATTCTATTAATAAAAATCTTAACTAGTTATTGTTTCTTTTTGTCTCATAATTCTGCTTTTGCTTTCTGTTTCTACTTCTAATTTGTTTTCCAATTTGTTTGCTAAAATAATATATTCTACACAGGAACACTGGAAGTATAGGCGTCCTGAGGATAAGATATATTTCTGACAAATGATTATAACTCTGAGAAGAGACACAGAGAGAACAAAAGAATAAAGGAGAACCATTTTATGTGACAATTGATATAATAGCAAAAAGGTAATTGCCTCCAAGTTTACAAGGCAATAAATGGCTCTCAGTGTCTGATGAAAATCAAAGCCATAGACATTAAAGAAAGGAGAGCCCTCTGTACTTACCAGACCTTTGAACTTTAAGTGTAGTATCTCACAGAAACTAATATTAGTTTAAACTTAATGGCTTTTTTTGTTGGTTTATTTTTATTGAAATTTATAGTGTCTTTACATGGATCCAGTTGTACAAAGAATAGAATGAAGAAATCAGCACCTTACTATAAATGAAACACAGCAAATGGAGACTGGAGTCAGACAAAGGTGATGAGCAAGCCAAACTAAGATGTATGGCATTTGTGTTTGTCCTAACGCAAGTGAAACAGGGCACCCTCATAATGTCAAAAGTGAGAAGAGAATCATAACTATAGTCATGTGATAAAGGTGAAAAATTCCTATAGTGCCCTCAAGAGCAAAGAGAAAAAAAATCACAGCAAATTCTATTCTGGAAAAATGCCACTCACTGTACACCATTTCACATTTCAAATGACAAGTACCAGATACATAGACACCTGCATAGCCCATGTACACAACTATCATGTGTTGAGAAACATGAAGGAGAAATCATGTCTTTGTGGAGTTAACAGTTCACAGCTACTACTACTTCCAATGCAGAAAAGACTATCTTGTTTCATACGTACTTAAAGATAAATCTTGAAAAGGTACACAGAATCCATGATACAACTTCTGTTCCCTGAGGGAGATGACTTTGATGAAATGACCAGCCATAAGGAGATTTCAAAATTTGATATCTGAATAGTACAAAAGATTATTTCAAAGAAAATCAGCCCAGATACACTGATCAGTGTAAGAATCTAACCTCTGAAAGTCACATCATGCTGGTGAAAAACATGCTCTTGTTCAACCATTAGAAGAAGCTGAGGATGAAAATTAACTACTTCTTTCAGTCTTGCATTGCAGTCCTGTCCTGCTTTGGAATTCTGAATACAGCAGTGCTTCTTTCCAAATCTTCTGCACGTAGAGACACCCAGGCATCTGGGGCACTTTTTTTTTTTTTATAGTACTTATATATTGATAGTGCAATTATTTATCAAATGAGTTCATTATGACTTAAGAAAAAAAAATTGTCCAAAGAGCAAGAAATTACCACATCAATCATTAGTCATAGTCAATGACCCTCAAGTGTAGACATAGAGTTACACAGGTGTAACCAACAATACTACTGGTTTCACAGACTGTTTAAAGATTTTTCACTTATTTCAGCCAATTCTATTCAGTAATTTAAGTTCTGATCCAGATAAATGAAAAAATCTTAATTTTATATTCCTCTTTAGATGCTAATGAGTTATTAGCTCTGTTGTTTGTTTAAGAATTTTGGTTCACAACTTTGTCTTCAGATTTTTAATCTATGACAATGGCTCTACCTTTTTTAGTATTCTGTAGGTGTGGATGGACTTCTAATAGATGGTGTATTTGTCCCATTATTTCCTACAGGCTTTTTTTTTTTCCTACAGACTTGTTATTAACTTTGTTTTTGTTCTGTTTATTTGTTGCTTTGTTGTTTTTTCTAGCAACAGGCAGTGAAGTGTCTTAATAGCTTGGTCACAGATTTTTCTAACTGATATGGAATTGTCAAGATGACTCTCTCCTTCTCACAAACACATTTTCCAAGCAGTTCCATAAATGCTGAAAAGCAGCAGTTTTCTAGCTCAAACACAATTTAAATGCTTAAACCAGGCAAGTGTTGAAGGAAGTTATATGGTCTGGGATATGCTGGCAGTCAGCTTAAACGATTAGAATGGTCCTTTCTGTTTCTTTACTTCGAGTCTTTGAGACAAAACAGTACTCACAGAAAAACACCCAGGCATCATTGTTGCCAGGGCCACAGCTCCAAAACTGCCAGCCATTCCCCTGTAAAACAAGCATTCAGCAGCACGTTCATTCACATGCTTTGCATGGGGGTTGCTATGGTTTTGTTATGAAGAGATGAGGAAGGCTACTAGAAAATCCGTTTTTTTGTAAATGACCACAAAGGACTTTTGCCACCAAACAAACTTTATGCTGCTAACAGTCCTTAAACGTAGTTTCCTGGGCCTCAGTCCTTTTTGAATAGTACTACAATTCCTTCCTTCCTGTCAAGATAATGTGCCACAATGCAGTCTCTGAACATCTTTCAGTGGAACCAACTAACTGCATACCGAAATACTTTCTAGCAATCTGCAAAGTCACTTGCACGTGACAGTTGAAATGTAGTTTGCACTATTGGCCCTCTTCCAGTAGGACTTGCCTGTGTTGCCCAAATCCTTTTCAGGCAATATATCATTAAACTGGATTTTGAATTGCTATTGCCTGACTGAAACACAAGTTTGGCCATGTAATGACAGAATGACAGTTTTTAGAGTCATATGTCAGTGTCTTCCACCTTTAAACATGGGCATATTTTAAAGTGTTTCCTTTCTTACCTCCAGTTAGGTAATCTGAGATATCAAAGCCCTATTATTTGTTCTAATCTGATTGCAGCTGCCATACTGTGTCCACTCATGTGAATATGGTCTGACTTGAGATGTGATAAGCTAGATGAAGAGACTCAGAATGTCATTGCACACTATCTGCATCTTTAAGATTCTTTAGGACTATTTGAGATACCATAGGTGCAAAAAATATCCAGTGATGGCCACCTTTACTCACAGAATTATCAGCAATGTCAGGTAACTAGCTTAAGAGTGCACTATGAAAATTAATAAAGTGCAATGAATATTGCTGACTATCATTTTTACTTTCTGCATATTTTATAATCTGGATCACTGTCTCTGACTGCATATCTTGAGCTAAAATCAATGTTGTTTCCAAACCTCAGTATTTCTGTTCAGCCTGGAACCCTGGACTGCTGTGTCTAATTCGGGACTTCAAGTACAAAAAATCCATGGGCACACTGGTGTGCGTCCAGTGCAGGGCCACCATGATAATCATGGGCTGGGGCACATTGCATACAAAGGAGAGACTGGGAAAAGTGATTTTGTTCTTAAAGGAGGAGGCTAAGGGGATTGTAAAAAGAAAAGATTAATGTGACCTCATTGCTGTCTTCAATAACCTATTGAGGTGATCTTATTTTTGCCTTTGAGTACCTATTGAGTGGCTATAGAAAAGAAGGAACTAGACTCTTGGAGGTTCACAGTGTTATGATGAAAGGCAAGTGTCACAAGCTGTAACACAGGAAATTCCAACTAGATATTAGGAAAAGTTTTCCCCATGATGATAGACAAATAGGGAAGGCTGTGAAACCTCTATCCTTGGAGAGATACAAAACTCATCTGGACAAGTCCCAGACTAACTTGTTCTGTGCCGGCCTTGACTTGGTGTTCATGTTGGACCCAATAAACATCAGAAGTCCCTTCCCATCCAAATTATTCCATAGTTCTGCATCAGGCTGACTGACACAATGCGGTTTGAAACCTAAATGAACCATGCATCAAAAATAACACTACAGGTATACGAGATGCTTGATAATCTGTGAATTATTTGCAATCCTCTATATAGCTGATATACCGAAGTTAAACACAGAATTTGCCATTCATTGCTATTTTCACCCACACATTTATTATTTCACAATCCATCACAGCATCCTTCTGAGCAGCTGAATCACATACATTTTCCATGTATTAAGATTTTGATTAACGGTTTAATAAAAAATGACTCTCCCAAGAAGTGGTAGTGAGGCATAAGCATATTATTGTGAGCAACACAGTCAATAATTTTGCTCTTTAAAAAAACGCACGTGTGCCAGAGATGGAATTGTAAAACCGTGAAAAATGAAACTGTGTAGGTGCTGTTAGTCTCTGAGTCAGCAGCTAACATTTCACAAAAATTAACATCTCAAGCCTAAGTGCTCCCCCTACATGCTGTGAGCCACCCTTTTTTGCATAACTCTGTGCCTACTGACTACTGCAGTCTGACGGTGCCTCAGAGCTTACACAATAGAAAGTGTAACAAACTGATTCACTGTAAATTAGCAAAATGCAGCCAGTCATGCTGAAGAGACATTTACCACAAGAACAGCCTCTGTCATGGAGGGAGTAGGAGAAGCTGATAGCACACGCATTATTGCAGAGACACTAGCGGTTTTCTCTGACGCTGAAGGTGAAACACCTGCAAGTGGGTCAAATGATTTATTTCTTTTACAAATTAGGGCAACTGACAATCAATAATTAACACAGACACACAGAAAGAAAGGATTTGTTGGGACAATTTTGTATTTACTTTTTATGATTTTAAACTATTTATGTAGCAGTGGAACAGTATGTCAGTAGAGCTACTATTTCATTAAGGATAGCTCTTCACTGTTATACAGCATTTGTGATAAAAGACCTGTTAGTTTTGCTCTCCGCTGGCACTCTGCCAGGCATGAATATGGTCACAGTGCCCTGGAAACTGTGTTCTCTTCTATGCCCAGCTCCTCTGATAGCAGGAAGACACAGTGACACAGAGCTGTTCTACTCTGATAAATGCAAACGGGCAGACGCTGCTGGTCAAAGGTAAATGGGACACCAATGAAAAAAAGAAGCACCAAGGAAAAAAAGAAGCACTGACCTTTTCTGCAGTGCTCTTGCAGTAGTCGATGTTTCGTACCAGTTCTGCTGTTCACATAGCATTGAACAGAAAAAAAGGCAGTTCTGCATACAGCATGGCCTCTTCTGGTTATTCTTTTGTACAGAATTGTTGCCACAGCTTTTGAAGAAGGGTAAAGTCTAGCATAAAGATATATCTATAAATAAAATATGATAATTTGAAGCAAGCTTTAGAATTATCAGAGGAAATAAAGTGGTTTAAAAAGAAACTCTGATCCATTGATGGATGATGGATCTGAGGATGTAGAAAACAATACTTGAACCAAAACATGCCCTTCAAGATCAAAATGTAAATCAGTGACCTGAAAACTCTTATAAGAAACCCAAGGAGTTTTGAGAAAAAGATGTTTACAGGAATAAAAGGTGCTATTGCTGTACTCACAAGATCACAAGTCAAACTGAGCCTGAGAGTTACCAGCTGTTTGAGGAGCAGGCAGAGAATCAGTGCAAATGCAAAACCAGAGAAAAACCTGCACAAAGCAGTATTTATTTATTTGCTGACATCTGTGACATTTTTAAATCAGAATACTATATGCAACGTTTTCTCCCACAGAAGCCAAGCTTTGACTCACTGTAAAAAGTGAGAGAGAAATTCTGTGAAGTCTCAGAAAAGAAGACATCCTTCTATGATGTGCCCATCTGCCAAACCTCATGTGTCATTGCTGTTTTCCATATTTTTTTTTTCCAGTTGTTTAAATGCAAGGAGCATCAAGTCTCTTACTATTGTCAAAGAGACAATTTTATCCATAAAACCTGATCTGGTAGACTGGCCTTTATAATTCAGTTAAAAGAAGACTATAGAGGCAAAAAAAAAAAAAAAAAAAAAAAACAGACTAGGAAACACCACTGGCTATTGGGCAAGAATCAATTATTCATTCAGAAACATCTAGAGCTAGTCAGATGATCTATCTGCATAACAAATAAAGCTGATGATTTGTCCTGTTTTACTGAATGCATGATTCATGATTATATGATTACTCATGAGTCTCATGAGAACATGACTTGATCGAATAAGAAAAAAAAGATCTAAAGACGAATAGCTGAAACATTTGGACCCTGATTCAAGCATATGTGTATGTCTTAAAATATAAATAGCCCTATTTAGGAACTTGATTAATTCTTGTCTTAAAGTTATGCATGTTTAAGCACATTGCTGGACAAGAGAGATAAGAGGCTTGAGCTGGGATGTGTGATAATAAAGCAAATTAGCGCAGATCTGCACAAGATGGCAGTTGCTTGATGGTGTGAAAAATGCATCCATTCAGTCTGTGAACACATACCATCTGGTAGCCAGTCAGACTGGACATACTGCCTGGGCAACTGGGAGATCCACTGGTCTGGGGAGCGAGCCAGCCAGCCAGTCAGCCTAAGTGTCCCAACACAGGGTTCTGTTTGACATAGAATAAGCAATATGTAAACAAATATTATATGACTGTTGAAGTGTCTTCAACATATCGAGTGGCAGAATGAAGAAGGAGGGAGCTTCTGAATTGTACTTGCAGTGCTGTCGTATGTCCTGATCTTGTTAAATGAAAAGTGTCATTAGCCAACCCTCTCTTCTGACATGTGTAGATCAATATTAGATCATGTTGTCAATAAAGAATTGTCAGTGCCTCTGTATTGGGTTTGCATGGTAGATTTGGTGGTGGGGGACCTGCAGGGTGGTTTCTGTGAGAAAACACCAGGAGCTGTCTCCAAGTCAGGGCAAGCCGGTTCCAGGACAGACCTGTCACTGGCCAAAGCTGAGCCCATTAGTGATGTTGACAGGTCCTCTTAGAAAGGGTAAAAAACCCTGTGCAACACCTGTGAGAAAAGAGTGAGAAAATGAGAGAGGGAAACAACTATGCAGACACCAAGGTCAGAGAAGAAAGACTTGTAGGAAGGGAATGCTCCAGACACCAGAGCAGATATTCCCTTGCAGCCTGTGGAGAAATCCATGGTGACAAATTTTGACCCTCTGCAGCCCAAGGAGGACCCCATGGCAAAGCAGGTGGAGATGCCCTGAAGGAAGCTGCAACCTGTAAAAAAAAGCATACTAAAGCGGGTTTTGTAGCAGGAACTGTGTCCTGTTGGGTACCCACACTGGAGCAGTCTGTTTCTGATGAACTTTACCCCACAGGAACAACCCATGCTGGAGCAGTTCTTGAAAAACTGCAGCCCATGGGAAGGACCCACATTGGAACAGTTCATGAAAGACTGCATCCAACAGGAGGGACTCCATGATGGAGCAGAGGAAAAGTCTGGGGATGAAGAAGTGGCAGAGACAAAGTGTTAGGAACACGACTCCCACTCCCTATCCCCTTGCACTGCTCAGGGCGGGGGGAGGAGGTAGAAGAGTCAGGAGTGAATTTGAGCCTGGGAAGAAAGGGGAGTGAGAGGATGGTGATTTTAAGATTTGGTGGTTTTATTTCTCACTATCTTACTCTGCAATTAATGGGCAATAAATCAATCTAATTTTCCCCAAGTCAAGTCTGTTTTCCCCATGACAGAAATTGGTGAGTGATCTCCTTGTCCTTATCTTGACTCACAAGCTTTTCCATTTTATTTTCACCCTCTGTCCTGCTGAGGAGGGGGAATGAGAGAGCAGCTTTGTGGGCATCAGGTTGCCAGCCAACGTCAACTCATCACAACCCCTGTGTAGTATTTGGCTCTAACAGCACTACTATCCATGCACAAAACCTTTACCCTGGACTAAACATACTGCAAAACTCAATCTGTTTGCCACTTACAGTTAGATACTGACAGTCTGTTTTCTCTTTACTGTTTCCTTTAAAATGTTGATTTTTGTTATTCAAACCTAGACTATTTAATGGATTCTGAAAATGTTTTTTTAGATTTCTAGATGTTTCACACAATGTTATATGAGCAAGACTACTTTCAACTTCTTCCATTCACTTATCCCACATGGTGGTAGTTCGAACCTCATGTTTCCTAACTCTCTCATGTTTCCTAACTCTCCATTAACTTTAATGGAAAGGTTAATTTCTGAAGGCTACTTGGTGATGAGAACCTCATAATAGGGTTCAGGAAGACTTTCGCTACATGGCCAATAAAGACCATAGACTTAAAATTACCCATCATTACTGGATCAGAGAACTTACTGGAAAAACATTCTCATAGAATCACAACTGCTGAGCTTGATAGGGAGCTCAGGAGGTGTCCAGTTGAACATCATGCTCAAAGCAGAAACCACTACAACAGGTTGCTGAGAATCCTGTCCAGGTTGGTCTTGCCATCCCCCAGTATAGATACTTCATAAATTCTCTGGGTAAGCTGGCTCTGTGTTTGAGTACCTTCACACCAGGAAGTTTTTTGTTTTGCTTAAGTGGAATTTCCTGTGTTTTAGCTAGTGCCCATTGCCTCTTGCCCTGTCAACAGGCACCAGTGAAAAGAGCTTGCCTCCATCTTCTTTATTGTCCCCCACAAAACAGCTATTTATACACACTGATTAGACCCTTCCCTGAGAATTCACTTCTCTAGGCTAAACAGTCCTAGCTCTCTCAGACTTTCTGATGAGAGAGATGGTCCAGTCATCTTAGTGGCCCTTTTCTGGACTGTCTCCAGTTGCTCCGTATATCCGTTGTACTAGGAAGACCAGAAATAATCACAATACTCCAGGTATGTCTCACCAATGGTGAGCAGAGGGGAAGGATCATTTTCCTTGATCTGCTGGCAACGCTCCTATTGCAGTCCAGGATATTGTTAGCCTTCTTTATTGCAAGGGCACATTGCTGGCTCATTTTCAACTTGCTGTCCCCCAGAATCACCAGGCCTTTTCTGCTAACCCACTCAGTCCCCATCCTGTACCAATTCATGGGGTTGTTCCCCCACAGGTGCAGGACTTGTCATCTCTGTTGAGCTTCATCAGATTCCTGTTGACCCCTTTCTGCAGCCTTTCAAGGACCCTCTGAAAGGCCACACAGACCTACCAACAATTCCCTCACAGTTTTGCATCATCTGAAAATGTCCTAAGGGTGCTCTCTGCCTCATTATTGAGGTAATTAACAAATGTGTTAATCAATACTGGTCCCGATATTGATTCCTGGGGTATGTCACTGGTGATGAACCTCCAATTGAACTTTGTGCCTTCTATCACAACTCTTTGGGCCTGGCAATACAGGCAGTTTTCAGTCCATCTGCTGTCCATTTATCTGTTTATCAATGAAGATGTTAAGGGAGACACCGCAAAGTAAAAGATGCACTTAGCAAGTATGGATATCTATCATGAAATTACTGCTACTATCAGCAGCTAGAAATATATTTAGTTTATGGTTTTTTTGACAACAGTCTTTTGAAACTGGGAAGAAGAATCCTGGAGCATATCTTGGGACAGTTATAATAAAGGAACAGCAATTTATCTACTACACAGTAAATCTAAACTTTCTGCTCTAACATCAGGGCAAATAACAAATCAATTTGGTCAGCTAAGTAGTGAGTGTGTACACAACTGAAAGCAAGATATGACTTTACTCCTGTCATGTATAAAAAGCTCTCTGAAACCTAACCTGGCACAAGTGACACTTTAACAGAAATCTAATGCAAATGAAACATAAGAAAAATGTAAAACAGCCATGAAGTAACACAATAAATTCAAAGTGTCACATAAACTAGAAACGTAAATAGGTAGTTTTAACTCTCCTGGCACATCAGAAGATTTTTTTTTTCCTCTTAGGAAATTTATCAATGACTGTTACTATTAAACCATGATTCCTTTCAAATGATGCAGTCATTTTTTTCTTTCCAAAGAGGTATTCTTTATTTATAGACCTGGTAATTCCTTCGGAAAATGTCTTATATGGTTCATTTGTTGCTAATTCTCTTTGTCTTCATTACAAAAATAAAAATCACTAGTGGCAAACTCAACATCATCCTTCAGTTGTTTGTTCATGCCTTATGCTTCTGTTTTGCCTGAGAGATACATGGTCTTCCTTCCATGTGATTTTTGAATACAAAACCTGTGTTTTCTGTTGCTTGCGCTGAACATTCTTTACCTGTTGTATCACATGCTCTAATATCTTCTAGTTTTACAATGCCACATATAATTCTGTGTTAATTACATTTACTGTGGAAAAAAAATGGCTATATAATGTCAATATTTGCATCCTTCCTTGAAAATCTAACCACCCAATGAAGTACAGTATTGGATGGAATAGAACATTGGACTATGAAAACATAATGTACACAGAGCAACAGCACGAGTAGGAATCTTTGAACCCATAAGGATACTTAGATCCTTACCCATTTGTATGGGTGTTTCCACAAACCATTTGACAATGCTTTATAAGGCCAGATCATGACACTTCTGAAACCATATATCAAGGAGATTTATTGAAACAAATGGCTCATGAATTGTGGATCATCAGATGAAATCCCACAGCTCTCAAACTGTGATTTATACTGCATTGTTAAATTGAAAGTTCATGCCTTTCATAACATCTTGTAACAGCTCAATTATTCTAAAATAAGATGTCCATGCATGGAAGAGGATCTTTTTAAAATAAAAAAAGTCTTCTGTTTTTCAGTTTCTCTATGGATGTCATACTTCACATTGGAAGTCTTCGTTTGTTCTTGGCCAGAATAAAACATTTTGGAAAGTGTATGTATCATCCTCAGGATTCAAGCAGTTCAAAACCAAAGAGATAGACATCAGTGGATACATTACAAATATATATATACAAATGAATCAATCTGATTGAAATAAAGTAATCCTTACATAATTTCATTTTCCATCATGGATCTTTAGCTCCTGTAGAAAACTAGAATATCCAAGAGTTTGAGGAAGGGCTTTCTTGCTGGGGTGGATGAAAGGTTACAAAACAACTTTTTCAAAATTTCTTTAAAAACTCACAATGTTAAGTTCTCTGTCAAATAGATCCCTGTCTTACTCTGGTCATACACTTGAACTCTTAAGTGTAGGAAACATCTTATAGAAATGAAAGGATGTTTTCAGTCTTCAAACTGTCCTTAACCTCTCACTTTATGAAGCAGACAGAAATGCCAATGGCAAACACAATGATATTTTGTGAATACATTATGATTAGAAATTATCTGGGTTATTTGACAGAGAAATTAATGCCAGTAGAAAGTACACTTGAGTTTCTGGGAAAGTTCTAGGTGTACGCTGTACACTAGAAACTCCCTCAGAAGCCATTACTTTAAATAGTGTCAACTAAATATGCAGAAAACACAGATCAGCAGATTCACATGACTAAGAGTTACCTATTTAAAGGAATGTAATACAATGGCTGATTTCCTTTGAATAAGAGAAAGAAGGAAATAAAGAGATTCTGAAATAATTTTGAACATGTGTAGTAAAACAGATGTCTAGAAGTAATTGGACAAAGATTTATTTGCAGAATTTACAACCATCCCTAAGTTTTATCCCTGTTCTGATGTGAATTGAAATGTAATTCAGAGATTTTCAATATAAGAGCTGATATTTTCCAGTAAATAATATACACAAAGATCATGTCTACCCCCCAAAAAATATGCTTAAGTTTTTTGTGAGCTTAATAGCTTTTATAATATTTCTGTCTGCTTGTTTTCTGAAATAGTTGACGTGTCTTTGCACTGTACATTATGCACCACCTTTTTATTCAATGCATAAAAGTTATTCACATACTCCTTCATCCATTTAACACAGTCAATGATCACATATGGTACACTGAGAACATGAATTATATATGCACTGCTAAAACAGAATGAGATTGTGTTTTATATAGCACATATTTCTTTAAAAGGAGAAACTGTGGGCTAGAATAGTTGGCAATAACTGACCTTCAAGGTGAGAAGATAGTTCATATACTTCTCTATTTTGAAATAACATGTTTCAGCAGGATTTTAGATACTTGGGAGCTGAACTCAGTGTAAGTCCATTCAGTGTTATAGTCCAAATCAGCACTTCTGTACTTCCTTTTTATTTATGCTTTCATATTGCTTTTGTCATTTTTGTCACTACTTATGGAAGTTAATCAACTCTTTCGAGTAAGTGAAAGAACATACCACCTTAAAGTCAGTAACAAAGCAAAAATAGTCTCAATATAGAGATTTCGTAAGTTCAAGTAAGATGCTTGGGTAAGTTGACTTGATGAAATTTTCTTATCTGCAAAGACAGAGCACCAGTAGTGTTCACAACAAAGCACTGCAAAGCAATGGAACTTGAGGGCATTGTTAGATGGTGTGTTATCCTAAAAGCTAGAGAGATTATTAAAATATAATAACACCTTTGGTTAAGGTGTTCAAGATCTGCCTTGAGTGTAAGAATGAAAAAGATATTTGGCTTCACTCCCTTCTCTGACTTCCATCACCCTTTCCTATTTCACCCTGCTCCCTTTCCAGTACTCATTTCCTTAGATGTGTCCTCCTTACACTTGATTTTGACCATTTCTTCCTGTTTTAAGGAAATCATGTTAATCATGGATGCTGAGGAAAGAGCCACACCTAGTCTCATTACCATATTCAAAGGAAAATATACAGCTTTAAAAATTACAGTGAATTAAAACTTAGCCACTCAAATAGATAGGAGTTCAAGTGCAGCACGGAAGAGAACTTTGGTTTAGAAATCACAGTTTGATGTGAAAATACCTGGAAAATATTGGTACATGGTACAAATATTGGCACATTTGTGGTGGGTTGCAGTTTTGCAATTTATGAATAATTTTGTTTGAATAGGAAGAAAAGTTGTCTGTATATGACTGCCATATTAAATACCAAAACATTTCTTAGAGCAGAAAATTGTTTGATTCCTTTTTCTGTTCCTGTAATTGTTGCATTAGTGTTCTTTATTTGTATGACTATTTCAGTATCAGATGTGCAATTTCATGCTGGCATGCATTCTTCTTAAACTAAGACATGTGCAAGTTCAAAATGCTGGGAATACTATAGTCTTGAATTCAATTAGTATATGTATCGTTACAAAACTGTATTCACCTGCTTAAAGATCTTTACTTGCAGTCCTCAATCTAGAGGAATCAGAACTTTTTTACATTCTGTGATCAGTAAAAGGATGAGAAAGTCTGACAAAGTTTTTTGGGTTTTGGATTTTAATTCATTAGCAAAATGATAGATCTTCTCTGATTCAACACTTGGGTTCCAGAAAGGAAGCATGGTTGATCTGCACATCTGCCTGGCTATGTAGATAAATGGAGTTCTGGCTGATCTTCCACCACCATCTGCTCAAGTGCTTCTGTACTTTTGTATGTCTGTGCCTGCAGGAGTCTTTTTTTTTTTTTTTTTTCTCTTTTCTTTCTCCTCCCTAGTACCTTAGTTTTCCTCTTATTGTAAGCAAGTTGCTATTTACACACTGCTCTATCTCTTCAATCATTATGTACTGATACCACATGATATTAGACATTTACAATATAGACATAATCACCTGAAACATGGCTGTCAGGACTCTCTTTATAGTCAAAAGATAAAAATAGGGATTTTCTGTCATATCTGATCCCTATCCTTATATAGAAATCTAAAAACAGATCACATGAATCACAACATAGACATTCCTATTTTCCTCCAGTGAATGATTATAAAGAGAGGAGACAAGGATGACTAATTCAAATATAGCCATCTATTTTGTAGATGTATGAATTAAGTGCCTAATATACATATTATTTTTTCCTACTGACTTTTTTCTTATTACTGATCTTGCACTCCTTTTGCTCTTTCATAGATGAAGCATTTTTAAGACAATTCTTTACCATATCTACTACTTTTTCTTTTTTTCCCCTCTCTTCCACTGTTCAGACAGGAGAGGAACAGCAGAGACAACTCTTTCACAGATAAAATCTTCTCTTTTTTAAAGCCTTCCTGACTAAGTAAGAGTTATTTTCTTCAGTCACTGAGATATTATCAGGGAGGTTTAGAAGATATTCTACATGAAGTCAGGACAATTTTGAACACAATATATCTCACTTGTAGGAGAAGGAAAAGCAGGAGAAAAGATCTGGTGAGAAATTTTACTTTGTATTTAATGCCCCATTTAATTTACTAAGGCTGAAAGGTAACGATCGGGTAAGAGGCAACAGTAGATTACTTCTGAACAAAATGCTCAAGTCTGGCCTTTCTGAAGTCTTTGATGACAACAGTAGATGAGATTAAATTTTTTGGAGGTGTGGGCTAATTGTAGTTTATTATCCCCAATTCCTTTGTTACCGTAGCACTAGCTATGACCAAAGGATAGGAAAGCTGTAATTTAGGTCAATATTTTTTATGCCTGTTTCCTCAAAGACTTCTCTGAAGACTCTAGTTTGCAAACTATTAACATTATTATTTTGAAAATCTTGTTATCTTGGATGTTTCTGTATGATATTCAGGTTTGGAGAAGTAGAATGAAATGGTCTCTGAACAGCCAGTTTGCTATTACTTTCTCCTCACAATACTACACAGGCAGTGTGCAGATGTACTTCACTGTTCAGAGTGAATCAGCTGGTAGAACAGGCTGCCACTAAATACACAGAAGGTCCAGGATAGGAATGACCTCACATTAGCTGCATTGTAAGGTAAATCGTGTCTACACAAGAGTGCATTCACAGGAATAGCTTACAGTCTTTGTAATAATAATGAGAAGAAGAAGAAGAAGAAGAAGAAAAAGAAGAAGAAGAAGAAGAAGAAGGAGGAGAAGAAGAAAGAAGGAGAAGAAGAAGAAGAAGAAGAAGGAGGAGGATGAGGAAGAGGAGAAGAAGAAAGAAGGAGAAGAAGAAGTAGTTTCATATTGTGTCTGAGTCCAAGGAAGGCCTGTTGGCCCAGGTTACTTCACCATATGCCCTATTCAAATTCAGGAGGATTCTAGAAATGTGTGTCTCTGAAAACACACATACTATCTGTTCTCAGAAGCAAACATCTCCTCTTGCTTGAAGCTTGCTAACTTTCAGGTTTCCAGAAGCCTGTTTGCTGTTGAGACCTTATGGATAATATCTCTGCCTAATTATGGTTTCTGATGGCTACAAGAATTGTGGATAATGGCCTGCAGAAAATTTAGAGTTCACAAGTTCAGTTCTATAAAGCTCATACAAATAAGATTTTAATAAGAACCCCAAATAGATCTGTTCAAGCAGGAAATTATGAGATATGGCATCTCAGGGATCAGCCCCATTCCTAATATAACATTGCTTCACATATTAATCACACAGCTTTAAGTAGTCACTATTTATCAAATGATGCAAATCAAACTTACTGCAAAAACTTATAATGGTCAAAAAGTAAATGCTGTGAAGAATATGGTGGATATGTCATAAACACACTGTTAAAATGGCACGTGGAATTGCATAATAGGGGCAGTACAATCATTTTATGACCTCTTAGGTCTAGAGAAGACTGGATTTTTTTCCTGTAGGCAAGTAACAAAACAACAGCTATCCAAATTGAAATAGAGTATGTGAAAGTCACACCAGCTCTGGATTTGTCCTAAGAGCTTTAAATGCAAAAGACATACTGAACAACAGTATTCAAGTGTACTTGATTGCATTTTGGTTTTAGTTTTCTTATGGAGGAAATACAAGAAAACAAGCTATATAGAACACTAGAAAATGTATATACAATTATTTATTTTATATAATAACATATTTTAATATAATGTTAACATCTTATTAGAGTATATATATGTTACGTTTTGATAAAAATATATATTTATACATTAAATATCTTCATATAGTATATTTAATATATTTATGTAACATATAAATTTTAAACATTGATTTTCTGAATAAATGCACTGGCATAAATTATCACATAACTCCAGTCTGTGTTGAAAACAGATCACATGTGAATCTGGATTAGCTTTAATATTAACCTTATGTCAAGTGATATTAAATTCATCATTGCTGTTATGACTGAAAAATTAAATTAATGTTTTTCTTTGAGAAAGAATTTAAGAATATTAGCACATAACCCTAGGGAACAGGGAGAAGTCAGCAGTGATTGCACTCTGCAATTTGACAGTCCTCTCTTACCAGTAGAACAAAGACTAATAGCCAGAAAGACTAAACCCCCAAGGTGAGGGATGTTTAAAGTAGTTGGTTTTAAACCACAGCACATCACAGAACTCTATCTAGATGACAGGTGTATTGTACATGTATTGACAGTATATCACAATATATATTTAATATATTTTGTGTGTATTGGATTAGATTGATTTGCAAAGGAAGGAGAAATTGAGGGAATGAGAGAGCAAAATTTAAGAAGAAAGTGAAGGGGTGGGAAGCAACAAGGAAGAAAAAGATATAATAAGTTTTAAAAGGAAAAGATAAAAAGAAAAAAGCAGAAAGAGAAAAGGAAGAAAGAAGACATTTGGGAGTACAGGAGGGTAGAAGGCACACACACACATGCAAAAGAAAAAAGAAGAAAACTATCAATCATCAGCAAAACAAGAAGTGAGATGGGAAAGATCCATAAGCAAAAAATGAAACAAAATGAGGAAGAAAAGATTGCTGAGATCACAGTCCCACCAACCTGTGAATTTTGAATGGGTACCAGCCAGCTGCTGGGAGAGGGCCAATGCGTTGCTTGGCTAAATGAAAAGCAGTTGGCATCCTAGAATTTTACATGTGATGAGCATCCAATATGTGACATTTGATCTTATGCCAGGAACATGCTATGGTTTGAAATCTCTAGCAGCCAATCATGATATTCAGTGACTACTTTCTTTTATAATTTTAATTTCATGTCCTTCACCAAAGAATACTTAATCCAGCTGCACATGTATTTAGATGGAACAAAATTCAGACTGTTTAAAACAACTGCTCACAATCAGCCCATAAAACATAAATTCTGCTTCAAGCAGAAATCTTTCTGTTAGATCAAAGAGCTATACTCATTCCATATTTTTTGTTCTTCAACAAAAAAAAAAATCAGACCAGTCAGGAACCATATTTATTTAATTACATATTTATCTGATAACCTTCAAGGCAGACATAGCTATCAGAGATGGCGCCAGAAGTACACCTACTTGTATTTGGCAAGCTCTAACTTTATGATGTTGCAACACTAATTCATCCTATTATTCTAACATTGAGAGCAGTTTCTAATCAATAAGAAATGTATGGCTTTATCTTAATCATCATTCCTTTACTGGTGAGTGTATTTCTTTTCAGGGAGTAATATTCATGCTTTTGCAATGTATGATTAGAAATAATGCAGTTGTTCTATGCTTTTTAATACTAATATTTATCCTGAGTCAAGCTTAAAGTGATTCTGTAAAATCTTCCTTTTCTAGATCTATTTGCACTCTATCTACTGATCTGTAAGAGTTAGAATTCGCAAAAATGCTGTGTCAAGGAGTAAAAGGAGATAAGCAAAAGTAGGATGAGATCTATTTTAATTTCCCTTTCCTACACCTCCTTCTCAACACTAATGCAAATGTCATTGGTTTAAATCTCCAGCACATTAATTGTGCTAAGAAGGCGTATATGGGAGATTGACTATAAACAATGGCAGAGTTCAAAACCAGAAAGGTGAACTATGACTCCACAGTTACAGATCTGGCATAGGGGTTTAATTTGATAATATACTCTTTTACTTATTAATTTTTAATTTACACAAGGATGTGTAAGAACTCACCTCTATTTCTATGTTCCAGAAATACTGCAGATACATCCATGAGCATTTATCAGAAGAATTTTTCATGCAAGAAAGGCTGCTACATTGGCAATTGGTGGACTCTTCTCAAAATACTATTTTGGTTTCAGAGTATATCTGTAATGGGATCATTCCATGTAGGAATATTCAAGTTATTGAACATTCGGATCAACCCAACTTGCATAACACCTATCTAGTCTTGTACTGGCCCATTCACCAGTCTTCAGTAAAGATTTTGTTTCCAGTGTCTGCTTAGGCTTGAGACCCACACTGTAAAATTGATTAATTATTCCAGTGAGAAAACATTTTGCAGGATGCAATACAGTCTTTCACACTTTCAAATGAAGTCACACAGTACCACGTCAAACTTTGCTGATGTTGAATCCCTAGCAATTTTTGTTATTTCTAACAGGAGGATAGTCTTTTTTTCTTGTGGCACAGGGATTCAGGAAAGTTTGCTTGTAGGATTTTCTTCAGGTCTCTGTAACCAGCATGAGGTATAATTGTGAATACATTTATACAAGCACTTTGTATCTGGCAGGGAAAGATTTGTCTTCATCTCCGCAGGCATTCTGAAATGATGATGTAGTCAATGGAAATTTATCTCTAGGATTCTCTACTTTTTACCAAAAGCCTTGATTGTACCCCTGAAAGTGATGTTAGGCCCAACTCTGTTTTGGTGCAGGTAAGTATCTTGCTCTGAGCTTTTGACACACTGAATAAAATACCATAAAACAACCTAAATCTAAACAACCTAATCTAAAATTTAAGGTGAATGCTGTTTACATAGGGAAATAGTCCCTGTCCTCACGCTAGATTCAAATAATCTGAGTAATTTTTCATCTATTGTACAATATGGTGCAATAAATTACAGTGTCAGTTTTAACCTCCAAATAAATAAAGAACTAGATAGATAAGCCATCTTCTATTTTAAGGGTGTTTTAAAATATTTTACTTAGTAAGAACAGGCACATTGTAATTGAGCCTTTTAAAGTACTAAATTAGGTAGTATAAGAAAGGTGATGACCATATTCAAATGAACACTGGTAATAGTTTCTGTGACCTCATTATTCTGCAGAAAATGAAGCTAATGTATTTCATACCACAAGCCCTGCTTTAAAAATACAAGTGCTTTTATTCCCCCACTGACTTTGATAAAGGTACTACACCATGGTGATTGCAAGCATGTGACCACAACAAAAGTCTCATATGACTCCCAGGGGCAGCTCAGCATGAGTAAGCAATTCCCAGTACTGTCCAAAGCTGCATTCCAGTAAGAGACCATGTGTTTTATAGAGCCTCATGATTCCTGCCACTCCCCCTCAACAAAAGCTTAATTGTTATTATTTCCTCTACATCTGGAGACTTTATCACACCTAACATTTTAACATTTCTTAGGAATAAGAAATTATTTTCCAGGCCATTGTCTATTTCAGAGCTGGGTGATGACGAACATGTGCTGAATTTTGTAATGAGCCCCAGACAAACAGTTAAAGCTTCATTCAATCCAGAATGTCACAATATGTTTGGAAACAAAGCAAAGTGTTTCCAAGAAATAAGTGCTTTTACCCATCACAAATAACCAAATCAACTGAGTACTTTACAGGGAAACCCATAGGAAGAAAGAAATTTACTGCCAGTGAATACACAAGATTTCCCAATCTATGATTCAAGCCTGAATTAAGAAAAATTAAGTTAGAGTCTCTTGGCAATAGCTGGTTGTTGTTGTTGTTATTCTTGTTGTTTTTTTAATTAGTTTGTTGTTTGTTTGTTTGCTTTTTAATATTTCATAACTGTCCCTTCATCACTTTCTAAACTAAAAAAAAAAGAAAGATATCCAGGTTATTTTAGTATTTGCTAACATCTCAGTTCATGTCTGCCTTTGGTCTGCTTCAGTAACTCTATTGTATAAACTTGAGAATGCTGAAAAAATATCAGACTATTTCCCAAATCAGAAGCCATGTAGCTTTGTAAGTGTGGGATGAGCCTGCTAGGGTAGAGTGTCACAATACTGCTGCTGTGCTTCTTGCAGAGCTGTGCTGGTTTATTTACAACGAGCTGTTTCGTTCGATGTAAATATACGTATACCTTGTCCGGGCACTGTATTCTGTAAATGTAACAAGAGAATATGAAAGCCCTAGCCATGTTTAAAGTATCATGCATTTGTGGACATGAAGTCTAATTTACGTCATATCTAATGTCACCTCTCATTAACTCCATCTTATCCCTCTGATGCAGGGTCTGAAGCTGCATAGGGCTCATCAGTTAAGAGCCACAGCTTTCCTACCCAGATACTGTCAAAGAAGCTTTCTCCATATTTGCCTGTCCATATAGGCCACAAAATACTCAACAATTGACTTAGCCATTTCCAGCACATCTCTGTCACCCTACATCCTTTTACCCTTCAGAGAGGAAAAGTTTACAGATTAATTTCCACTTGTCTACTCTTATAAGGATTCCTAACACCTGCAAATTTAAAAATGTGGCCTAACACTTTTGTTTACCTTGCCTTCAAGATTTACTTCAAATAAGCTAGCTTGCCATGTCAGTTGAGCTTTGAAAGGCATAGATGTGTCCCGAAATCTATTTAAAATATTACTTGCTCTGGAGATCAAATGGGAAGCTGACCTGAAGCTTAGTTCACATCATACAAACCAGCAAAAAACTTTGCTTTACAGTGGTTTCTGTGAACAAATGGACAAAAACTGAGTAACAAAATCACACTCCAGTACTTTTTAATGTTTCCCCAATAGGGTCTCTGTCCCTGCAAGCAATCAACTCTCTCTGTATTAAACCAATGTAGTGGAGTTTCAAGATATTAAAAAATGGTTTGTACCTTGTATTTTTCTTCTGTGCATTTTGAAATCGATGTCATTTTCCTTTTGCTAGCTTTCTCATAAATCTAAATAATAATACACTGGGATTTTTTTCTTTTACTTGATAGTTTGGCAACACTTTATGCCTATTTGCTTTGGGGTTTTCTGGTGTAGTGGGTTTGGGGTTTTTTGGTGTTGTGGTTTTTTTTTTTTCTCTGTTTGTTTTGTTGCCTTTTTTTTGGGGGGGAGGGGTGATTTTAATTTTTTGTTTTTGTTTGGGTTTTTTGTTTGCTTTGGTTTTTATTTTCTCTTTTGTTGTTTGAGTTTGTTTGGGTCCTTTTTTTCTTTTTTTATCTTTTTTTTTTTTTTTTAATTAATCAACATGGTTTTTTCTTGCTTTTAAGCATTTATAATGTGATAGTAACATTCCAAATGGAACTAAGGATCACTATATCAGCATCTGAGTATATGCTGTCAAATAAATTGTAATTCATCCTTTTCTGCTTCTTGCAGAGAGTAGCTTAGCACAAACCTATGGAATGCCTGACATAATGTGATCCCAGGATATGCCTGGAGTCTCATATGTTATTAAATAATGGTAGTAGGTTAAATGTCGGGCAGGGATAAAGAGGTGAAGGTGCAGCTAGAGGTAGGTTACAGACAAGTATAGCCAGTTACAATCATGACAGATGTCATTGGAAAGCTATTGAAGGGCTTCAGTCAGACACGAGTTTAATCCAATAATAGATTTTAGGGGTGGTAGATAGGACATATTGGAGAGTTGCCAAGAAGTGCCTGATGGTTATGTTGAAGTCTTCCAGGCTCAGAAGCAGCTCAATTTCATTTCTGAACTGGTTGCATTTAGCTTCTTGCTACAGTCATAGAAGGGAAGCAAGACAGAGAGGGAGATTTCTGATTCTTATCTTGAGTTCTTGTCCTGATTTTTATGTTCTTGTGCCTTTTTCTCAGTACAAGAATTGTTTATAAAACACTTATTAATCACACACGATGGACTGACTAATTAAATTGACATCACACTTCTTTAATTAGACAGTGTTTGAGAAACATTTCAAATATGAAAAGAACTGTATTGATGCTAGGATTATTAATAATTTGATCCTGTGAGCTCAACAAATGACCACAGCAGACATCTCTGATTGTCTACATTTAGGCACCTAAGTAGTCACATTTACTTTAATAAAACTTGGTATGTTCTTCTAGCCAGGCATTACATTGACCTGCTAGCTTTTAAATGCTTTATTTACCTCTGCTAATCATGTGACTTCCCCTTACTCATTCCTGTTCTTTCACTTGCACACATGAGATAAGAAGTGGAAGATGGGTCTTGAACAGTTTAAACTAGCTTGTGATCTGGCAAGAGAAAAGTAGACATTAAAAAGACGCTGTTGACCTCAAAAGAGAAACAACAGTCTAAAGCTTGGCCCTGAAGGACAAAATGATTGTTGAGTGTGACACCCTTGTTGTGCTTTCAGTACTATCTCAGTATTCTTTATGCAGGCAAAATTGCTATTCAAAGCAACAGAAATTTCCTTAACGGGAAAATATTCCTAACAATATATTTTTGAACCCTTGAGGCTGCAAGTGAGTGACTTCTGTATTTTTAGGAACACCACTGTCTTTATTCTAGAAATAGTAGCTTTTTCAGGTGCATTTTTATTGAGCCGTATGTGAGGGTGGTTGATCTAAAAACGTGCCTAATTTCAGATGAAAAACTAATTTTCTTCAAATATATTGACAGCATTTTGATAGTGCAATTCCAGTACTGAGATGCAGTTGAGTATTTCTGAATATGGTTAGAGAAACTGAGGTTTGGTTTCAACTGTTAAAACACAATGAAAAAGCATTGCTGCATGAAGTAGTATTCATGATTAGCAACAGGAGAAATACATAGCAAAAACTCTCATCTTCTCTGTCTTTTTCAATAAGTTGTTACCTCAGCATTCAAACCCTGTAGACCTTTCAAGCATTATTCCTGAATTAGATGATACATAGAAAATTACAAATTGTAGCTACATACAAGAGCAGAGTGGTTAGTTGCTTCTTTTCTGCTGAAGATCTAACATTTTCACAGTGATTATGAACAGTATTGACAACTATTATTTGGAAAAGGAGTCATACTGAAAGAAAAGTAGATAATTACCTGTAGGAAAAAAAAAAAAGTGTTAGGAGTTGCCTAATTCAGTAGCCAAATGGAGAAAAGTCTGTAGCAGCTTCACATTCATACATCCAACCAGTAGTGAGACTGAGCCTGAATTCCTATCAGACACACACACACATACATAGAGCAAATGTATAAGTGTATATATGCACACACAACTGGTCACACAGCCCATAACATGGACAGAAAAAGCACTCGCACAAACAGTGCCAACATCCTTATCTTGTTCACTGAAATAAACACTCGAGGATTTTTTTTTTAAGAATACACTGAGCAAATACCTCTGAAAAATGGCACAGAGTCATGTGATTCTATCTTGGTAGAAGTGGAAGGACTAGATGACTTCTTGTAATGCCTCCCAGACTCCATCATGTATTGTTAATTCAATCATGTATTCAATGAATTTTATTTAGAGTATAAATTTCATTTTGATGTCATTTAAAATTTCGTTATAAGATTAACAAGAATCGTAATATAACATTTATGAGTATTTTGGCTTAAACATGCAATTTTGTTCCTGAGGTGTTAACTAAAAATGCTGAAGAGAATTTAGATTAGGCTCAAAAAGCACATTTCAAATCAAATTTAAAAAATATTACCTCACTCAATATGTGGACATGATATATGCAGTAAGGTCAAAGAAGCAGTTCATGTTGTTTCATCTGCCACAATACCACATGCTTCTATTAATTAAAATTGTTTGAACCAAAACTCAGCCTCTTTCTTTTATCAAATTTTCCAGAAAACATTTATCACAGATAAAAATAAGGAATTGTCTCAACATGGTCACCCTTCCTTAATGGAATTGTTTTTACTAAATCAATTACTCATTTTTAAAGTACTAAAACTATTGATGTTATCACACAGCTGCATTTGTAAAGAGTAGAAACGATGCTTTTATAATTAAGACAATATTTGGGAAGCCAAGACACTTTTTTATGATGCACTCTGTTCTGCCATAAACTTCCTATGCAGTGTTTGCCAGATCAATAGTCTTCTTGCTTGCTTGTATCTTGTTTTCTCCTTCCTTTTCTGGAAGGTGGAAATATTAGTCTAATGTAACAACATGGATTGAGGACAACAGTCACCAACAAATTAGAACCACAACATCAATATTATCATGTTCGTTACTATGTGTAGCATTGACACAACTGGTGTACACAGGCATAGTGAAGGAGAGTCCCCACCCTACAGGATTTATCTCGTTAGATAAGAGAATGAGTCAGATGCGAAACAGAGGCACATAATTGCTTAGCAAGTCAGTGACAGAAAAGAGACCATATTTTTTAAAATAATGGGCTGAACCTCAGGAAGTTTAAGTGATCTGATTAAAGATACTGAAGTGACTTACGAAAACTGTCAGAGGAAGTCAGTCTGAGATTATTTTCAGACAATAGTGTTAGATAAGAACCTTTTTTTTTTAATTATTAAAGGTGTCTAATGTCTTTTCCATTACTATTTTTAAATTGTAGAAGTTGTATTTAGTTAATTATTTTGTCTGCTGCATATTTAACTACAGTAAAATTTTTGAAATAATGTGGTAAGTTTTCTCGATATAAATTTGCATTATAGTTTATTTTTATTACATGTTTGCTATTTTTTATTTCAGCATATTTAATTTTCAATTCTGGGTGTCAGACAGATATATTCCATCCTCTGCTTTTAATCATTTGCCTATAGGAAATTATTTTTTCCTTATTTTGTACATAAAGGCAATATCTGAGCACAGTTTACTAATCCATAGAAAATGAATCATATATACTTAATTTTGAAAAACTTTGAATCCATTTGTAGCTAGATTTCTTGGAGTTTAAAAAAAAAAAAAAAAATTGCCTTTATTGCTTGACTTGTAGTGATAGCTTTTTCCATCAAATTCATCTAACAGCCTAAGCAGCATCGTTATTTTCCTATGCATCTATCCTGGTTTTGACAGGGATAGAGTTAATTTTCTTCTTAGCAGCTGGCATAGAGCTGTGATTTGGATTTAGTATAAGAATAATGTTGCAAACACACTGATGTTTTAGTTGTTAAGCAAAGACTTTTCAGCTCCTCACACTGTGCCAGAAGCCCAAGAAGCTGGGAGGGAGCACAGCCAGGACATATCCAAAATGGCTCAACAGATATTCAATACTATATGACATCATCCTCAGTATTTATTTTGGGAGAAGCTGACCAGGGATCTGCTTCTCAGGAACTGGCTCTGTATCAGTTTGACAAATGGTGAGCAACTGCATTGTGCACCACTTGTTTTTATATATATATATAAATATATATAGAACCTTTTCTGTCCTATTAAGCTGTATTTTTCTTAACTCATGGGGTATACCTTTATTTTCCAAGTTGTTTCCCCCATTACACTGGGGGTAGGGAGCATGCAAACAGCTGTGTGTTGTTTAGCTGCCTGCCGGGTTAAACCACAACAGCATCTCTCACTTTTGCCTTTTTTTCAGTTCAAAAGCTCACTTCTTGTATTTCCTTTATTTTCCTTCCCTTCTCTTTCTGAGGTTCCTTTTGCTCCTTAGACACTCATCAATCTCTTCTGCCTCACATCTCTTGTCCCTTCAAATGTTTATCAAAATTCACCTTCCAAAAATGTTTAAGAAATTATTGTTCTTGAATTCCTTAAACCTTACACTTACATTTGCACATGATAATATTCTGCATTATTAGATTTCAATACCTTGTCTTTTAAATTTTTTCAAATACCCATATGCTATCAAAAGACCTGTGGTGATCTGTATTTGGTTTTGGTTTGCTTTGTTTTATCCTTAGTAATTACAATGTGACAAACACAGTGGGTGAAAACCTGGCTATGATTAGCAAGTTTTGCCATTTATTTAACTTACATACCCAATTAAAATAGTAAGTAAATTAAAAAATATATATATATTTTCTGGTCTCTGACTACATTAATAAGATGAGCTGGAGTTAATCCTGATACAGATCAATGTGAAATCAGTGTTAGCCTGGTATGTCAGCTATTTGTGTTGCACCTTTGTTTTACCTGAAAGCAAAACTTCAGATCAAATTTCCCTGCTATATGATGTAGAAGAACGTTCCTCAAGCACAGATACACAAAATTTAAAATTATACAGTTATAACATAATATTATTTATAGACTGAGTTTGAAATCACATGGCTTCATGCAAACGAGAACTTCTATTACTAGAGAGAAGATTGTTTGGTACCTGTAACAGATTCTTATATAATATGTAAGAGGGATACAAATACTATTTGGCTAAAAGTTTACATTACAGAATCACAGAATCACAGAATGTTACGGATTGGAAGGGACCTTGAAAGATCATCTAGTCCGATCCCCCTGCTGGAGCAGGAACACCTAGATGAGGTTACACAGGAAGGTGTCCAGGCAGGTCTTGAATGCCTCCAGAGCAGTAGACTCCACAACCCCCCTGGGCAGCCTGTTCCAGTGTCTGTCACCCTCACTGAGAAGAAGTTTCTTCTCAAATTTAAGTGGAACCTCTTGTGTTCCAGTTTGTACCCATTAACCCTGGTCCTACCATTGGTTGTCACCGAGAAGAGCCTGGCTCCATCCTCGTGACACTCACCCTTTATATATTTGTAAACATTAATAAGATCACCCCTCAGTTTCCTCTTCTCCAAGCTAAAGAGACCCAGCTCCTTCAGCCTTTCCTCATAAGGGAGATGCTCCACTCCCTTAATCATCTTTGTTGCCCTGCGCTGGACTCTCTCCAGCAGTTCCCTGTCCTTCTTGAACTGAGGGGCCCAGAACTGGACACAATATTCCAGATGCTTCAGGTTGGAGTACCATCCCAAGTCTTTCAGATACTGTGGCGAGTCCAACAGCCAAACTCCCACTGAACTGCTCATTCACTCCCCCTCCTCTGATGGGCAGAGGGAAGACACAGGATGTCAAAGCTCATCGGCTAGAATAAAGACAGGGATAGCACCTACCAATTACCATCACAAGCAGAACAGACTCAGCTTAGAGAAAATTAGCTTAATTTATTGAAAAAAAAGAAAAAAAGGAGAATATATTAATAGTAAGAAACAAACATCAAAACAACACCTTTGCCCCCACTTCCCTAGCTCAGTTTCAATATTTTGCCCCTGATACAAGCTGAGCAGTGCAGGGGTTGGGGAACGGGGGTTGTGATCAATCCATAACACTTCACCTCTGCTGCTCCTTCCCTCTCACTCCTTTCCCCTGCTACAGTGTGGGCCCTTCCATGGGCTGCAGTTCTTCAAGATAACCCTGCTCTAGTGTTGGTTCTCCATATGCTCAGTTATTTCATGAAATATCCACCATGGTCTCTTCCAGGAGCTTCAGGAGAATCTTTGCTTTGCCACCTGGAGCAACTTATCCCCCTCCTTCTTATCTGACCTTGGTGTCTGCAGGGCTATTTCTCACACATTTTTGTTTGCTTGTTTGTTGGTTTTCCTCCTCTTTATCTGCTTTTGTGGCATTCTTTTGCCCTTTCTTAAATACATTTTCAGCACCACTGTGGCTGTGGGGCTCAGCCGTGCCCCGTGGCTGCTGGAACTGATTTTGTCCAGCATGGGGCAGCCCCAGCCTCTCCTCACAGAGGCCCCGCAGCCCCCGTGGCCAGTGCCCGGGCACCTACATCCAGCACAGCTGGTCAAGCTCCACTGTGCTGTGCTGGCTTCGAAATGAAACATTCCCATTTCACTACTGCCAAAGTTTAAATTTGGATATGGTTTTCAGAAATCCAATAGTATTTACTTTGAATTCAAAATTCTTCAAGAACCATTTTGTAACTTCTAGTCATGCAGTTATTTGTAGTTCTCAGGAAAAATCTATTTACTATATATATATATATACATATATATATATATGTATATTTTTTATACAGTATTGACGTAAACCTCCATGACAATGGGTAAGATAAGCCCCTTTGCTGAATCTCAGCAGAAATGTAGGTATTATGTAAGATGTTGGTAGAAACTAATCCATGTACCTCAGTGAGGTCTTTTGGGAACTAGCCAGGTCTATACTGCAGGAGCCAAATATAACCCACAATTAAATTTGACTAATTATATAAAGACTATTCCAACAATTGCAATGCATGAGACCTCAAGCCACCTCCCGGTATTATTTTTATCTTTTCAACCCAGGTGTCACTATAGATATTTACTGTAACAGAATCTTCCTTCATCTATGTCTTCTTTAAAAGGTTCTTAAACTACTGAAGTATACTAATAAAGCTTAGGGTCACAGTTGTCAAAGTAATGTAGAAAATAGTGGTTTAAATCCCAACATCAGGAAATTCAGTGTCAACCAGAACAAACTTTGCACAGAATGCAAAAAGGTACAGAATTCTATTTGGGCTTTCTTTTAAAATGAAGTCTTTCTACAGTCAAAGAAATTACATGAATGCCTTATGTCTCCAGTTTTTTTTTTTTTCTTTTTAATTTTTCCAGATAAATTTGTCTTTGAACATACATCTGGAGTAACTTTGATATGTCACATTATTAACAAAAATATTAAATCCTTCAGTATATGAGAATGCATTTCCTGTTGAACATATTGTCCTTGATTAACAAGGGATTTTTTTTTTTGTAACAAACATTTTGTTCAGCAGTATGTAAATACGATTTTGTAGAGAAATGGAAGGAAAGACGAGAATAGTATATGGGAATGGTCTGAAAAAGGTGGGGAGCTTAAGAGTATAAATCCGAAACTAAAAAGGTATTTCTGCCAAATCTACCCAAAAGTTTTCATTTGTTTGTCTTTAGAAGTATTTAGAATGTAAGCAAAGAAATAAATACAGTGAAGGAAAATATCACCATGACAGTCACTTTACCTCTACTCTTTCCAACCAGTAACATAGAATTCTGACAATGCCTGAAGTCTAAAAAAATAGTCTAGCCTTTCATCACAAGGTTTGAATGCTATGTTTAGGTTTCTACCAAATGATTCCTTCAGGAACCAGTGTGTCACTTAATTTATTATTTGTTGCAGTTTACCATGTCCAACAAATGGATTTACTCTATCTGCAACTCCACACCCTGTAGCTGTTCATTATGAAAGCAAACCAGGGGCCATAACAGCTTGAGAGATACTCCTATTTGGGCTACCATAGCAACGAGTATGTGTATTGAAGTATAGGTCACATGTCGTAGTTTCCTAAGGCTAATTAATTTCGCTAATTATGGCCTCATACCAGCTGCAGAATGTGTTGGTGACCTAGTGAAATCAGCTGTGGACAATTATTTTCCATTCTATGGTGGTACCACCTCACCACGTGGAAATAATGTAATTATGAAAACTGCATACAGTATGTACAGAAAACAAATACTGCTCTGTGTTTACAGACTGAGCCATAGGACCTTGAAGATGTCTAATGTAGATGTTTAAATCTTTATTACTTTCTCTATCATCTGTGAGTATTAAATAGGTGTAAAGAGCTGAGTAGTTAAGCTTAAAAGATTGTCATTGAGATGTTGTTTAATTCACCAGATTTAAAAAGGATTCATGAAGCACCTACCACTAAGCGCAATGTAGATATATACAGAAATATATACTTAATATAGTAGTATCTACCAAGCAAGTAAAACCAAGATAGCTCCCACTTGTTTGATTTTTCATATCTGGCAAAAATAATAATTAACTGAAAATCAGAATTTATGTTAAAAATAGCATCGTCTCCCTGCTTGCATGTAGAATTGAGTTAATTTTAGCCCCTCACCGCATCTGCAGTTTGATCTGTATTTTGATAGAAAAGCAGGTGCCTACCTAGGCTTTGGGGAGCAATTAACAATTCATTTTGAATAAAACCACAGTGTCTCACTGGCAAACCTAATTGAAGTAAATAAGACATTTTCAATCAACTAAGAGAAGGCATTAAAACAGCCTTGCAAAATTGTCATGACAAATTAACAGCCAAAGCACAAAACCTTCTCAGACGGCCTTTACCATGGTGATTGATGAGAATGAAAAATTAATGATACCTTACTGGCCTGTCAAAAGGAAAAATTGCTTGCCCAACTGAATAGAATTTTGTGAGGCAGCATTAAATTATGGGCAATTAATAAAATACACTAAAGTATTTTATTTTTTAGTATAATTGTTAGCAGCACTGTTTTGCCTACAGTGTGGAAAAAAAAAAAAAAAGAGCCAAATTCTGTTCTCATTGCCTCAGGACACAAGCTTTCTCTGTCTATGACCTGAGGGTAATATCACCAAATCAGTAATAGGTGACATTGGGGAAACTGTGCAGTTAGGATGAACACAGAAGATAAAAGTTGTGCCTGGTGTATTTTTTACCATGCAGACCCCAGATATTGCCCCCAGGATGTGGGATGCATGGAAGGGTGGCCTGACGCTTCAGTCCTGTCTCTGAAGTGAAATGGTCCCAGCTTCCCACACCCTGCACCTGTCCCCATTATTCTGACAATGAACCATGACCAAGACTTTCTCGGAGGTGGAACTGGATAGAAGAGCTGTGGATAGGTAAGATACAGGTCCAGAGTAACCAGAGGAGGAGTTTCATTAAATATTTCACTTGTGTATCTATTCAGAGTGCTTTTTTTTCTCCTCTGAGAAGATATAGAAAAAAGACAGATTGTTCAACTAGTGAGAACATAGAGTTATTGACCATAAAAAGGGTTACTGAATTTTTTGTCTTTTCATTTTGTAATGTGAATTTAATAACCAAGTGTCTTTTGTGTGTAAGAAGCCTTATAGTTCCTCTGACTTAATACTCCAACAAGAAAAATTGTACAGGAATGTTTGTTCAAGGAACAGCTTATTCTCCATTTTATGATTGCCTATGATGTATACTTGTACCTGTTAAAAATATTGCTTTCTTACTGTCAGAGTGAGATGTATTTCAGGCTGGGATAAAAAGAGGATTGTATGTTTAACAACTATATAATGTGACTTGTCAACATGATTATCTATCTCCCAGTTTATAGAAAAAGGACATTGAGTTTATTGAAGCAAATAGCCTAGAGAGCCTAACAGGCTGAAATGCTTCCCAACTGCAACAGCCCTTGTGAAAAGAAGGGTAATTAGGGAGGCTGGCAATCAAGAAAGGGCTCTAGTCTCTTTCTAAAAGGTCAGATGCTGTATAGAAGGCAGCTAATGGTACTAATTTTACTGCATCTTGTAAAGAATACTTGTCAAAGAGTAGGTTTCAAAGAGCTTAAAAAAAGGAGGATGGGGAGGGGAATTTTATTAATAGAGTGAAAAGGAAATACAATCTTAAATTTTTTCCTCTGAAGAAAATAGACTTCGTAACAAAAGGAAAAAGACCCCAAGAAGAAATAATTGCCCACAAGGAGATAATCAGTTAGCTGTATTTGATACTTTCTAGAATGCATGTTTGTGAAAACACATGTGTAACAAGTAAGCCTGTGCATTTTTCTGAACACACAAGGGTCTAAAATGAGATACACTCTGTGACAATGACCCAAAGGACACACAGTGAAAATATGTTCTAGTAGAAAAATGGAAATGCTGTGGGATTCATTCCTTTGGTGCAGATATTTTTTTCTGCAGTGAAGGGACACACATTATGTAGCACAAGAGGTGATTTTAGGAATCAAAAAAATTATGTCCTTCAGAGCAGAGGTATGGGCATTAATGGTTTACTTTTTCATCAGAACTCAACAATGTTTACATTAATAGCAGATAATCGTATTTAAGAACTCAGTCCATTAAGCACAAAAATAAAAGTTACTGAGCAACTAAGTTACCACATTTACAGTTAGGAATAGTCAAATCCTAAAAATCACGGATGTAGATTTTCCTTTTTTTGGTTTGATAACTATTGGGTACTCATAGGACAGATGCAATGACTTCTGCTTGATATACATACATTGAAATCAAAATTTTTGAAGAACACAAAAAATAGTTTACTGCTTTATTTTTTCAGTTTGAAAATATCTCTAGTAATAATTGTAATGATGTTTTATTTTCATGCATATCAGCTGTTATTCATGTTGGTGAGAAATCATGATATTTATAAGATTCAAATGTTACACTCTTTTAAAAATAATTTTTAGACAATGGTAAATAAATCTTTTAAAATCTTATTTTAATTAAAAATCAGAAGGTCATTAGCCATTATTTTGTATATCAGCCACGGGTTAATATTGTAGTCCAGTCAGGTTTTATTTTCCTTCTCACAATAAATTCCTGCTGTTTAAATTCTGTGAACTTCTATATGACTCCAAAGTTACAATGCAATTGCTGTGAGGGGAACTCAAAGCCTGTATGTCCTTGTTATTTAATTATATAATCTTATTTTTTGAATGTTATTTATAGCACTATATACAGAGTGGAAGTGTGATAAAGAGTAGGTAAAATTTCAAATTTTATAAATATTTAAACTACAAATTAGATTTCTGAGTTTTTAAATATTTTGTCCAGAGCATACAGCAGCAGAAAGTCTGGTTTTTAATGAATCTTTATCATGAACTAAGCCTGGACTGGAATAAAGCAGGCTTTTTCCCCAAATTTTGTGTAACTTGCCTTCAGTATGTTAATATTCTCTCTCTCTCTCTATATATATATATATATTTATATGAAAGACAATAATATATATTTTACTCTAGATATTGTATCGCTGATAAATCATTATACTGATTTTTTAATCAACCCCATTGTTCCTTAACATTGGTTGATCTAATGCCTATTTAGGGATATTTCCTGAGATCCAGTCAAATTTGAAAGAGATTAATGGGGAGCACAATTAACTTAGAAATGCAGAAAGAAAGAAATTGGATTTTCAGTTCATACTCTGTGTTGTCTGACATCTGAGAGCTAATAGTCCTCAACAGAACCTGGGATTCACACTGAAAACTGTATAAAATCTTCTGCTTATCTACACATGTAGACTGGACATTTCTTTAGCTACTTGAACCAGATTTCAGCACATGGTGGAGCAAGTGACAGGACAGTGTTGATCAGCTACCTTCTGGAATAGACTAATGTGATATATTAGCCTTGTTAATCTCTGTCCTGCTTTGATATGGACAGATCTGTGTGCCTTGCTGGTGTTGACTCACAGAATTGGAGTGCATCTCTCATAAGTAGTGCTTTTCTTTGAGATATGCCAGAGCTCACCTTCAGGAATCGGCCATCTTTGTTCTCATGACTCTGTTCCACAGGACAGCAGTGTTTAAACTTATCACCTGTTTTGTCAGTATCTGTGTGAGGCTGAGTGGAAAATTTATCAAGTAAACTTGAAATAAGCACAGCATTGCCAGCCACTCAAAGGAGGTGATTGTCCCGCTCTGCTCTGCACTGGTGCAGCCTCACCTGGAGCACTGTGTGCATTTCTGGGTGCCACAACATAAAAAGGATATAAAGCTACTGGAGAGTGTCCAGAACAGGGCTATGAAGGTGGTGATGGGTTTGGAAAGGAAGCCGTATGTGGAGCAGCTAAAGTCACTTCGTTCATTCAGCTTGGAGAAGAGGAGACTGAGGGGAGACCTCGTCACAGTCTACAGCTTCCTCACTAGGGGACGATAAGGGGCAGGCACTCATCTCTTCTCTCTGGTGACCAATGACAGAACCCAGGTGTGGAGAGTCTCTGGCTGTGTGCTGTGAACAAGCCAGGGCTTGATGCGGCTGTGCTACACGGAAGGATTTCCCTGAGACACCAGAGACAAAAGGAAAGTAAACAGAAGCTGCTCTGCCCTCGACCCAGGCTGCAGGAGGGGCGTTGCCGCTGCGCATGAACAGTCTGTGAACAGTGCCCTGCAGCCAATCACCATAGTGGGGGGGGATGAGTGACTGTGAGTGTAACCAATTGTAGCCTGCACTTGCCGCATGGCCTTTTGGTATAGAGTATATAAGGCTTGGAAAAACGTGGTCTCGGGGACATTGATATTCAGTGTTGTTTAAGAGTTCATTAAAGAGTACGGATGGTAAATTCACATTGAATTAGACTCCTTACTCTCGCCCGGCCCGCCCGTTCGATCAAAGAGCTTATGCCGGCGTCTGGATTCGTCGAATTTACTACCTCTACAAATGGTAGCAGAGGATGGTTCGTTAGCAAAGCATAACGCTCCGGATCTACAAATGGTAGCAGAAGGATGGATCGTTAGCAAAGCATATCGCTCCGGATCGAAATTACTGCGGTGAGCAGCGTTCATAAAAACGGAGCCAAGCCGGGGTGTGGGATAGTGTGCTTAGTCCGATATCAAAAGACGGGCACCTGTCGAGCTGGCCACTCGCATCCTACGTTAAGACCGCGCTGATAAGATAATGGATATTGAAACAGCCGCGGCACTGCTGACGACTATTCTCTCTAAGAGAGGTATTGAATCGTCACAGGAAAAGCTAATCACATTGATTTTTTTAGCTCAGAAGTGGGGACACTTTGGAGAAGTTCCACTTTTGTTTTCCCCAACGGAATGGAGATCAGTGGGGGACACTATGTGGGACAAAACTATCAGAGGGGAAGAAGAGAAAGAAATTAAATCTGTGAGAGAATTGTGGAAAACCGTATTAGAATCATTAGAAATTATGAAATCGGAACAACGTGCCGCCCTAAGAGCCGCGGAGGCGCTTGTCCAAGAACAAACCTGGACTGATAAAACTTGTCGTCCAAAAGAAAAGAGGGGCCTGTGGGCTACTCTGTGGGGTCTGCCTGCCGTTCGGGGTGGTCGCGGGGTCCCGGCTCAGCCAATACTTTCACAATCCGATCTGCAACGCGGATTAGAAACTTCGCGGCTCGTAAACAAAGGACCGGAAGTTTCCCCCTCCGAGTCTCTGGGGCAATGTGCCAAGAAGGCGGAAGTGCAACTAGTCGACTGTCCGGATGTGGGAGGCCCTGAGTGCCGCCCTCCTCCTACCGCTCCGCCTCTGCCCTGCCCCGAGCCGGACGCCCCCCCTCCCTCCGAGAAAAGCGTGGGGGCCGGGCCCGGACCGGCCGGGCCGGCGCTGCCGCCGCGAGGGCCAGGGCCGCCTCAAACTTTGCCTCCGCAAGCACCCGCGGAAGTTTTTTGTGAGCCTCCTCCTACATCATTGGGCTCACCCCAAGCAGTAGAGCAGTTACTGCAAGTTATTACCAACAAGCTTGAACAACTTAACTTAAGAGTGTCAAATGTAGAGAAAAATAAGGAACAAATTGAGTTTCAAAAACCAGCTTGCCCTTCACAAACAATGCAATCAAAGGTGCCTATAGATTCTACTGACCAGCCGCAGCCCCGACGTGGCAGATGGTCAGGGGTCATCAAAGATGCCATTCTAGAAGGTGATTGGTCTCCAGCAAAATTAGCCCTACCGGTAATTCAAAATATGAACACTCAGACAGCGGTATGGGAACCACACGATTGGAAAATTTTGCAACAAGCAAAACAAATAATCACAAACTATGGTATACGTTCAGCAGCTACCAGACACAAAGAACATCTCCGAACCTGTATCACAATCAGCGACCAACCGTGAACCAGGCTTCTTTCACCTCAACAAGCCAAGCACCGCAGGAAGCCTCGGAGTTGATGTGGAGACAGGAGTAGATATAACATTGACCAATACTGCAATTCATAGAATACCAACTAATGCTAAAGGACCTTTATTTCGACAAGATAGTCTCATTGGAGGCCTATTGATTGGCCGTTCTTCTGCTAGTATCAAAGGTCTTATAGTAATACCAGGTATAATTGATGCAGATTTCACAGGAACTGTTCAAATCCTGGCCTACACTCTGTATCCGCCAATTTTTATTCCTTCTGGGAGTAGAATAGCTCAGGTAGTAGCACTGGAAAACTGCCTACCAATGCTTCCAGGAGTCCCTCCAGCATCCTCAACAGAAAGGCGTGATAAAGGATTTGGATCGACAGGTCCTGCAGTTTGCTTCACCTCATCAATGACTCAGCGTCCCATGTTACGTGTGCAACTATTTCAGTCTGATTCTACTGTTGCTGTAGATGTAAATGCAATGCTTGATACTGGAGCTGATGTCTCCATCATTAGTCAATTCAAATGGCCACGAAATTGGAAACTTCAAAAATCAATCTCTTCCACTGTTGCTGGAGTAGGGGGTCAAACTACTCCAAATATAAGTGTTGATCCCATTTCCATTAGTTTCCCTGAAGGTCAATGTGTTACCCTTAGGGTGTATGTAATGGAATTGCCAAGCAGCCTTGAGGCGCTTATTGGCCGTGATGTCTTGGGGCAACTTGGTGCCGTGTTAACTACTTCACCTTTTCCTTAGTGGTCACTGGAAAGCAGTTGCCCAACCCTCCATTGACCTGGTTAACAGATAGCCCAGTTTGGGTTGACCAGTGGCCATTAACAGAAGAGCGACTGCAAAAGGCACGTGAATTAGTAGAAGAGCAATTAGTTGCAGGCCATATCAAGCCTTCTACTAGTCCATGGAATACCCCAATTTTTGTAATACCAAAAAAGAGTGGAAAGTGGCGATTATTACATGACTTGCGAAAGGTAAATGATCAAATGCAAGCCATGGGTGCTTTACAGCCTGGATTACCATCACCTGTAATGTTACCAGAAAATTGGCATATTCTAATTATAGATTTAAAGGATTGTTTCTTTACCATTCCTTTACATGAGCAAGATACACAGCGTTTTGCATTTACACTGCCTTCAGTAAAAAAGCGGAACCAGCTAGAAGGTATGAGTGGGTAGTGCTACCGCAAGGTATGAAAAATTCTCCTACACTGTGCCAAATGTATGTTGCATGGGCACTTCAACCTATTCGTGCATCATGGAAACAAACAATTATTTATCATTATATGGATGATATTCTGTTCTGTCAACAAGCTGAGTTCACAGAAAGTTCCATAGTCCAAATTACGATCAAACTCAAAGAAAAGGGGTTGGTTATAGCTCCAGAGAAAGTTCAAAAGTCTGCACCTTGGAAATACCTTGGTTGGTCCATTTGTGATGCACAGATTCGTCCACAAAAAATTGAATTACATACTGATTTACAAACATTAAATGATGTCCAAAAATTGTTAGGGGACATACAATGGATTAGAAATTGCGTAGGCATTACTAACAATGATATAGCACCTCTTACTTCACTTCTAAAAGGAGGTGATCCAGCTAAGAAAATAAGCTTAGAGTCCGTGCATCTCAAATGTCTTTCTGATATTATACAAAAAGTACAGACAAATTGGTCTAGCCAAAGACTTTCTGATCGACCAATTTCCCTCCTTATTAGCAATCTAGAACATCCGTGTGCAATCATCTGCCAGTGGCAAAACAAAAACGGGGAATTCCCCATAGATGTTGCTACAGATTCTTCCTTTTGTGCCACTGTCAGATTGAAAACAGAAAATGATTTGCGATTATTAGAGTGGATTTTTCTCAGTGTCCAACCAAAATTCAGTATTCAAACGAGACCAGAAGCAATTGGAGAATTGATTCGAAAAGGAAGATCTTGAATATTAGAAATTAGCGGTCAGGAACCAGATGACATCAGTATTCCGATAAATGGAGCCGATTTAGAATGGTGGCTGAGACATTCGATGCCTATACAGAATGCATTATTAGGATTTATAGGCAAGGTACATTCACGACAACCAAAAGGTAAACTATGGCAATTCCTTAGAACAAATCAGTGGTTAGAGAGAAGCAAAGTAAAAACAAAACCTGTTGAAGGCCTTATAGTATATACAGATGCAGGAAAACGAAGACACCAGGCAGCATGTGTCTGGCAAGAGAATAGTCAATGGATACAGCATTTAATTGAAGGTTCAAAAGAGGATTCATTGCAGACTTTAGAGCTCACGGCAGTAATATGGGCCTTAAATAATTGGCTGAAATCTGCTTTAAATGTTGTCACAGATTCTTTGTATGTAGCAGGTGTAATACCCAGAATGGAAAATGCCCTGTTAAGACAATCGAATAATCCTCGATTAGGAAAATTGTTTGTACAATTGAGAGCTATTTTAAATCAAAGAAAAGAACCCTGCTGTGTGATTCACATCCGCAGTCATCAATGGAATCTTGGTCTAGGTGAAGGAAATCAAAGTGCAGATAGTTTAGTAAGTTCTGTACAGCACATGCCTCCTGTGATCATTCATCATTATCAGATCAGACTAGGAAGGAAAAACACTTTACCGGAATTCATGGTGAGATATCGTGATCCCACCACTGGATTGTGGAAGGGACCAGTACCTGTTATTTTTAATGGTAGAGGGTATATGTGTCTCTCCACAGATCAAGGTCCATTGTGGGTTCCAAGCCGAGCAGTAAAGCCGGAGTTGAAACAAACTCAACCTAGTCAATTCCCTGCAGCAGAACCCTCGGAGGTCACAGAGTGAGGTGTAACCTTTGCATTGATTTAGCTGTGACATGTATGCGTACTATAGTTATATAAGTAGGTCTTTAAACACCACTACCTCTTGAGTAAGTTTATCAACACCCAGCACATCGTTTGTTGTAAGTTGAGTATCTTTAAACCAAAGTTCTTGGAATTTGTTTAATCAATCCATTGCGATATTTAAACGGCAATGGAATACCTCATTGCAAAGTGCACTGTTTACATTGATTGTTGTTGTTATTTATATGTTATGTATAAGTTGTTTTTTTATCACATATCAAAAAAGGATTAGAACACACAGCTAATCAATCCTGGCTTGTCCAAAAAGAAAAAAAAAAAAGGAGGAATTGTGGAGAGTCTCTGGCTGTGTGCTGTGAACAAGCCAGGGCTTGATGCGGCTGTGCTACACGGAAGGATTTCCCTGAGACACCAGAGACAAAAGGAAAGTAAACAGAAGCTGCTCTGCCCTCGACCCAGGCTGCAGGAGGGGCGTTGCCACTGCGCATGAACAGTCTGTGAACAGTGCCCTGCAGCCAATCACCATAGTGGGGGGGGATGAGTGACTGTGAGTGTAACCAATTGTAGCCTGCACTTGCCGCATGGCCTTTTGGTATAGAGTATATAAGGCTTGGAAAAACGTGGTCTCGGGGACATTGATATTCAGTGTTGTTTAAGAGTTCATTAAAGAGTACGGATGGTAAATTCACATTGAATTAGACTCCTTACTCTCGCCCGGCCCGCCCGTTCGATCAAAGAGCTTATGCCGGCGTCTGGATTCGTCGAATTTACTACCTCTACACCCAGGAGACGTTTAGGTTAGGCATTAGGAAAAGGTTCTTCATTCAGAGGGTGGTGGAACACTAGAGCAGGCTCCCCAGGGAGGTAGTCATGGCCAGAAGTCTGTCAGTATTCAAGAAGAGACTGGACAACACCCTCAGACACATGGTGTGAACTGTGGAGTTGTCATATGCAGGGATAAGAGTTGGACTCAATGATCCTTGTGGGTCCCTTCCAACTCAGGATATTCTATGATTCTGTGAAATAAGCTTTGCCAAAATGATGACATCCAGCTTTAAGAGGCAAAAAATGTTTAAAGCCAAAAGGAATCTCACCTTCATTTGATCTGACCTGTGGTTTACCAGCAACCATCGAAATTTACCCAAATACTCTGATCTCAAGTTGAAGTAGTGATGTCATGCGTCAAGAATTAGTAGGTCAAGAAAATGAAACAGGGAGCACAGTGCTTTAGTTTAATGTTAGGTATACTCAGCTGATTGGGAAACCATGAATTTTGGCCCCAGGCTTACATTTACATTTTCTAGGGAGTCACTGGATAACAAAGATAGAGAGCTCTTCCAAAGGTGGGACATGAATTTAAATGCCTTCAGACGATGAAAACCAAAAGGATCAAGTCTTCTATAGCTGGAATGAACATGCATATCATTAGGTAACCAAAGAATTATAAGCCCCACATCCTTTCTCTGTGTCTTCAGAATAAGGGCAGGCTGTAAAATGTTGTCTTTGGTTAAGTTTTAAAAGAATTATATCAAAACTGGATTTTCTTATGAGATGTTAATAGTAAGTAGTGCCTCACATTTGTGCCAGCCTTCCATCTACACATATGCAGGTTATATTTGCCCTTTTAAATATTTCTATAATATTTACACTTTCCTGTTCTGTTAGTACTTCCCCCACACTATCAACAGGCTAAAAGCTCCCTTAGTTCAGATAATCCAAGTTTCACAGGGATATGCTAAGTAGTTCTATTCATAAAAATATACTAATTACTAGAAACTCTTGTTTAATAGTCATCATTTATAGTCTAGTGCATCTAGCACTCTGTTAGGAAATACATTGCTACTCTTGCTTTTTTCCAAATTCAAGATACATCTGTTGAATAACACTGCATTTTTAGGTTCATTTTTAGTAATCTTGCTGCCTGATACCATTTACCAGGATTGCAATGAAGGGGTCCCTAAAACTGTTGGGGTGTTTCTTGGCTGCCAGAGGTTTTATTATTTTTACTGTTGCATCATTAACTTTTCTGATACCTTCCCATTTTAATTCCACACGTCTGAATTTCTGATTTGTCTTCACTACTGTTTCCCTTTCTTTCTGTTAGTAGTAAACTGCTTTCTCTTATCTAATTGATTCCTTCTTTTTATTCCTGGTTCAAATGAGTTTGCATCATAGTTTGTTCTCTTTCACAATTACGAAGTCTTGAAATTTTAGCCCTTTTCTCAAATAGTTCTCCTTGATAATACAAAACACCTTATCTTGACTGTACTTTCCTTTTTAAAGTATGTTTTGTGTATTTGCTTTTCATAGATCTAGTATATTTCAGTTGGAAAGTCCTCAGTAATTAGATCATATTCACTAGTACCTAGAAAATTGTCAAATCTAGTCCAGTAGGTGGTTATTTCATTTTATCTGTCAAGATTTGTTCTGAAAATAATTAGGTCTCATAAAGCTACACTATGGCAAGTGTAGTACCTTTTATTTTAAAGTAGTAAAAGTTTCTTTTCAGAAATTGGTGTAACTTTTGCAACATATTGCCCCAGCTACAGTCTCCTGTGACTAAATGACCTGTTTTTGCAGACAAAAAGGTGCTTAGGAGTCCTTTCTGTATTTTCTTGTTTAATTTGGTGTCTTGTAAGACTATGTTTATTTTACAGGAAACACATTCCAATAGCAGGCACTTGAATCTCATTCTCCACGGCAGGAGTTTGTCAAGTACCAACTTCCCCACAAGCTTGTTACTATAAAAAAATAACACTGGACGCTCACCTCCACCGACAGCTGCATCACATCCAGGTTCACATTGAGACTCAATGACTAGAGAACCAGAACGTCATCAATAATTTACTACATACTGCCTAGTGGATCCAACCAGAGCCCCTTTTTGAGACTGGTTTTCAGGAATCTAACTTGAAAAAATTGCAAAACAAAATAAAAATAATTTCTGTCATGCGTTATTAAACATGAAAAAGGCTTAGTTCTAATAGCAATTTCTCTCATCTTTGCAGCACAAAGTTATCCTATGCCTCTGAAGAGTGAAAAGACCAAATATCTTATCTTGGCATCAACTTGGCTCAGGCAATGCAATTCCTTTTTCTGTATGAAGCAAATGAAGTTTTATTAAAAAGAGAGGGAACAAATCATGAAGTTGTGATGATACAGCAACAACAAACATCTCTCTCCCATATTATTCTATATTCTCCTCAAAATTTATTGTTGAAGGCTAATGGAGATGCAGAACTTAAGGCTCTCAGAAGAATTAGGACAGTGATGTGGCTGGAAGAAAAATGAAAAAAACACCCCTTGCCTCTTTGTTCTTTTGCTTGTCCATTGATGTTCACACATCACTCCCCAGCAATTCAGGCTACAGCACCTTTCTTACTGATGCTACCTCACTGTCTGTCATTGCTATGTGGTCTTCAGACACACGGCAAAGTAAAAACTTACCAAGCGAACTCACATGGTTTACAGGCTGAGGGTTCCCTCACACGGAAAAATAAGTAAACAAGAAAATAAATAAATAAATACAACTTTCTTTTGTAAAGTGTTTTTTTTTTGTTTTGAAGAGGGTGTTTGTTTGTTTTTATAGTTATAAGAAACTGTGAGGTTTGGGTTCCTTTATCTTCTCTCTATTCTGGTGATGAGTGTCCCATGTAAAATGCTAATGCCATCATTACACCTCTGCTCAGCAACCTGACCTCCATCTGCAGCAAAAAAGGTTTCACAACTGCATTAAGTTGAACTAGTGCAACTCCTACCATTTACCCATAGCCACAGGTCCCTGTTCTCCATGCTGAGAAGAATCTGCTCATTCATCCAGCATGATGGGTTAGTTTTCAGCAAAATCAGCAAACTAACCCAGTCTACCACAGGTTCTAACAATTCCTTGGTATGACAAAGTAAAGAGATGTCTCATGGGGAATGATGACCAAGGATGAATGAGTAACTACTATTTTTGGTGACAGAGTAGTCCAAATTCAGTTCAACCTGATAATGAAACTGAAGCCCTGAATCTGTGTTTGTCCATTTCTTTAATTTTCATTGCAGAATGATCTCTGTAGCTTTGTCACCATCTCAGATCTCTTTGGAATTTCAGCTTTGGTGGTTATTGGGTGATGATAGGACTCCCCACTTAAATCCATGCAGGTCTGCTCTCAAAGTCTGCAACACTAGCAACGAACTATTGCATGGAAGTGTGTAGAATGTGCTAGTGAAAACCAGAAGGATAAAAACCAAAATGGACTTTTCACATTCGTTTGCAGTTTTCATCTCTGTACTTTGTGATTCAAGTCTGAGGTAAGATTAAAATGGCCTCTGACTGGGCCCTATTCAATATAGTTCACTTGTATTAAACATAGTTTACCTGCTTTTCTGTCACACATTTTATTCCAATACTTACATGAATCTTAACCCCAAACTGACCATCCACATTTGTCCATGGTGTTAATGCTCTCTACCAAGGAAGAAAAATAATTAGCACTCTTACATTTATTTGCCACCAAAATACGTGTATATGTAATAGTGTGTTTAATACAGAATTCCAGCTGTTGCTGCAGAACTCCTTTAACTTTTTCTTTCCACACTGCTTGTAAGAAGACATTTAAATCATTTGAGCTATCTCTAATTTTGCCAGTTTGATTTCTTCTCAGGAGCATGAAATTCCAGTTCCCCTGCCTTGTTAACAGAACCTACCACTTTTCTATAAACTGAAAAAATGCTAGATTGACAATTAAGAATTGCCAATCTAACAGTTAGTTGTCGAGTGTTCCATTGTTAGTTTTCCCACCTACATCACAAAGGGCACTTTAGACAACCCAGCAAGCTCTCTCTGGAACATGGGCTAAAATCCACACTCAAGATGAAAACCTTCAACTTTGAGCTGGTTGTTCACCACAGCTACTTGCTGATATACTCCAGTACTATTTCCATTTGGTTTGTATAACACCCTATACTGCTACAACACTACTTACATATGTCTCAGAGCACTGTTATTACTGTTCGTAATGGTACAGTGAAACTAAAGCCACCTTCAGTTTGAGCTATTAACTCTGGTGCCAGTAGGCGAGTGCAACATGATTGCAGCAATTAGAAAATAGTGCCAATGTATTTGTGTTAGGTGGGTAATTTTCTACTCATTTAAATAATTTCTATATTTAGAATAAGATGAAACTTCTTTAGCAATTCAGCAGTTTCTGACAGCTGATTTAAGGGATGTCTGGTCTGAAACAGATTCACTGTCTGCTTTAAAGAACAGCTAAGTCCATGATTGCACATATGTCTTTGCTATGAATAAGTATTATATTAGCCTAAATTGTTTAAAGAAAAAAATAGTGAGAAATAAAACCAATTTTTCTGCCTTAAACACTGCTGTTGGAGTGTTTAGACATGCATATTCTCTACACATTTTAAAGCAGAAATAATTTTTAAGAACAGCAAGCCATTGATATAATTAATCTCTAAGTTTTTCTTTAACAATATGTACTTCAATATGAATAATGTAAGAAAACAACAGTAAAATGAGTTTGTTTGTTTTTTTTTTTCAGATATTTGTGACATTCCCTGGAGGAAGAGAGTGGTAAAGGGAATCCTGTTCTTAGAATCTGAGAGTATGGGACACTGTGTGTAACTTCTTATTCAAAGAATTGTGATTGAAGCATGCAGTTGATTGAATACGAATAATTAATAGAATACTTACATTATAACCTGTCACCTACATTATGTATGCATGAAATATGTACATAAAGGGATAATTAGTTGCTCAGACTAACAGAAAAAATCTGATTATCTATTTTGTACATGCAAAACAGACTACCAGATACACTACGGAACAGATGGAGAAGCAGAAGTCACAGAGGTGTCTTGCAGTTAGTAAAATTTAGGGGATTTCTCCATGAAGTTTCCTGGAATCAAGCATTGTCCTCGAATTAAACCTTGATTCAGATATTTCCCTTCTCTCAGAGGAAATACTTTATGATAGACAACAGATGAAAAGGCTGCATAAAGAAAGATCAGTTTGCAAGGAGAAAAGAAGCACTTTTTCCAACCTTATAGTCAGCAAGTCTAAGGAGTAGAAAGGACCTAAACAAGGGTAACCGTCATATGAGACTCTCTAGGGCAGGGTTGACAAACCCATTTTCACCGGGGGCCACATCATCCTCATGCTTGCCTTCAAAGGGCTGAATGCAATTTTAGGGCTATATAAATGTAGGAGTAGTGACATTTATACAGTCCTAAACTTGCATTCAACCCTTTGAAGGCAAGCACGAGGCTGATTTTGCCCCCAGTGAAATTGAGTTTGACACTCCTGCTCTAGAGTGTCAGACATCTGTGTGGGGCTGGCATACACTACACGGACCTGGAGGTTATTTACATGGTTTGGGGCCAAGGAGGATACTCTCAGGTACTCAAAGGCACTAGATGCCTGTGTTTAATTATCTGAATGCTTCTCCAGATTTTCTTCTCTCTGCATTATAAGAATCTTTCATCTGGCTACTTTCTGCTTTCTAAAGTGTATCCTGTATGATTTGCCCCCCAAATCCTACTAATTAGATAAACAGAAGACAGTAGTAGCATCCCCTTTTGTGTAGCCTTTCTTTTTTTTCGAGATGTGCTGTAAGCAGTGCAAAGCCTAAAAGTCTGTCTGCAGATGAAAAACAAAAAAAAAAAAAAAGGCAACGAAAACCAACCAACCAATGACAAAAAAAACCCCACACACAATGCCCCAATACTCCAATACTTATCTAACTGCCAGTAATATAGCTATGTCTGCTATTAGCAATCATTTATTATACAAAGAGGAAAAAGAATCTATTGAAAGTTTTATTGACTGGGTTCTAAAGATATATCAAAAGACCTTCCAGGTATTTTGTCTCTTTAAGCAGGTGTTCAAGCTGAAGGAGAGCAAACCGCTATCCTATCCTATTAATCCCATCCTATCCATGCAGTATGATAAGACAGGGTACAGAAACGATCAAATTAGCAGAGCTTGCACTACCTTGAGATTAAAGATACTGTGTGGCCCTGCGAAGTGTCCCAGAGAGACTTTCTAAAGTTTAGCCCAAAGGAATGGTATGGTGAGTGATCCAGTACCTTCTCTTGGCATTTGCACTCAGAACCATACTCCTTAATGCATCTGGGGAAACCACCACCTTGCATGTTCTCCCAGACTGTGAGAAGACCTTGAGAATCACTGCATGATGCACAGGATCAGTATTCTTGTTTCATTTTCCAAGAACAAAGAAAGAAATGATATCTGCCAATAACTTTACTCTGGCACACCTTTTGTATCTAGGAATTTTCTATAATTTTACACTGCGGAAATGAATATGTCCTCCGTGTTTTACCCTAACAGTGGTTCTAACCTACAGCAAATTGAAATAGGCAAGAAATCCAGTTTAATACAAAAGAATGATCACTTCCTAATTTTAACTAACAGTGCTTCAAATTTCTATCACCACTTTTCAGGAATAAACTGAAAATAATTTTATCTGCTTTCTGATTTTGCTCTACCCTTCAGTCACCTTCTCTCTGTTATCTTAGTGATTTACAGTGAAAGGTAACACTCGCCATCTAAAAGTCAAAAATTGATTTAAGTTGACCCTACTCACAGTGTAAGGAGTCTAACGCAACAGTCTGCAACACATTCATTGGTTTAAAATAGCGTGGAAAACAGACACTGAATTAATGTAAAATGTGTCTGAACACACTACAGGGTTTACTGTCTTGAGATCACATTAGCTGTTACCTATATCTCTTTTGGTTATTTTTGTTGTCTGCCTATAAACACTCTGCTTTTTTAAATTCAATCTATTTAAACAAAAAGGAAAATTTTGGCTTCCCTAGAGCTCCATGTCCTGCTTTTCATTATGAAATAACATTAGTCTCACTGAAATAATGGGGCTATGTAGAAACCGACAACTAAGCTGAAAGAACTATAATGGGCATTCTTATTTAAGTGGAAAAACATGTCAATTAAAGTGTGCTTTACCTGAGTCCAGTTTTTTGTTAAAAATGATACAGTAACTCATTCTGGGTAAAGATAACTTCAACAAAAACACAAGTTAATAAGCTATGCTGCTTCCATTTCAATAGATTTATCTTGTTGGCTAGATTAAGCCATGATTTCGGTTTGTTCCCAGGCCTTGCAGTGAAAGGCCTGTGTTGTTTGTATCATCTGCTCTAATGAACAGGAGTTGAAAGAGGTCGTGTCCAGATTCACTTCCTTGCTGTGTTCTGGGATTATGAAATAAAGGTAGCATGACCTTAGGAAAGACCTTTCTATAAGAGTGAATTATTGCTTGAAAGCTCTTTAGGACAAAGGGGTTTATTTTCCACAACTTGCAATTTCTGTTCACAGATGCCTGAACACATTCCCATTTCTCATGCTCTAAAATGCATTGCTAGGTAGTGTGCTATATACAGTTCAGATCCGTGCACTGGTCTTAACGGTTCATTTCATTAAGAAAATTATTTGGAAAATAAGGGGTGAAATTGTCAAGTGTCATGTGTAGGCCAATGGGTTAGTTGTACGCCTCTGAACCAATACAAGGACTGTCTCCTGCTATTTGTTAAGCACCTTGCACAATAGGCTCCAGATTCCCATCAAGGCCACATTAAGAGAGCATCAGATGTAGAGTACAAGTGCATTTTGCTTTGTACTCTCACACATTCTTTTTCCCTGATGTCTAAGCAAGTTTATGGTGCTGGAACAAGTACTGGAATTGGTGTTAGTGTCTGGCTGTATCAGTGCTTGGGGCAGAGAGGACTGCGAATTGTGTCTGATTCCAACAATTTTATAAGGCCAAATTGTTTCTTAAGGTGGTGATATTGGTCTAATATCTATGGACAAAGGACCTGACTTGTTCCTTTTTAATGTTTATGTGTATAAATGACATTTAATTTAACTAGGTCTCTAGCTTCTTGGTTTTTCATGACACTACACAGGCTTTATTGCTTATCAGAGCCACAGATTAGCATCTAAGTAGAGCAATGGCAGCAGAAGAAAGAACAGCAATATAAACATATTTAAATATTTTTAAATACTTTTAAACTGAGGAAGTACTTATCACAGATCAATAACGAAGGTTACATTTGATCTTAAGGCACAAATTTACTTTCCAGTTCTGTATACAATTTTCAGTACAAACTTAAGTTTCTTATTCTTTGAAAGAGAAATGTTTACCTTTTCCAGCAAGAAATATGTCTTTGGGGAATTTCAAAAGAGTTCAAATAACTATCTACTGGAATTCTCTTGCAGCTGGACATGACAATATTCTTTGCTATGTTAAATATCTGTAATCCACCAACATCAACAGGAACCTTACAGATACATAAGGGGTCAAATCTAAGATTCTAATTCGTGCTATTGAATACTGATTCACCAATGTACACCTCTGCAGTGAATGAACAAGAGGCTAGACTATAAACTCAGTAGAAAGTTTTCAAGGGGTGTATAGAAGTGCTGTCTTCTGTCATTTTTAACTTGTGGTCTTTAAAAAAACACCTGAAATAATATAAAAATCCCAAGGATTTTATTTGACTCGACTGAGAATGTCCAACAACATGCTACACATTCCAGTAGTAGTTGGTGGCCAGCACAGAGTGAAAAATTTCTTAAGCCTACACTTGTGAAAGCATGCACTTATGAATCTAAGAGAGAGCTGATCTACTGCATAGATATACACAGGGTCTTTATCTTGGCCCACCCACATAAAATATGTGAATTTACAAGAAAGAAATTAGTAGTTGTCTTAAACATCACCCTTGCATTTTCTCTTGAGGAATTCTGAGGGGGTTTGGCTTATAAATCTTGTAAAAGCTGAAATGAATATAGTCTTTTATATAAAACAACATTTTGCTCAGGAATAAGGGCTGAATTTACAATTGTTGTTTCTTACTGTGCAAATGTTTTCAGTCTTCTGTATTAACAAGAAGTAAGATACAGCCAATACACTTCAGTTGTAATAGGGTTATCAAGGATTTACACTGGCACAAATCAGAAAGCGTAGAAATTTGGCACAGTTCAGAGGTTTGATTTCATAGGGACCACATATCTAACTGGAAATGGCTGGGACTATTGGGTTGTGCTGCCTGAACTCACGGTGTGTTTGATATGTAGTTCTGTCTGTAGCTCTTATTTGTAGCATGTGTGGTGTCAAAGTATCTCCAAAACCCAAAGCAACTCTGAAAAGTCCAAAAGGCATCATTAGTTTTGGAAGATGAACTTATGACAGCACATGCTGTTATAATGGAGTTGCAGAAACCCTTACAAGCAAAATGAAACAGAAGAAAAAGGGAAAAAACAATCTTCAATATAAATTGCCTAGATACTGAAAAGATAATCAGTAGGTATTCCTAAGAAAAAATATTCTCAAAGTTATATGAAGACAACACAGGAGTAAACTAATATTTGTAAAAATACTGGTGTTTTCGGATATCCTGGAATTTAATACACTTTTGGTTTACTCAAACATTTTACTGGAAAGTAAAGGAAATGGATAAAGATAGAAAAAGCTATGCCAAAGAGAGAAAGGGGAAGAATTGTCAGCTTAAGCTGTTCAAATAGTCATTAGTAAAGATCTGACAAATAAAAAATTGTATTAAAAATTCTAAGGCTCCAATAGTCTCTTATTTTTATTCGCTTTCTGATATCTGTAATATTGGAGGTGTTTTATAAGATTTTATCCCTTCCCACCCCCTCAGTAACTTTATCATCTTTAATTGTTATTTCTATTTACAAAGCTTACATCACTTCATGTGCTGGACTTTTACTTAAAATATCAAAAGTTTTGAAACATAGTCAGGAGCACTGTCTACACTAGACACACCCCTGGAAAGGTTTTGGGGGTAACTTGTTATCTGAGGTGATTGTGGGACAATGAAAGCACACACTGAGATGTCTCCTACTGCCAGGTAAGCCAGTCAAGCTTGCTTAATCAAGAAAATTAAGAATTAAGAGAAGCAAGTCATTCCTCTCTCAAAATATTTTTTTTAAACATGAACACAAAGTTCTGTATGAGCCTGATAAGAAGTAAAATGTATTTCTACCTACCCTGTAAAAAGCTCTTTGGAGTTCTGTAACATACTGGTAAAGGCAAAAAATGCTCATACCACATAGAATAACTTTCCCTTTTCCTAGATATTCAATTTCTTCCTTCTTTACTTTTTACTTCCTTCTTAACTTTACTATTATCTATCTTTTGAAATTTGGCTTTCCTGGAATTTTTGGGAATTGCTGGTTGGAGGCCACGTGCCAGAGTATGTCATGTAGTGAACAGTTTTATACCTACCACCACGATCACCAGTGAGAAAGCTCAAAATAAAAAAAAAAGCTAGATTTTTTTTTTTTTTTTTTTTGCTATGGAAGAGAAACAAGAGATTTAAAACTTGAGGAAAAGATCTTTTACCAGAAGATATGAACCATGGGATTTTGAGAAGCATGTGCAGACTACACAGTCATGGACATGATGTAGAGGCAAGGGCTGGATTACTACCATTCATCCTCCTCATTTCACAGAATCACAGAATGGTTAGGGTTGGAAGGGGCCTCTGGAGACCATCTAGTCCAACACACCTGCTAGAGCAGGTTCACCTAGAGAGGATTGCATAAGAACGCACCCAGGCGGGTTTTGAATGTCTCCAAAGAAAGAGACTCCACAACCTCTCTGGGCAGCCTTTTCCTCAAAGTAAGGAAGTTTCTCCTCATATTCAGATGGAACCTCCTTTGCTTCATTGTGTGCTGATTTCCCCTCATCCCATTGTTGGCCAACACTGAAAGGAGTCTGATCCCATCCTCTTGACACCCACCCTTGAGATATTTATAAACACTGATGAGAACCCCTCTCAGCCTTCTCTTCTCCAGGCTGAACAGACACAACCCTCTCATTCTCTCCTAATAAGAAAGGTGCTCTACACCCCCATCATCTTCATAGCCTGCTGCTGGGCTTCCTCTAGTAATTCTTTGTCTTTCTTAAACTGCAGAGCCCAGAACTGGACACAGTACTCCAGATGTGGCCTCACCAGGGCAGAGTAGACGGGAGGAGAACCTCCCTTGACCTGCTGGTCACACTTTTCTTAATGTCCTACAGGGTACTGTTGGCCTCTGGTTTCCCTAAGAAAAATGTTTAGACATGTAGAATAACAAAGATGTCCAGCAACTTCTAAAATGTCTCAGGATTTGCATGATAGAAGGCCATATTGCAGTAGAGTCTAAGATGCCTAACATAAAGGTATGTTAAGATGTGGCATTTAAAATCCAGTATAAACCTACCATAGATCAATTTAGGGGTTTATGGCTTCTTTAAAGCCCTAGAAGTCTAGTTTCATGATAACCAAGCATAAGTTCTCTCAATATGACATATAATAATAATCCTCAAAAGTGATTTTTTAAGTTCTTCAAAAGTACCTTTTTCATTTTATTTAGCTACAACATGCACCATAAATAAGTTTACATTTTTTTATTTGAGAAAACTAGATAGATTGCTTGTGGATTATAGTCAATGAATAATGCATCTTCCTGATCTCATTCAAGTAAGTATGTATCTCATACAGTTTAAAAAAAAAAAAAAAAAGAAGACAGCTTCCATTTATATTCCATATAGTTTTATTTTATATGTTGGTTTCAATATTTAGTATCACCCATCGGGTCAGAGAAAGCAGAATACTTCACTGAAGAGTTCTGCTTGAAGATCTTTAATAGATTTGACTTCCCACAAAAACAAATCCGTAAAGAATTTTGGCTGATGACAATAAATAAAACTTTGCAATATCACTTTACCATTACTACTTGATTTCTTTTGGAAGTGTTTTTCTATTCTTTTTAAACAAACAGAGACAAGCTGTCTGCTTTGGAAATCCTTTTATTGATCCTAGCTACTTACGATATCCACAAACATCTGTTTCTACTGTACCAGAATCATGTCTACGTGCTTTACCAAAATATGTGTCTGTCGCAAGGTCAGTAGGCATATGATTTTATCAGAAAGAGCTGAAATTATTTACTAAATAATGAATTTTGTATTGAATACCTTTGTTTCCATAAATCCAACTGTTTAAAGAGAACTACAATGTACAATTAAAATTTATTAAAAAATCAGCATTATTCAGGTACAGATTAAAAAAAATTAAGAAGGTCACTTACAGCAATGCAACAATAGCTGTTTTAAGTGAACGTTTGTTCAGAATAAAAATTACTGTGATAAAAAATACTATCTGCAATTAAGAAATTTGCTTCCTTCAGAGCAGGGCTTTCTTAGGAGAACAGGAAAAAACATTACTTTTTTAATTTTTCTGTTCAAAATTCCTCATAATGCAGTAATTATCTCAAGAACTGAGACATTAATAAATTTTCCAAATACACTTTAAATGTGAACATCCCAATCTATCATCATGCACAGCATGGTAAATTATATTCTCTTGCTAGAAAACTCATGTGTATCATTACTATAAGTATTATGAGTTATCCCTGTTAATAGTAGGTCTGGCCAAAGGCTATTGAACATTGCCAGTTGCCTACTCTAAATTTAACAAGAGCAAATGTACCTTTTAAAGCCAGACTCCACATCACTAGTAGCTAATAATGAAAAGGCATCTGAAGATCTGTGTAACATCTCACATGATTTAGTGGAATGCCTTAATTTAACACCTGATTGTCTCTGCTGGGCAAAGTGTTGTTGATATGGTCTCTTTTCATGCAACTACTTCTTATTCATGTTCAACCAATCAGACATAGGCATTGCCTAAAGATGAGTACATACTTGAACAGCTCCGTAAAAACCATTGAACTGATAAATTAGAGACTGCCAGTACATTATTAGCTACATATGTCATAAGTGACTGATGAAGGTGTGAAAAAAAAGGAATCACGATTTCCTAACTTGCTTGGGTTGTAGATAGTCTTGGTGCCATGGAATTGCAATGCAAACTGGGGCATTGAAGAACCATATTTTCACAAGCACTTGCATGCAGACATACACACTATCAATGTCTGGAAAATAAATGTTGCTGCACAAAAATACAATGCTTGAAAGCTGAATCACCCGAAGGTGTAAGAGATAAAATGGCATATTTTGTCTCTAGTGCATTATTTTGCTTTAACATTATGTATTACATAAGTGGGACCTCTTCCTAAATAGGGATAAAAGCCTGTAGCTGCAGTATTGCATTGTTGTTCCGTTGTGGAATTTGATACCCAGCTGATTTCTTTTCAAAATATATAAGCCAAAAAAAGAGGCATGCTCAGGAAGCATATAATCTTTCTTAAGTGTGTTACCCTTACGCAATGACATGCTTCCTCTATGTGCACAGCAGAGACACCTGGAGCAACCATGGTGAGGTACCAAACCATTGGAGTGATTAAAAAGGGTAAAATAGTTTATGATCCTGAAAGTAGGAAACCAGTTGAAACAAAGGAAGCAGAATGAGAAGAGTATTTTCTTCCACAAAAATGAAACAGCTGTGACAAACAGCTGCAGCATAAGTTAGTGTTGATTTTGTGGTGAGCTTCTTCAGACAGATGTAGACCAAAGCCTATGATCCCAGGATCAATCCAGTAATGAAAAGTGAACTGAGCATTGTGTGTGAATGAAGGTAAAACTGATTTCAAGAGACAGAAAGAAATCTTCCTTGGTCCAAATTAAACTGTTTTCTTCTTGTCCTTTCTTCTGAGGACATGAAGAGCAGTAGTCATATCTCTTATTGTGTTCTCATTTTTTTTTTATTTCTACTTAAAAAGAACCCACAAAATTCTAACCTGTTTTAAAACATACAGCAGTGAAAGTACAATGAAGTTAAAATTCAACAAGAAACAAGAGCCTGAGAACTAAGAAGTTCATAGCCAAACAGACATTTACAGCATTTTTCTTTCTGATTAACAGCAGCTAATGGACAAAACTAAGGAAAATGCTTGTTTATAATCTGGTCGCTTTAGCCTCACTCTTGCAATAGACATTACTGACAATAAAACCCGAGCAGAACAAATTGGATATCCCTCACATTCAAGAATGAAGACCAAGTAACAAAAGACATATCACAAAATCATTATGCAAATTGAAAGAGTCAAAAGAAGTACAAATGAAATTTCTAAAACACCTTGGCAAATCTTTATCTGCTGAGATATACCATCAGCCTCTTCCTACTGGGACCGTTTATTTGGAAGGGCCTGTTAAGTGATGTCTTTCATTTCAGGAAGATGCGAAAACTAATATATAGCTTGTATCATGGAACAGACCATCTGCTGTGAAAAGTTCTCATATCGAGAGAACAGAGGGACTAGTTCCCAATTAATTAGCTATTTTAGGAGATTTGGATATACTCTTTCCAAGAGGGTTACAGTTGACAAGACAATCATCTGTCTGTCAAGCTGTGTCTGTTTGCCTGTTAGTCTAGCTAGAATATTAGAGGAAAGTCAGAGAGATGTTTATTGTTTATCTTTCTTCTCCCTTCTCCTCCCCCCACCAAATGAAAGCCATCCAGAAACTGAATCACTGAATATAGTCATAGCCTTTTTTAGCCAAAGTTGTTTTGTTCTCTTGTTCATGGTAAATATACAAATGTCCCAATGAAGGCATATCAAGGACAAAGGGTATTATGGGAGTAGATTTCAGATGTTATTTATAGCAAGATATTCTAATGTAGAGCTATTAATAGCAACTCATTGCACAGGAGGTGAACGAACAATACAGATGTCTCAGTCTCCATTGAAGGAGCTATTATTTTCCTGAAGAAAAGCCCTGTTTGTACAAGGCACCATTTACAAGTCTATTGTGTTTTTTTATAGCTATGAAATAATGTTGGTTTTATCTCTTTCAGCTGGGCTGAGCTGCTGGCTTCCGTTTGGCAGCTTCACAAACAATGTATGTGCTCTAAGCCAGACTTAGCAGGACTCCAGAGAGGGTGACAGGAAAGATTGCACTCCAAGACAGGGAGGCAGTGTGGTTTGCTCATAAAACCAGACTTTGAAGCCCAGGATCATAGGGGAGTCTAGCTAAGGGAGCAGGTATTTAAAAAACCCAAGAGAGTTTCGCAAAAAGTAGAAAAAAAAGTGATTCTAGTTCAATGCAGTAAGAGACCATGGAAGCTAATGTGAGCATTTATGACATGGGTATATCAGTAGATCTATTCTTTCTTTGTTGTTTTGTTGTTTGGTTGGTTTTGGGTTTTTTGTTTGTTTTTTCTTTCATTTGTAAATAAAACAAAAAAAAGTTTGACACTTTATAATCCCTGTAAACTGAAAGTAATAACCAAAGTGAGAAGATGGGAAGACATAAAGAAAAGTGTGATTTCCTTACACAGTGCATGATGAACCAGCTTGCTATAAAGCATTCTGGAAACTATGTCTATAAAACACTAAGCAGTAATTACAGCGGGAGCTACAGTCTTTTCCATAATAAAGCTGTAATATCATATCCATGCTTTTCGTTAAGAAGACCAGCTTTGTCTGCAGGGAATGATCAGCTATTAATATAAATCCTGGAGAAAGTAATTTACATGAGTCTTAAATGGACTATCTACTTAACAGTTCGAAATTCTAGCAGAAAGTTTGGTACTCTTTGAGAAATCTTTCCTTATCCTGCTTTTTGTTTTCACCTCCAAAAGGTCCAATTAACCCAATTTAGAAGAGATGCTGGTAACCTAAATTATCTTTTCATCTTTTTTTTTTTTTTTCTCCCCCGCCCTCCTGTTTTCCATGTGTCAACTTTATTTACTGAGATAAAACAGAGCCATAAATTAAGTGGTTTAAAAGCTGCATTGAAAAGATCTACAGGAACACACACCAGTTTATTTCCTTAAAAACATTTTTCATTGCAAACCTGAGTTTTCAAAAGTAGTTGTGTTCTTTCTGGGAATGTGGCTTTTGTGCTACTCTTACAAATTTCACCTATGAAATAAGTTCATGGTATTATCTCTAGGAAAATATTCCTAAATCTGAATTATCTCTATAATGACCGTCAAACAAACTATTTACATTTCAGGGGCTTTGGTTGAGAGTGTTCTGGATAAACCCTATCTGTAAACATGGTATTATGGAACAAGTATTCTTTATTTACATGGGGAAAACCATTTGAACCCTTGGAAACTGGAACAGGTTTTTGTTTTCTATTCCAGCTCTTCTAGCTTCAGTCAATAGGATCAGAACAAAAACATCATCTTCAAAAATGTGACAGCACACCTTACATCTCTACAACTCTGTCACATAAGAGAAAGAGACATGACAGGCAGAACACAGAGTTTCTTGAGAAGGCTTATTCATTAACAGAAACAAAACTTTATGACCTTTTCTTTGATCAAATACCTCCAACAAAATTTAGCTATTGAATGCTAGAGGGAGTACTGATGGAAAACTTATTAGGCTAATATTCTTATTGGGAGTTGCACCCAGCTAGATTTTCTTCCATGAATGGCGTATGTGAATTAATACCTAGCTAGAGCAATGAATTGAGAATGCATGAACAGTGAATGTTTTTGACTCTTAAACAGAAACAGGAATGCCTGTTTTCTCTAATCCATCATTCAGTTCATAACTTCAGCAACAAGAAGTGACAGCACAATACCATCAACAAACACATTTTAGGAAACATGTACAAAATAAAAACCCATGGCAGTGTACTACTTTCTTACTTGACAATTTTATAAATTTATTTCTGGGATCATGGATCATGTTGATAGTATCCTCTGGAATGATCCCTGTCAAAACTTTTTCCCTTCTGATTTACTTTGCACTATACCTTACAAAAATTTTCATTATTATGGAAATTACCTGTTTTTCTATTGAGTCAACATCTACGATCATATTGATCTTCAGATTTAATCAGACACTTCACTACAGTAAGGTGGGTTTGTTACTATGCTACATTTTAGACAAATATAGAATAGTTTATACCAAGTTTTGTTTTGTCCTGTTTTTGTTAGATCAGTTTGTACACGATAAGTTATTTTAAAAATTTCATAGTTGGTATAAAAAGACTTCTACAATGTACTTCATTATGAACGGTTGCATTCACTTCTTGTGATGGAGATTTTGGAATCAAGAAGAGCACCACATAAATTAAATAGTCTGTAGTGCAGTATGAATAATTTTCTCTTAGTGAACATTTACTTTCTGAAAGCTGCAGTGGAAACTGTGGTCCTTTATTCAGCCATATACTACAGGCTGAGTCTGGTACAAACAGCTGCAAGGAAATTCCCCACAATTACCCCGCCAACAGCTTGAAGCTTGATTTGGAAAACCTAACCTCTGCATGAACATTTTAGACACTGCATTAGCAAAACCTGGCCCTTTGCTAAGAACAACCTGACTATTCGTACAGATTTGGATGACCCGTCTGAAGTTTTCAGATTTCTTAACACGCAGTCCAGATACTCCCCAAACTGTCTTCATTTTAGCCATCAGCTGTCACTCAGGATCATAAACAGGTGCACAGCACCAAACATAGGTATAAAACATGCATATATTGTCAATATTTTTAATGTCTTACTTCACCTTGCAAAATGTTTACACTATTTCACACGAAACACAGAATGGTTTATGGGTTTATTTTTTTTATTTTAGTCATTGATAACCGAAGATCTATACATATTTATAAGGTTGATTTATATACAGAGATGCCTTTTTCTATCTGATTGCTGAAGACAAGAAAATAAATTACTTTTTTAACTTTGCTAGGTCTATTGAGCCATGCTGTGTAAGGAATTACCAGTGCCTGTAAGCATATGACTTTTCATCAGTAAGGAATGTAGTAGTGTCTTTGACGCATGAAGCAAAATTATTTCAAGTTGCAAAGGACCTCCAGAAAAGGGTCAGAAGGTGGGATTCCAAGAAATAAATCATAGGTGTCTATAGGGAGCTTCTTTTATGTTAAAGATTAAGTACAGACACAAGGTTTGACAGAAAGTTGAACTATAGGTGGGCCTCTGTCTAGTGGTTCAGACAGAGACCTGAGGGTTAAGGCTTTTGACTCTTACTGTTACTGAATATGTGTCCTTGTGAAATTTAAACTTCCACCTTCTGTTTACCCTTCAGTAAAGCAGATGGCCTCTGTATGATTTTAAAGTACCACAGATTACTTACGATTTCAGCAAGTTAACAAGATTTTTTTTTCCTTATTAACGAGGTTGAATGAAGATCTCATTTCATTACTGAGAGGACAATAAATGCATTTTTATATTGTATGGTATGGAATAATATTTTTCTAAAAGCATTGAGAAATAAAATTCTGACACAAGCTTAGATTATTCATATTACAAAAAACAATCAACCAACCAAACAAAAAAACCTGAATAGTTTCAGTGGAAATCTCATAAATAAGATTAATTGTAGTATACCAGATGTGTATGAAATATAGGTAATAATATATATATTTTATATAATAAAAGTACCTTCTGCTAATATGAGATAAACAGTGATTGCACATGACTTCTGTATTTGTATTTTAAATTTATAGAATTGGAAGGAATTTAAAGAAATAAAAACTTAAGATAAAATTAAATGGCTGAAAGGATGACATGGATCAGGCTGATAGACATGTAAAGAAGTAACAGTGAATAGGTTCTCATAAACGTTTATGTGTGACTAGTTGAAAGAATAAGCTTTCAGAGTGTTAAATGCACTGACAGAAAAGTTTAAATCCATGGCTGGGGATGCAAGCTAAAGATCAGAAATTAATGAAACTGATTTAAATATTGTTGTCCTGAAAGTTATTTGGCCTTAGTGAACTTTCCACAGTCCAGCTGCACTTATTGACTGCATTAAAGCAGCTTATTTTGGTTTTGACAAATTACTAGTATACCTGAAAAGGAGTTTGATTTATTATAATTTTCTTTATGTCAAGGGTTATGCAAGCACTACATTCACGTACTCAAAATGCACTTACTGTTATGTTTGATTTATTAAGCAACTATTTTGGGGCACTTTAAAATAGATGACATAAACAATAACAATTTATGCATACCTAACAATTTGCTTAAGACAAAACAGTATAGTTTGCAATAAATTAGAACCTGTAATATGCTATCTCCAGTAACACAGTGTTTATTCAGGTCCAAAAATTTCCAAAAATGCAAATGCCTTCGTTTAGGACATGCTACAATATATTATGTATATTATTGTATAGCATATAATATTCTGTATTTTGTACTTTAAGATTAGAAGGTTTAATAATGCATCAAATAATAATTAACATCCACTTTCTGTCTCATCTTTATTTTCTAAGCAGGCAGTCCTACACAGAGTTATATACATTAAAGTTATCTCAAAGCAACAGAAATATGGATGGCTGATAGCAAGGACTCTGTACGAAAGAGTTGTAGTACCCTTACAACAGTAAATGAAAAAATACTCCTACAGTGATTAGGGCACCCATGAACATCCCAAACTACTCCTATAGTGATCAGGGCATCCATGAACATCCCAAATTGCAAATGACCACACTCAATAGTGACATATCTTGAATTAGAAATAGGCAACAACATTAATTCTAGTAACAGCTTTTTGTGGTCTACCTTATGTCATGGAGTGAAGCTCAGTTGTTTGCCAGTTCTCCCAGTCCTATTGCTTTCAAGTACTTGGATATTTTTTTTTCACAGCCTTAACTCCAGTGGTACAGAACTAGCGACACGATCTCCCATGCCTTGCCATTAACACTTCCAAGAGTATGTCAACAAGGCTTTCTGAAGGCAGACCCAGGCATTCTCTGCCTGCTCTCTGAGCTGTCCAGACACTGCATATTTGTGCAAGTGTGGCATCAAGCCCAAACTAATAAACTTTGCCATTCAACAGAGCTTAAAATTTGGAGCACTTTGGCACGGCAACCACTGCAGTGTGGCTTCCAGGTCAGATCTAGCTCACAGGTTATTGGTTTGAAGACAGGATATGCAAAGCAGATTCACTGCAATCAATTTTTACCATGCAAAATGTATACATTGCAAGATAGTTATCTATAATATCTAAAGGAAGTGGAGAGAAAGGGAGAAACTATAGAACGCCTGTGAACCCAGCCTGTAACAGATGCATGTTTGAACTGTTGATAGGTAACCCTGTAAGCTGCTTCTGTTTTTGACTGTCAATAGGAATTCAAACAACTAACACAAAGCAGACATATATCTTTTTTAAAATTATAATGTCCATTTGCTAGATGTCAGCTGCACATTCTGGTTAGAAATCTGATAGTCCCCTAAAATTTACTAGGGTTTAGGTGGTGTTCAGCTCTCTAAGTGAAATATTAGCATTCCACAAAAGCTCTGGTCAGCCACTGAAGAAGGTAAGATTGCACCAGCACAATTCCTTAAATGTTTGTGTCAAATTTCAAGATTAAATGGCTTACTCTCTGTTCTCCACTGACTGTAGTGACTTCATTGATGCTAGACAACGAGCTTTATATATATCTGGATTGTAGCACCTAAAGCTGCATGATATGAATCTCAATTTCAGACCAAATGCTGCTTAATTTATGTTCTGTGAAAGTCCTAGCTTGACAGGACTTCCAGAATTTGTCTGCTATATAATGAGTTCTGAAAAAAAGCACAACTTGCGTAGAAAATTCAATTCAAAAGCACATCTAGAGAATGACAACCTGTGTTTAATGAAATAGTTAGTAGTTGATCAAATCACCCAAGGAGTGTTAAGTTATACATAATCCAAGCCCTCAGTCAGATATGTCCTGACTATCCTTGGTCTTGCCATTATCCTAAAGATGAGGCTGAAGTAATTTATTTAACATTATTGTCTTCTCCTTCACTGATACTATTACAATGAAGAAAGAAAATTAAAATTCATGGTATCCAGAGAAAGAGAATGAATGCGAGACAGTGCATCAGTATTTCAGGTCAGTGACAGAAGCCTTAATGTAGCAAGGGAAATTCTGTTCTTTTTTGCACAATACCCATGCATTTTACCACACAAACTATGTAACAGTGCCCAGGCAGAACAGGAACCCAGGTCTTCAATTTCCTCATCAAGTCCTTCAGCTGCCAGACTGATACTTAAATGTTCTAGAGGACAGGATAGGTGAAGAAAACATTTAAGTGAGCTGATTATCTAAATTTAAGCACCTAACACCAGTATCTAAGATGAGAGGAAAGGGAATTGAACCCAGCATTACAGAGATATCCTGAATGCTACAGGCATGTTCCACCAGAGATGTAGGTTAGGCAACTGTTTTGCTCAGTATAGTCTTCGTAGAACCCACTCAACTTCACTCTCTCCATGTAGCACACTAGGAAGAGAGATGACAAACAGGTTATAAATTCTGGAAAGTCATCATGTGGAAGTCAAATATAGCAAAACCAAACGTTCTCAAACCTATGTGTCATTTGTGGATCTCTCCTTTTGGACCTAGTTCTTCTTTACATCACATCCTCCTTTCACAGCTCTGGTAATTTAAACAATTACAAAATGTAAGCAGAATTGATTTTGCTAGACTTAGAGAAATGTGCACATTACCAGGACATGGAAGGGGGATTTAGAGTAAATAAGAGACAGATTTTTTATCTTTATCCACTACAAAGAATTTTTTTCACCATTACATATTATATATTTTCCACTACATAGCTTCCTGAATTTCAATGAACAGGGGTCATAAAACATTGAGAGTTCTGGACCCTCACAAAGTTGTCTGCCTCAGACCTCTTACCTCAGTTATCAAACAGTAGCTTTTTAACCCTAAAATATAATTTCCTTCAGTACAGTTGACTTTTCCATGGATTTCACTCAAAAGTGGTCAAAGCAGGTATAAGTCAACTCAGAAACTTTATTTACCCACCACTTCAGCTAGCCTTGTTACATGAATACAAAGAGGCTCCTAGAGTCCAACAAGATCCTTCTGGTGTCTGTCCTCTTTGGTCTCACCTCTATCCCCATCCTTCCAAGTTGTCTCTTTTAATCAGAGGTGTGCTGTTGTCACCTATCCTCTTTTTGGACATTCTGAGGATCTCCCTAAACTCAGAAAGGGCCAAGGAGACTGGCAATTACTCTCCTTGTCAGGGATTCTGTAAAAATAACTGAATAGTCAAGAATAAGGAGGATTTAAAAAGTATGTATGTGCAATTAAAAAACCAAAACAAAACAAAAAGCCCCTATATTTATTTTAAGCAGAACAGTAGACAAAACACAGAATAATTAATGCTTTAAAACTTAACAAAAATAGAGAATACCAACAAAGAAAAGATTTCCATGCTTGTTTGACATTAGTGATTCATTTTCCTAGGGTGCTATAATGAATAAACAAGTATCTGTGAAGCTGTTAAAACATAGTAAAACTATAGTCAATCCAAGATACCATAACAGAGGAGAAAAAGAAGAGAAATTTATCTTTTTTCCTTTCTAAATATAATTTTATCCAATTTGAAGTCTGCTCCAGAAAGTAGAGTTCTTTTGACAGTAAATGATACAGAGATGCAGTAGGTTATGCCAACAGCTTCAAAGGTCTATTTTAAACCTGAAGAGACAGGAACAATTAAATTTTTTCTCTCCAGACCATTTTAATGACACAAAACAAGCCTGTCTGCTTCCGGAAGGATGATACGTTTCTCACTCAGGAAAACATCGGGCTCCGGGATTTCATCATTTACAAACTCTGAAAAACAGGAAAAAGGATTTTAGTTCCTGATGTGCAAGCAATTTGTGTTAAGTCACAGCCATGCACCAACAACCGGCTCATTTGGGAAATGTTGTCAGGGTTGAGAGCTGCTTGTTGGATGAAAGCATCAAGGATGTCAAAAAAAATGCCACTTCATATGACTGGTCAAGCTTTTCTATTTCTTTCTCTTATGTCTTCCTTCAGTGATGAAAGATCAAACTATATTTTGGATGTAAATGGCAGTACTATCAGAAAATGCTGAAGTGTAATTAAAGTATTTTACCCCAGGTTGCCAAAGATCTTCCAAAAGCTGTAGTCAACACCTATGATGGTTTTGAAATCATTAAATTGATATTTTGAGACACATGAACTTACAGGGTACACTTCAATGAGAAATGAGGCATTGCTATTTGGTAAGAGTCACAGAGAGACTTGTGTGATGAATTCTGCTTACATTAGGGCTATTAGACTTTTCACTCCTGCTCATCGCTAGTTTAATAGGGTTTCAGATTGATTTTTTTTCAGATTTGTTCTTTGCCATCAAAAATTTCTTACCACTTCCCCTCCCTTTCCAAAGGGTTATTTTCACATGTAAATGTTGATGTTTTTGTGACAATGGACTCTCACAACTGCAGAAGGTGGCCTTTTTAAAATTTATATGTAGATGAGTATAGGCAGACAGTTCCAAACTCAAATACACTAGGTCAGTCTGATCTGGTAGGACTGCCCTCCCTAGGAGTTAGATGCAGTTCAGTCCCATAATACCTGGTCTAAAGTCATTTTATTCTGGCAAAAGCTACGTAATGAACTCATGGACTGGAGCTTTTAGTCTCTTACAGTCAGCTGTGAAAATTAAATTTAAAGTTCTTGTTGCCTTTACACAGTCCTTTGTTCCCTGTTGAGAAGTATTTTACTCTTAAAAGTGGGTATAGAAAGCTGAACAGTTTCCCTAGGTAATTTGCTGTGGCAAGTCATTCCCTACAGCTCAATTACACAGTGTTTGTCCTCTACCTGTGGAATGTCTATAGGGGAATCCTGTAGCGTATGTTGTGGCCTGAAGGCACTGCAACACATTCTTTTAGGTAATTGTCCTAATGCTGTAACACAAAAGGAAAGTACATAATTTAATAAAAAAGGCCAGCATCCTGCAGAACAGCTGGTAAACCATTCTTTGAGTCTTTTAACAGGATATATTGGCTAAATATGGAACAAGTCCTCTTCTTCCTATATCCATTTAGGTATTTGGAAAAGCTCCTATTGACATCAAGGCCTCTTGAAACAAGCCATATACATCAATGGTGTCAAACTCTGTTATGTGCAAGAAGGATATGTAAAAGGAGCACAGTGTTTATACCAAAGCCTGCATCCCGCACAGCAAAGTTTTTTGTGCAAAAATCTTCACTTATAGACAATGCTTTCAACGTAATCACATAAAATAAAAACTACATAAATTTTTGGAATTGCATTCAGTTAATTAATTTATTACCAGAGTTTTTTATCTATTCCAATCATGTAGTTGCACAAATGGGCATTTTTAAGTATACATGCAATGGTGGAACCTCATTTAAAATAAAAAATATGTCTCTTTCATACTTGTGTAGATAAAAGCGAGGCAGGACATAGATCTTTAGAAAACCTGAATGGTTCAGAGAAGGTGCTGCTGTATGTTTGAAAAGACAACTGATTTTGAAATATATCAGCGAAAACAGAATTGTCAGAATTCTTCATCATTTCATTTTAGAAGAAATGGTACTCTGCTACACTTAATAATCATCACTGGACATAGCAACAGTTAAATACTAGAGAAGGGAAAAGCATAGGCATGTCAAGAATATGTGGGACAAGGCATTTTGAACTTTTCCCTTTCACCTAAAAAAAACAAAACAAAAAAAAACAACACCATCCAAATCTCAAAATAATCCACAGAACATTGTCTTCTGAATATTAAAATCATCCAAATCCCAAAATAATCCACAAAACATTGTCTTCTGGATATTAAAATCTCAACTGTTTATCAAATATTTTTAAATATCATAGGTTTTCTGTTAGTAAGTAGTTGAAAATCTCCTGCATTTCCTCCAAGACTTTACTACCTCTGAAATTATATTACCAGTACTTTAAATCCCTGTGGTTCACTGAGAACGTAGAGTGTACAGAACAGAACCATGATTGCATAATGTGGTTAGTTCTTCAAATTTTTTTTTTTTTTTTTTTTTTTTTACTTTAGTTGTAAAGTATCTAGGAATTAGTTAATATTGTCACATACTTCTAAGATCAACTGTACTACACTACTGCTTCCTACTAATGTGGAAGGAGGTGTAGAATAAAGTGGTAACACTCCATGGAACAGAAAGTTTTTTTCCCAATTAATAAAAATTTTCCAAACTTGTAACTTAGGGATACAGGTATTTCAAAGTCCCACTTCTAGGCACCTCCAAAGTATCCAAGGAAGGAAACACTGTTATACAAATGAAGGAACAGATAAAAGTGAAAGAAATTAGCCTCTATGGTCAGACGTAGCCTTGGTACCTCTCCTTTTCCTCATGTGGACATAACTGGCATCCTTAAGTGACATTCTTCTTTCTCTATATATATGTAGGCTAAGCATGTTATGTATTTAACTATGTTAGAGGGCTAAGAAAGGCAGGTCTGACTTCGCTTTTGTCACATGAACCAGGATCTGTCTGCAGCTTAAGTCAGGGATATTTTGCACAAAACATCACCATTAGATTGAGCCTGAGAATTTGTTACACAAAGCATCACCAGTTTTGCAGTAGGATTAAATTTGCTTTTAAATATGCAGTTACTGAAGCAGGATCCTACTCATGAAGACTTTAAGAAATACCTGAATGGATATTTGGTGTGTAATTCTGGGAGATGGATTACTTATGGCCTTCTTCATTTTCAAAAGAAATACGACAGGTGTTATAATTTGGTGTGAATGTGTCAGTTGAAATCCTAACTTTTTTTAAACCGTAGATTTTCAAACTAGCATTCCTTTTATTATTTTAATGTCAGCATGGCCTCTTTCTTAGTTTACACAGTTTCTTTATGCTCCAGACTCCAGTGGGTGATAGCTGTTTGTAATTAAGATAGAAGTAAATCAAAGCAATTCTCATTTGTCTTTCATTTTAACTTTAAACATTTCAAAATATCTAACTACATTTAGGTGAATTAAAATGAAATATAAATTAATAATCTCTCCCTTTGTCTATCTTATTTGGTCTGTTCCTTTCATATAATTTAACTAAAATTATGTAATCTTCTACAAACTGAACAGACCAATTAGAAAAGGGCCTGAATAAATGTATGCTGCAGATGATGTGTACTGAACCATCCTTATTAAATCAGGGAATGAATCTGTTTTAGCTGTTTCCATTGACAGCCTTATTCCAGCTCACAGCCAGCAGGCAATTAAGAGAATCAGATTTAAAACAGGCAATAGGGAGAAATCAGCTTCTGTGTAGTCATTCTTACACCAGACATATGTGCATCTGCTTTACATGTACCTGCATTGTGTGTGCATTTGTATTGGTATTGTACATGCAAGGAAGTATCATTTTTCCCCTGTGTGCCAGTGCAAAGATACGCAATGTATTTCCTAATACTTAACCTCCCACAAATATTAGACATACTGTCAGTTTTCCTTAAACTGATTTTAACCCTGACTTCAGTATAGACTGTCAGATTGGTACTGAATAGACATGCTAGATAGCTTATTAATATTTAATCCTGTGTTTCTAAAAGAAAAAGACTAACAACACAAGCACAAAAGAGAGAATTACACCTGAGATGTACAGTAAATTGTACTCAGAACAGTTAGGAGTTTACAGAAGGAAAAGAAAAGAAAAGAAAAGAAAAGAAAAGAAAAGAAAAGAAAAGAAAAGAAAAGAAAAGAAAAGAAAAGAAAAGAAAAGAAAAGAAAAGAAAAGAAAAGAAAAGAAAAGAAAAGAAAAGAAAAGAAAAGAAAAGAAAAGAAGAAAAGAAGAACAACACACAAAAACCCACCACCACCACCAAAAAAACACCAAACCAAACCAAACCAAACCCACCAGTGCTAGTCTGATGGATTTGACATGCTTAATTTTAAAGAGGGAATCCAGTAGATGGATTTTTTTTTTTCTTTTTAGAATGTTATTTATAAATAAATAAAATTTACAGACAGGATTTTTTCTGGTGTTTCATCTAAAATTTCTTTGTCAGCATTTCATACCCATTCAGTTATTTTTCTTGATAGGTTCCCAGTTACTAGAATAGGATGTGAATGAAATACCTATATTCTCTGTATAGTATGTTAGGTACCTCAGAATTGGATGCACATGCACAACATACTAAACAAGGGACACATCCATTAGATATGCTAAAGAAAAATATGTGCATCTCAGATTTCTCCCATATATCTACTGCTAGCCCTGCATTAGACAGATCTATGGAAATTAAAATGTAAGGCCTGAGGTCCTCCTTTCCTTTCATATACCAATTGGAAAAGGTAGAAATCAGCTTTTTTCTCTTGGGATGCAGCTGCAAGATGGGGAAGAGAACACAAGGGAGAGCCTGTGCATGTGCATCGGTGGTGAAGATGCTTCTCCAAAAAATCTGAACTCCAGTCCTTGTCCTCATCAACTTTCATATCTTATCTAAGACTGTTTAAAGAAAATGGCATAAGCAATGTTCAGATCAGAATCCAGAATTATTCTGATTTTCCTCAAACTTCTTCCCAGCAAATATTTTTATCAATAAGCTACAACATGAAGCTATATTTTATGCCCAGTCTTCCATGACTCACAAGTTCCCAGCAATGGGATGAGCGCTTGCATCCCTTCCCCCTTTTCCCTCCCTGGCTCTCTAGCATTCTGCATGGAGAAGGGTTTGCACACTATCAGGTTGAAGACAGGATATCTTAACCTCCCAGTTGCTGGAAATCTGTCCTAGCCTTTTGGTATAACTATTACATTATAGAAGGCACATTCTCCTCCTATGTTTCTGAATGAAAACATTGCGTTCTTGTGGTTACTGACCATTAGAGAATTTCAGAGAGAAATCTTAAAGACTGCCTACAGAAAATCCTAATTCTGAATCCCACATAGTTAACTTGGAAAGACACCATGCTGTTGAGGACTTTTACAATGATACTAACTTGGGTATACAATGAAAGAACTAATAATTTCCCATTTCAGAACACTATAACACACAATGACAAATTTGTGCTGAAAAATTCTTATTACAATCCTAGTATTTTAGTCCTCTAATTTACAATTCATTTCACACATAAAATCTGTGAAGAACTTTACTTTAGAGATCTGGACTATCTATGAATCCCAATTCCATTACACTTACATTGCCTAGGATTTTTTTCTACTCTGAATAGTTGTCCTAGTATTTTACCAATGATAAAACTGAAATGTAAACGAGCAATTTCTGGAAACAATTTGCTTTGTATTCATGTTTGTTTGTTTATTTTTCAGAAAACTGCTCTGCAGCACCATCTAGTGAGAGTGAAAAGGACCAGTCATACTGTATGCATGTTTGGAGAACCTCCATGTTTTTTGCAGCCTGCATAGCTTCCTGTAGACTTAATGGAAACAAGCAAAGAAAAGTCAAGTCTCCATGCAGAGAGAGAGTGTATGTGTATCCTCTGTCATGTCAGTGATCTTGAACAGAAAACCTACCCCAGGATGAAGTGTTTTTTTACAGAAAGACATGTGGAGTCTTTGGATAAGGGGCATTATGGACAGAATACAAAATACACCTTGACTGTAAAATATTCTTCAATGTAGAACCAAAGTTTCCAAGTTTACTGAACCAAGCACATCATTAGTAGTTAGCAACTTGTGCTGCAAATGATGGTATTATTGAGAGCTGAATTTTTTCCAGTAACTGATGTGGTCTTCAAGTGTTCAAAGCAGTGAATGAAATCCTAAGCAGTGAGTAATACAACTGGAGAGACAGACCTTTGTGAGTGTTAAGGTTTTGCCCGATTAGGGGAATTTTTCTATGTAAATCTTTCCTTTGAAGTTGGAAAAGGGTTCGCATCACTTCTGAGGGAACAAAAAATATCTGTTCAAAACTATCTCTATAGATGGCTATATAAATAAATTTTTAAAAATCTGAAATAAATACTACATCACCACATACTATAGTAACAACTACTCTTATGCTGCTTCATATCTGAGTCAACTTCTAGTTCCACTAGTTATCTTAATGACTGACATGTCAGCTTGAATTGTGATCATGGCAGCCAGATGTCCATTTCATCCAATGTGAGTTATCTAAGACACATGCAGAGATATACAACTCTTCTCTAGCAAAGACTGAGAAAATTCCATTATTTTTGATGCCAAAAGAAGTCAGATTATTTTGAGCCTAATAGTCTCTATCGTAGGCTAAGCAGCATTTATATTTTTCCTTCTACTTTTAAGAATGCTAATAAAACCAAAAATGATAATTACAATGTTTCTTTTAAATGAAAAGCAAGAACATTTATACAAATAAAAGATGTCTGTTAAGAGCTAATTCTTGAGTCCTGCAGACATTTACTCAGAATTTCACCGAAGTATAAAATGATTACTGAAGTATAAAAATTTTATTACAACACCAGAGTTTTCTGATTCTCCAGATACAACTGACTAAATGGAAATAATTGGTCATATCAGACCACCTTTCTCTAGCTTTTTCTTAACCTTTTCTTGTCTATTTAGACTCTGTCCTCAAAATCAGTTAAAGCCTGCAGATATCAATGAATATTAGTGGAACTGAACCTGAAATTATATGTTCATTAGTGCAACAGTGTCTGTGGTTTTGCTTCTGCAGAGAAGCAAATGTTTGTCTTAGCTCAGGTAGTTAGACCATTTGTAATAAGAAGATGGCTGGTCATGAATGGTTTTCCCAGGGCTTAGTATTGGGTCCAGTTCTGTTTAATATCTTTATCAGCAAACTGGATGAGGGGATTGAGTGCACCCTCATCAAAGTTTGTAGATAACGCCAAGTTGGGAGGCAGTGTTAGTCTGCTTGAGAGTGAGAAGCAGAGGCAGTAGGCTCTACAGAGGGATCTGGATAGTCTGGTTTGATGGGCTGAAGCCCATTGTATGAGGTTTAACAAGGCCAGGTGCCGGGTCCTGTACTTGGATCACAACAATCCCATTCGACACCACAGGCTCGGGGAAGAGTGGCTGGAAAGCTGCCTGATGGAAAAGGATCTGGGAGTGTTGATCAACAGCCAGCTGAATGTGAGCCAGCAGTGTGCCCAGGTGGTCAAAAAGGCCAACAGTAACCTGGCTTGTATTAGAAACAGTGTTGCCAGCAGGACTAAGGAAGTGATCATCCCTGTACTCAGCACTAGTGAGGCTGTTGCGGATGGAGTGATACACTTCACTCATAAGAGAGGAGCAGCAATCTGTTTATTGGTAACAAAGTTTGATAGTAATGTCAGCAGGTTGTTTTACGTTCTACTAATGAGGATGGATAGATTCAAAAATAAAGCTGGTATTCAAAGCTGACTAGTGAAGGTCATTTGTATTTTGAAAAATCTTGTGAGAAAAAAAATACATGTATGCTAAAGCATAATGCATTAAATCACAAATTCTGAATAAGTCAAAATTTGCTGTTCATCCTACATTCCATTATGCTACCATCAGAATAGTGTGCAAGCCAAATATGCTATTTGGACCTCATCAGATACCTGGCTACAAACATTAATTACAAAGCATAACTGGAGATGTTATCAAATTTGCAGGAAGTCTTGATACTACATACCATTTTACATTATTTGTCACTCAAGATTTCCATTTAAAACTGGAAGTGACAAACCAGAAAGTATGCTAAACATAGGGGGAGTCAGGAACAGGAACAATAACAGTTACAGAACACCACTGGAATAAAATGAGAGCAAACATAGACAGATGTACTATGTGCAAGGTAGGAAGAAATAATCAAGTGTTAGATCCTGCCAGGAAGTGTAATGAACTTCATCACAGATACAAGTTCTTTGTGAGTCTTAGGATCAGTCCATAAATGAACATAGAGGAAAACACTGACTCAGTTGGAAACAGATGAATGATGTGTTACAGCCTGTGACAGACTACCCGTGAGTGAAGGATACACAATGAATTAAAAGGTACAGTGCATTTAAAATTAGGAGTGCCCTGAATAACACAAGCAGTATAATTGCTCTGTTCACACCTGCTTTGGTTTCTGGTGGATTTCGGTGCAGAGCATCGTGTTTCAAAACACAGTTAGATGAAAGAAATTTGATAAGAAATACCGGCACATACATTGTTTCTGCCGCTCTTGTCCTAATAAGTAACACCTTCTTCTGATCCGAGCCCAACAGATGTGAGCAGAATTATACTTCTCTTAGCAGATGTGGATTGTAAAATTTGTAACTCAGAAAACTATAGTTATGCAGGTTGGCGAAATGAACTATTCTGAAGACAATGGAATCCCATAACATGGTGACAGCTGTATGGTCAAGAAGAATGAAGAACATCTGAAAAATAATCTATCATAGTCCTTTTTTTTTTTTTTTTTTTTTAAGTTTCTGTATGTTAGTTGGATTCATTTTACTCCTATAAAAAAATCCCTAGATGAAGAAAGTGTGTTTAGTAAAGAGTTATTGAGGCTGTAGCCTATGCTCCCAGACATAGTGTGTTCTCTGGGTCAAATAATGGGGAAAGCAGGTCAAGAACAGCACAAGCTCCATCCACACCAGTGCTTTCTGTAGTTCTGCTGTCAGTATCTCTGAGGAGTCTTCATTTTTTTTTAATTACTCCATTCCCTTACATTATTTGTGCTAAAATAGACAGCAGGGTTACTCAGGACTCAATCAAGTGCAATCAGGCTATCACCCTAGTGAATGTTTAGTGCTTTTAGAGTGCAAAACACTGTTAAGAGACCACTGTGGTTCAATCCAAATCAAGACTTGGTGATGAAACCCTCTTCACTCTCCTTTTTTACTCCTTCCTGCACAAACATGTATGCTTCACATGGAGGAATGAAAATATCTTTTGAATTTAAAAATTATCTTGATTTGTAACTTTTTTTTTTTAATTCTTTTTTAATCCAAAATGTTTTAGTAGTTGTTATGTGTCTAAAATGTGAAACTTGAATCTATTTCTAAAGTACATGATATAGTAATGTAGAAACAATGCATTAATTTTGTATTTTAGAACTGAATGAGCAAAGATCTAAATTTAGAGTTATAAACTGTATTCAAAAGGTTCAAAACACTTTCTTTGGTGATTTTTGGAAATCTTGCCAAGAAGTTCTGAACAGAAGACAAAACCATGACAACAGAATAACTTATAAGATAAAAGGCACAGAAGAGTGACAGTGGTATCAAGCAATGAGGTAGATGCCCTGCAGAGGAAAAAAAAAAAAAAAATTTGAGATTTTTCATTAAGAATTTATTTTTCCTCAATATTCAGAGGATAAGTGATCTCTGGCCCATTTTCAATAAGCAGGTGATCTTCTTGCAGCTCTCAGAAACCCAAAGGAGAAAAATCTGCCAAGTGGAGTTTCTAATATTTGAAAGAAGCCAAGAAAAGTGGGAGGTGGAGAAAGAAATTATAAATTAATGAAACATTTGCTTAGAGAACATACCAATACGCAGTTCACTTCCAATGACAATAACAACAACAAAACAAAACAAAAAAGACACTTTTTCCTCTCAAGACTGTATTTTTAGAGAAAGGACAAAAGAACGTATACTTAACATCCCAGAAGATTTGCTTCATGGTGGCATTTAAGAGCTCTCTCTCAACAGACATGTGAAAGTTGTGCCCAGGAAGGTGAGGAACTGGAGTTAGCAGGACCCCAACTAGAACTGCTGAGATAAGCGGAGAGGAGTTCTGGGACTTTCTAAAAGGGCAGAGAAACAGCACAAAATGGTTGAAATCTTACTAAAAAAGGTAATAAATGACTAAGTGCAGCTTTCCAAATGTTCCAGTGCAGGCACCAACACTTTCTCTCCTTGTCAAATTCAGCATAATCTCTTTCAGGGAAAATAAAACAAAACAAACAAACAATCAAACCTTAGAAAAGGGAATGTATTTGTATTTTGAGGGAGGGAGGTGAGAGTCAAAACCTCAAGTGAATAGCTTATAACACCTGCAGCTGTAAACCCTCTCTCACCTTGGTGATATTAAAAGTCACAATGCATATGACTTTCAGTGCTTTACCAAACATGTGGGTGAGTTACTGATGGTTCTATATTTAATATATATTAAAAAAAATATTCAATATTACTACATGTAGGCTCAGTGGTACACGGGATGAGAGAAATATCACTGGTATTGAATAAGTGAGAAAGCAATATTAATGGTATCAACTGCAGGATTAAACCTCAATGAAAGAAAGGAGTGCTTCCAGGATTCAGCTTTATTTTTAATTGAAACTGGTATTTTAAAGTCCAGCTTAGGGAACCTACTAATTGGCTGGTAGAGTTAATGCATCAAAATCATGAATATTTGTTTTCACCAAGAGAAATATATGTTGTCTAGGTAATAAATAAAGGCTTCTGAATATTAACAATAACTTTTGACTTAATCAGTGTTCAAATATAAATATATTTTTCAATATTTACAAAAGCTGCCAAAATTTTGGAAATGTTTGGCTGTTCAAATTTATAAGGTCAGTTTGACAGAACAAGCAGATACTGTTTTCAAAATATGGTAACACGTGTACATGAAAGCACCCATGATAACCATTCTTCAGGGACACCAGCTAACAAAATATTGCATACTTTTAGTTTGTTTTCCCTACTTCATCTATTCTAAATGTTGTGTATTCACAATGTATGAAATGAACTTCTGTTTATTTCCTATATCCTTCAAACTAATCACTGTCAAGTCAGCTACACATTCCTAATTGAAAAATAATATTTGTATGGCTTATTTTATTATAAGCCTTGAAGATAATTACTATAGACTTGTTACTTTATTTTCAAATTCCTGAAATGTTTCAGATGTATTAGGATTTTTCATTTTCCTTCCATATTACTGTAGAGAAAGAGCACAGAAATTGAAGGTAATAGTCAGTAAAATAACCATGATGGAAACTAGAACAGTTTACTTGACTGATCTGAACTTCCCTGTAAACCAAGCCAAATATGTGCTACCATGTTAGAAAAAAGGAAATAGAGGTTTGAGCCTTTTAATTGAAAAAGAGGTTGAAGGTGGATCTCCCTGTTTCAGAACAAGTAGATAGGACACTTGACCACTATGGAAAAATCTGGCACTTTTTCCAATTCCTTCTCTTTCTCAGGTTGCATTTTAAGTTTGGTTTTTATTTATTTATTTTTTTTTAATCAAGTCAGAAACTACGAGGACTGTGAGGTTAGTTTCTGCTATTTCTGGAACTTTCATGGAACTAATTAAAGCATCTCTTCTAGTCCACTGGCACATGGTTTAAATAATTGTCTCTTTTTACTTTCTCTGCTGTCTCCCTGCTAAGATACAATGCCTGAGTGTATCCTAATTTATGTATGCAAGAAGTCAGGTTGCTGGTGGGATCACTGGCTGTGCCATAGCAATGTAGAGGGCTGTGGATCACCTTGTTACTTGGGACCAGTGCGTATCTTTCAGGTGTTGCAACCTCTTGGTGGTATAACTAGCTTCAGGCTGTGGTTGCAGGGAGAAGTCCCACAACGTCTGATTAAGCTCCTGCAACACACTCTTTTTTGCCAGATCAGAGGGTTGTGTGATCACACAGTGAACTTAACCTGGTACAACTGGAGAACAGTACAATTTTATACTGATATTGACAAGTTCAATCAATTCCTTGAGTTCACAGATACTGCAGTCCCAAAAATATAAATGGAGGAAAAGGTGTAGTGATGATGAGATGAACAGAGGAACACAAAGAGTGTGGGGTGGAGAGGGAAGTTCATTTTGACATAAACTGTGCTTCTGATGAAGGTGTCTGAAGTTAGCCAGATAGTCAATTTGTTAGAAAGATAGCTTGAGTGAATTTAACATGTTTTTTTCCCTCCTCATTCTTGACTAAATTCTTTCTCATATCTCCTGCACTGGCTGTGACTTTCAGTTCCCTCCATGGGCCAGTTGAACTCAAGAATGGAGGAGAAAACTAATGCAGAATTAAAAAAAAGTACATCTAGTGAGCACCAGACACAGAAAAACAGAAGGTGGAACTACCTCGAGAGAAGGAGCTCCAATGGTAGAGAGGTTGGAAAGAGAAAGGAGCTGAACAACTCTGTGGTGAGCCTCTGTGTCAGCACAGGTAATGTACATGCTTGAAACGCCAGTTCCTTGTATGATACTGAGGTGACTATAACACCCTTTTAGTGGCATGTCATGACAATGAAAATTAAAACTTTGTCTTCTTTGAAGACCAGCCTGTAGGCCACATATATAATAGAAATAAATAGGACATGAGAAATATGGCAACTTGACCTTGTCTCAGAAAATTTTGCAAGAATTTACTCATTTCCACTGACATAAGAAACTCTTTGAGCTATGATTTTCTGTCAAACAGCAATAAGGCCACAGTCCTTGGAAATAACCATTCACCTAGGTACAAAACAAGTCATCAGGTATGGGAGCTGTGCTCCCCTTCCAACTCTCTTATAGTCCTCATTCTGCTCAGAAGGAAAATTTCCCTTGTATTGTTTTGTGCCTGTACAGTCTCCCGGGCTTTAAGTTTTATCTTATTTTTTCTGAGATATTTTTCCTAGTTTGCTGAAATTGCATCCTCCCATACCAGCATTTGGGTATGTAAATGTTAACACAGCTTGCAGAAAATTCACTACAAACAATGACAAAGAAACTCAGAGACCTGACTCTAAAGTCATCTTTCAATTAAATCTTTATTCTATTTCCTAGTAGTACAACTGAACCTAACAAAACTAAAACAGACAATAGATACTACCATTCACAGACCACATATATTTAACCTTCATTCCTAATAATAGCAATAATTAAGGGATGTTGACAAGCACTCATTTGACAGTGAGACTGGAGAGGCATGTCTTTGCTGACACAGTGGGATATAGCATTAAATCGTAACAATGCTGGCAGCCTCCCAAATGATGGAGTCAAGGCAGGTGGTAATCCAGTTCAGCAGCAATGGAAAATAGGTGACTGCATGTTGACTATAAATTACAGTGCACAGTTTGTATTAAGAATAGAGGATAATTTATGTGATAAATGTAGTGTAACACTTGAAGTCCCTTCGTTTTTTTATTTTCCTTCATAAAAATGTGTGGCACTGTTTCTCTGGGATCTTTTTTTTTTCCTAGAAAGAAAGAAAGTAGGTTTATAACGAGTAACAAGTTAATTAGAATACTGAGGCACATTCACAGCACTAAATTACTAACTTTCACTTACCTGGAGTCTAAATAGAGAGTGCTGTAAATGGAATTTTCAGTGGAAATTATAGTTACAGAATTAGCAAACCACTACTGGCAACAATAAGTAATTAGGTATCTAGTCAGAACATTTTAGGTTTTCACAAAGCAAAAGCTGTTTGTAGATGAAATGTGATCTCTAAACTCAGCACCCTACAGATGAAAAAGTTCCAGAAATAAGTATACCTATGGCAAATATACCGCTTTCAGGGCAAAAGAGAGATGAAGTTTTGTGCAAGCATTAATAGCCTGTGAGAGAAGGAAAGAAAGAGTGGGTAGTTGCAGAAGTGGTTGAAGACATAGCAGTGAAGATATAGCAAACCTGAGCAAGAGTGGAGAGTTCAAAACTGAGAGCTCTGATTCTGTTGATGACAGCTTTCCTGTAAGTATAGCTCATTCTAAGATGTTTCATCAGCTGACCTAAAGACCCTGCTACAACAGGAAACAGGGAAGCCTCCAAATGATTCTGAAATTTGTATTGTTCCCCCTTGTTGTCTCTACTACAGACTCCACGTAGGTGAGCACAAGCTCATTTTATTTTCCAAAGGTGTCATGTGATACATGGATCTTATTAGATTTTCCTCTGTCATAATAAAGTCAATTTTTTTTTAGAATTGCTACTGTCATACTGTCAGAAAAAGCATCTGGTCCCATACAAAGCTTCACTTTCAGCATTGCAGTACTTCATGGCAAGAAAATTTTCAGCTAAAACATTTTGAGAAGATTTCTAAAGGTATTACATTTTAAAGGATGTATGTGTGATTTTATCAATATGAAAGAAAAATTTTATTATACAAATGACTATCGGAAGTTTAAATTGTGTTTTCATTGTGATATTTTCCTCATAAGCAAATATAGTCAATGATTTAGATGAGTCAAGTGCAGTAAGGAAGAAGATAACTTGGTATAATAAGCATTTTTTGGATCACATTTTACAGATGTTCTCTAAATTGTAACTGAGTGTTTCTCTGTAGCTTACATGTTCATTTTCTAACATGCTGTTGTTTCTGCAGCTCAAAGAGACCTATGCAACTTAAGAGCTCAAAAGATTTGGCTAGTACGTTGCATTAAATCAAGCATGCCTGTAAGGCTTTCTTGAAGTGCTTCTTGAACAGCCAAGCTTCCTTTTTGTGCAGCAGTTCACTATATAGGAGTGAGTCAGGTATTCAGACATTGTCTGTGCTGTTTTCAGCTGTATACTACTTGAAAAACAAAACAAAATGGAAAGATGCTTTGCTTGTAATACATACATTCTGACTTGTGGGAATTAATGTTCTGCCAGTAAGTGGGTACAACATATCCTGTCTGCCCAATTTCAATTCTCTTTGTCTCTGGAGAACAATAAATCAGCCACATGTTATCCACTTGAGCCATCTAACTGAACTTGTGGCTTATGTACTAAGTTAATCTTTCAGAATCCAATCAGGCAGTAAATGTCTGCATATATCTGTGGTTTAAAATTTAATGAACATGACCACCTTTGATGTGTTTTGGGGTTTCGATTGTTCATTTTTCAGTAAGGCAAAAAGACATTGTGACTATATGAAATTAAATAAAAATTTCTCCAATTATTTCTCCTTTCAGTCTGCGGAATTGAAAGCTGATGTCTTTTTTTTTTTATTTCATAAAACTTATCTGTGCATTATTAATTTATTGTTATCAAATATTATTTTCATAAACAGTTATGTAAATAAATGTCTTCATCTATAAATCCCACTTTGAAAGCTTCCAGTATGGAAAAGAAAAACACACAACAGTTACTTTTCAACATTGAAGCTTCTACCCGGAAAGGAGTCCTTAATATTTTCTAGATAAAGCCACGTATATTGTTTAAAGGTAAGCATTGATTTGCTACATACCTACACAGTCACTAAGGAATTCACATAATTAAAGATCAGATTTAAGAACTATTAAAAGAACTCATCCTTATTGCATAGACTGCTAAAATATTCAGAGACATACTGTAGGCTCAAATTTGACCCAGCTCACATGGATGAACAAAACAAGCATCCATCTTGAAGTGATGATTATACTGATATAGTTAAGATAAGCATTAAGAATTGGATTTCCTTTTTGTCCTGTTAAAGTTTTATGTTACAATTGTAGCTGTTTGTTTTCACCTCTTTGGTTTTTATCACCTTTCGGTTGTGCCTGGGCTGTTTTAACAGGCATACCATATTGTAATTGTTTCTGGATAACGTATCCTATTTCCAGTGACCATTTGCTGCCTGGATCAATGTTACTTGTGCAACATAATCTCTCACATTGGTAACAACAAGAAATTTTACTCAGTTGGAGATCAAAAGCTTCTAGTGCCTGTAAAATAGAGATGGAATCAATGGGCATTTTGACTATGAACTCTCCATAAATGATACTGATGAAATGGAAAACTTCAGCAATAAACAAAGTTTTATGTGCTTCCAGAACATGTTATTTCATTTACTATTTCATAATAAGAACTATGCATACTTTGTTGGGACTTCCCTTTGGTTCTGAACAATGCATGAGGTTATGTTGTTGTAGTTACAACATTCAAGGGCAAGCAGTTCCTGAATAATACTGTGCCATTCAAACATTTCACAGAAACTCGTTGTTGTTACCTTTTCAACAGAGCAATTTACAACTCATTTGTGAGTAATTTTAATGTTTGCTCGGCATCCCGAATTCCGTTTTCCTCTTCTGACTCACAGCATTGATGACCTGTGTAAGGAGAAATTGTTTGCACGGTCCATGCTTTTCATGCCTTGTTTCTTTCTTCAGTGTTGATATGCACAGGATTTGTCAAAAAACCCAAATAACAGGAAAGAAAACTCTTCCTTTCTCTACATAACAGCTGCAGGACACAACAGAAAACAAACCTCTCAGATCTGTCTAGCTCATTTTTCAGGTGACCTCATTATGAAAAACAGGAAAGACCCAGACTTCTGTGTTTGCTTTATAAAATGTTGTTTGCCTTCACTGGCTCTGTTGGGATTTAGGGACTAACTGTATGACAGGAAGCTCGGGGAAGCAGTCGACATTGTCTGATGCTATTGTTTTTCTTTCGAGTTCACGAAGTTCATGTCCACTGTGCTGTTTTTCTACCAGAATGTTTTTGAGTCAGTTTGACCGACTGGAACTGAGTGTCTTAAAATAATCTGACAGCAGATTTGGCGGTGATTTTATCCTATCTTTTCCTTTTTTTTTTTTTTTTTTTTTTAAATCCATAGCCAGTGATCTGAGGTAAAGCTTTGACTGAGGAGCACTTAAATGGAATTTAAGGATTTTATCTCAGTTCTGCTGAATAATAGCCAGCTTCAGCAAACCACAGAGCACAGTCTCTCTAGCAGCATGATCAAAGAAGAGTGAGTGCCCCACTAGCAAAGAGAACTTGAGCTGATCCTCTCGTCTGAGCCAAAAGAAATCAATGTCAGCTTTCTACCTCTTACAATTTTTTTTTTTTCTTTACTTGTGGATTCAGGCATGAATTTGATCTTCAGCATTTGATTCTCCATTATTTGCAACCACATTTTCAGGGCAATCTACTGATTTATTCAGCCTGTTTGAATCTTAGCATGAACTGCCATGCGTTGAAGTGACTCAGAAATAAGGCTTAACCTAGAAATAACACTGGAACAAGAAATAAATCATGTCATGAGCCAGTCAGAAATTCACTTTCTATGTTGGGCAGCAACTGAGGAAAGCATGAAACATGAGGTAATCTTCAGATAAGATCAAGAGAGGTGCCAAACATATTTTGTCCTAGGAGACACTTTGGGACTGTTTGTCTTAGGGTCTTTCAGCTACACCTAGAGCACAGATACAGAAGCATTTTTGCATTCAGTCTCATGGCACACCTTAATGCATTTCCATTCTGTGTACTGGTAGGACACACGTGGTTATATATACAAGGAACCTTGATAAACCAATAACCTAGGAACTATAGTGTGCTACACCAACCACTCTTGAGATCCAGTTATGTGGAAGACCAGAAACCAAGACATGCCCTGAAGACCACCAACAGGTAACTGCAGATATCACCTCTCAATTTTTAACTTACATGCCCTAAATCATGCTCCACATCTAAAGAGGGTAATCCTCCTTTGGTCCTCTGCAGTGTCGCTGTCCTGATTTACCAATATTTTTATGTCTCTGCCTTCTTCTGGTAGTAAAGTATTGAGGTGAATAAATCCATACACAACTATGACATATATCATTCTTGAGATTTTTTCATGTATGTGTAGCAGTTACAAACCTCAAAATTATTATTCCCTCAACTGTGATGAAAATATTCAACTATGTAGAGTAGTTCTGCTTTCCAACATTGATTTGTTAATTCCTTTTGATTAAAACCTAGATGATGCGTGCCTGTGTGTACGCACTTGTACGTGTATCTGAGATATAACAAAGTAAGTAGTAATAGTAATATGACTTCCAGAAACTTTGAATTCTTTTATCAACTCAACTATAATAAAAGCAACTGTTAAATAGGAAATCTGGAATTTCAGCATAGCCTTAGTTAAGGTAGATAAAATTGTAAACATCAAGTAGTCACTGGTAGCCAGATGCCATCAGGATCCCTACTTTGTGTCCCATCCAAAACATGGAACTAGAGAGAAGACTAGCACTAGAACAGTGTGTATGGTGACCATAGGGATAGAATTCATGTCCAAATTAATGCAACATTGTTTCAGAATAACATCTGAAATGCAGAGTACAATTCATCTGTCTGAATTCGATGCAGATGTTTAATAATACTATCTGACGTGGCCTAGGTGGTCTGAGACCTGCAACTTTCTGGATAAGTAGAGGGGGTGTTGGCAGGTTACCACGGCATGTCCAAAACTGGCATTGCATGCCTGTATTTTGGTAAAACTGAGTTGCCTTCAGAGTTTTTACCAAATCATTATAATGTAATGTACAGTACCTAATCTGCCAGCCTTATTGTTGGTATAAGCTTACAAAATCATAAAAGGTAAAAACATTAAAACCTCTATCATATCATATATAAAAGAGCAGTGAAACTGAAATAGATTTTTCTCAGAAAAATCACAAAATTAAAAAAAAAAGAGTTGAATACCTAATCATATCCAGCCTAAGAAACCCTAAAGTAACAAACTGTATCCAATTAATTTTTAGACAGTTTAGTATTTATCCAAATCATTTTGTTCTGAAGAAAATTGCCTGTCTTTTCTACATCCAGTTTCTGTTCAGAGAAGGACCTTAAAAAAGAGTACTTACCTGCAGCACTAACACATGGGTATGATTCTCAGACTTACCAGGCTGGTGAAATGCATGTCAGAGAACACCACATTAGAGTAAATATAGTAAAAGAAACAACAGTTGCATGAGAAAAGAAAGAATAGCAGTCAAAAGAGAAATAGAATCTACCACATGAGAACTGGGAAAAAGATGGGAAAATGGAGAGTAAGAGAGTACAGTCTAGAAGTCACAGGTGAACTTACATAGCACCTGGTCTCCTAGCAACAAATATGACACACCTGCCTCAAAAGAGGAAAAGGATCCTGGAGCAGGAGGCAGTAGAGCTCATTGAGAAGGCTTTAAACTAGATTTTAAGTGGGAGAGGGTGTGGCAGACCCAATAGTAATGTGCCTGCATTTGAGGGAAGTGCTAGTAGAGGCCCTTTGGTCTGCTGTCCCAGTGGAAGTAGGGGATGCAGAGTCAAGCAGTAGGAGAAACACAAGGGTTATTGATGTTTTAGAAGCTGCAAAAGCACTTGAGGATGGCCACAAAGGAATTGGGGCTTCTCACCAACAAAAGGTAGCGGGATCAATAGCCTAGCTGAAGTGCATCTATATGAGTGCACGCAGCCTGGGCAACAAACACGAGGAGCTGGAAGCCACTGAGAGGCAGAAAAAATACAATGTAGTGGCTATCACAGAAACATGGTGGGATGGCTCTCGTAACTGGTGTGTTGCAATAGGTGGCTATAAGCTCTTCAGAAGGGACAGGTGAGGAAGGAGAGGAGGTGAGGTAGCCATGTGTGTTAGGGTGTGTTTTGGTTGTCTGAAGCTTAATAAGAGTGGTGATAGGGTTGGGTGTCTATGGGTGAGAATCAAGGGGAAGGGCAACAAGTTGGACATCGTGGTAGGGGTCTGTTACAGACCTCCCAATAAGGATGAAGAGGCAGATGAAATATTTTACAGGCAGCTGAGAGAAGTCTCCTGATCACTAGCCCTTGTTCTAATGGGGGACTCCATCCTAGCAGATGTTTGCTGGAAATACAACACAGCAGAGAGGAAGCAGTCTAGGAGGCTCCTGGAGTGCGTGGAAGACAGCTTTCTGACACAGCTGTTTAGTGAGCCTACCAGGGAAAGTGCCCTACTGGATCTGTTGTTTATAAACAGAGGACTTGTGGGCATGTTGTTTGGAGGTTGTGTTGGGCTTAGTGACCACGAAGTGATTGAGTTTTCTATTCTTGGAGAAATTAGAAGGGTGGTCAGCAGAATTGTTACTTTGCAATTCCAAAGGGTAGACTTTGATCTGTTTAGGAGGCTGGTTGGCAGAGTCCCTTGGGAGGCAGTCCTGAAGGACAAAGGAGTTCAGGAAGGCTGGTCTCTCTTCAAGAAAGTAATCTTAGAGGTGCAGGAGCAGGCTGTCCCCGTGTGCTGGAAGGTGAGCCAGCAGGGATGAAGACTGGCCTGGCTGAATAGAGACCTGCAGCTGGAACTTAGGAAAAAAAAGAAAATTTATGAACTTTGGAAGGAGGGCCAAGCTACTCAAGAGGAATACAAAAATGCCATGAAGTTAAACATGGAGAAAATTAGAAGCACTAACGCCCAACTAGAGCTGAACCTAGCTACTACTGTAAAAGGCAACAAGAAATGTTTCTATAAATATGTCAGCAACAAAAGGAGGGCTAAGGATGATTTCCATCCTCTGATGGATACAGGGGGAAACAAAGTGGCAGAAGATGAGATAAAGGCTGAGGTGCTAAATGCCTTCTTCACCTCAGTCTTTAATAGTCGGAACAGTTGTGTTGCAGGTATCCAGAGCCCTGAGCCAGAAAACAGGAATGGGGAGCAGAAGGAAACCCTAATAATCCAAGGGGAAATGGTTAGCGATCTGCTACACCACTTGGATACCCACAAGTCTATAGGGCCAGATGGGAAACATCCAAGAGTGCTGACGGAGCTTGTGGAGGTGATCACTTTGCATTATCTATCAGCAATTCCAGCTAACTGGGGAGGTCTCAGGTGACTGGAAGTTGGTTAATGTGACACCCATCTACAAGAAGGGTTGGAAGGAGTATCTGGGCAACTACAGACCTGTCAGTCTAACCTTGGTGCCAGACAAGGTCATGGAGCAGATCATCCTGAGTGACATAACATTGTACATACAAGAATACCATGCGATCAGGCTCAGTCAACATGGCTTTATGGAAGGTAGATCCTGTTTGACCAACCTGATCTTCTTTGACAAGGTGACGTGCCTAGTAGATGAGTGAAAAGCTGTGGATGTTGTGTACTGAGACTTCAGTAAAGCCTTTGACACCATATTCCAAAGCATTCCACTGGAGAAGTTGACAGCTCGTGGCCTGGATGGGTATACTCTTTGATGGATAAAGAACTGTCTGGATGGCCGGGCTCAAAGAGTTGTGAAGGAAGCCAAATCCAGCTGGCAGCTGGTCACAAGTGGTGTTCCCCAGGCCAGTTCTGTTTAATCTCTTTATCAATGATCTGGATGAGGGGACTGAGTGCACCCTTAGTAAGTTTGCAGATGACACCAAATTGAGTGGAAGTGTTGATCTGCTGGAGAGTAGGAAGGCCATACAGAGGGATCTGGACTGGCTGGATCATTGGGCTGAGGCCATTTGTGTGAGGTTTAATGAGACCAAGTGCCTCGTCGTAACAGCCCCAGGCAGTTCTACAGGCTCGGGGAAGAGTGGTTGAAACCTGACTGTCAGAAAAGGATCTGGGGGTGTTGATTGACAGCCAGCTGAACATGAGACAGCAGCGTATCCAGGTGGCGAACAAGGCCAACAGCATGCTGGCTTGTATCAGGAATAGTGTGGCCAGCAGGACTCGGACAGTGATCACAGTATCACAGTATCACACAGTATCACAGTATGTTTGGGATTGGAAGGGACCTCAAGAGATCATCTAGTCCAATCCCCCTGCTGGAGCAGGAACGCCTAGGTGAGGTCGCACAGGAATGTGTCCAGGCGGGCTTTGAATGTCTCCAGGGAAGGAGACTCCACAACCTCCCTGGGTAGCCTGTTCCAGTGCTCTGTTACCCTCACTGAGAAGAAGTTCTTTCTCAAATTTAAGTGGAACCTCTTGTGTTCCAGCTTGATCCCATTGCCCCTTGTCCTATCATTGTTTGCCACTGAGAAGAGCCTGACTCCATCCTCATGGCACTCACCCTTTATATATTTATAAACATTAATAAGGTCACCCCTCAGTCTCCTCTTCTCCAAACTAAAGAGCCCCAGCTCCCTCAGCCTTTCTTCATAAGGGAGATGCTCCACTCCCTTAATCATCTTTGTTGCCCTACGCTGGACCCTCTCCAGCAGTTCCCTGTCCTTCTTGAACTGAGGGGCCCAGAACTGAACACAATATTCTAGATGGGGTCTCACCAGGGCGGAGTAGAGGGGAAGGAGGACCTCTCTCGATCTACTGACCACCCCCCTTGTAATACACCCAAGGATGCCATTAGCCTTCCTGGCCACAAGGGCACAGTGCTGGCTCATGATCATCCTGTTGTCCACCAGGATCCCCAGGTCCCTTTCCCCTACACTGCTCTCTAATAGGTCATGCCCCAACCTATACTGGAACTTGGGATTGTTCCTGCCCAGATGCAGGACCCTACACTTTCCCTTGTTAAATTCCATCAGATTATCCCCCGCCCAACTCTCCAGCCTGTCCAGGTCCCGCTGGATGGCGGCACAGCCTTCTGGCGTGTCAGCCACTCCTCCCAGCTTAGTGTCATCAGCAAACTTGCTGATAGTACACTCAATTCCCTCGTCTAAATCATTAATGAATATATTGAATAATATTGGCCCCAGTACTGACCCCTGAGGCACTCCACTAGATACTGGCCTCCAACTGGACTCCACACCATTGACCACCACTCTCTGGCTTCTCTCTTTAAGCCAGTTTGCAACCCACCTCACTACTCTATTGTCGAGACCACACCTCCTCAATTTAGCTGTGAGGATGCTGTGAGGGACTGTGTCAAAGGCTTTACTGAAGTCAAGGTAGACCACATCCACCGCTCTGCCATCATCCATCCACCTTGTTACATTCTCATAAAAGGCTATGAGGTTGGTCAAGCATGACTTACCCTTGGTAAAGCCATACTGACTGCCCCTAATGACCCTCTTATCCCTTATGTGCCTTGAGATGGCACCAAGGATAAGCTGTTCCATTACTTTCCCAGGGACAGAGGTGAGGCTGACCGGTCTATAATTACCCGGGTCCTCCTTCTTGCCCTTTTTAAAGACTGGAGTGACATTTGCTTTCCTCCAATCCTCGGGCACCTCTCCCGTTTCCCAAGACTTGGCAAAAATGATGGATAGCGGTCTAGCAATGACTTCAGCCAGCTCCCTCAGCACCCGCGGATGCATCCCATCTGGACCCATGGATTTATGGACGTCCAGACTACTTAATTGTTCCCTAACCCAGTCCTCATCGACTAAAGCAAACTCCTCCATTAACCTGGCTTCATCCGGGGTCTCAGGGGTACAGGGTTCCCCAGGACATCCTCCAGCGGAGTAGACAGAGACAAAGGCGGCATTCAGCAATTCTGCCTTCTCTGTGTCTTCTGCCACCAGGGCACCCACCTCATTCATCAGTGGGCCTACATTGCCTCTGGTATTAGTTTTATCTGCTATGTATTTGAAAAAGTTCTTCTTGCTGTCCTTGACCCCTCTCGCCAGCTGTAATTCTAAGGAGGCCTTGGCTACCCTAGCTGCCTTCCTGCATCCTCTAACAGCAGCCTTATATTCCTCCCAAGTGGCCAGTCCCTGCTTCCATGACCTGTAAACTCGCCTCTTCTGCTTGAGCATACCCAACAGATCCCTATTCAATCACGCAGGCCTTCTGGCTCCCTTCCTCGACTTCCTACGTGTGGGGATGCTCTGATCCTGAGCATGGAAGAAGCAATCTCTGAATGCAATCCAGCTCTCTTGGGCCCCTTTTCCTTCAAGCAGTCTTGCCCATGGGGTTTCCCTCAGCAGTTGCTTGAAAAGGCCGAAATTAGCCCTGCCAAAGTCCAGGGTTGCAATTCTACTTGCTATTCTGTTCCTGCCACACGAGATGCTGAACTCCACCATCTCGTGGTCACTGCAACCCAGGCAGCCCTCAACCTTTACTGCTTCAACCAGACCCTCCTTGTTAGTGAGGATGAGATCCAGCAGTGCACCTCTCCTGGTCGGCTCCTCCACCATCTGCATGAGGAAGTTATCATCAATGCACTGGAGGAACCTCCTGGACTGTGGCTGGCTGGCTGAATGGTCCTTCCAGCAAACATCAGGGAAGTTAAAATCACCCACAACAACCAGGGCCTGTGACTGTGAGGCCACTCTCAGCTGCGCATAGAAGGCCTCATCAACTTCCTCAGTCTGATCTGGTGGCCTGTAATAGACACCTACAACAGTATCACCCCTACCAGCCTGTCCCTTGATCCTGACCCATACACTCTCAACTCGTTCCTCATCTGCTCCTGGGCAGAATTTAGTACATTGCAGTTGCTCTCTCACATAGAGAGCAACTCCACCACCACGCCTGGCTGGCCTGTCTTTCCTGAAAAGGGCATAGCCATCCATGACCACATTCCAGTCATGTGAACTGTCCCACCACGTTTCTGTAATTGCCACCAGATCATAATCTCCCGACCGAACATAGGATTCTAACTCCTCCTGCTTATTCCCCATGCTGCGCGCATTGGTGTACAGGCATTTCAGGGAGCGAGCAGAGCACACCAATTTCTCCCTAGGGGCACAGGAGGCCACCCGGTCCTCATCTGTTTTAGAATGCTGCCCCTCTGGGGCAAGCCCAACTACAACCCCATCCCCCTTCGAGGCTAGTTTAAAGCTCTCCAAATGAGCCCAGCTAATTCCTGCCCCAGCATCCTTTTGCCTCTGCGAGATAAGCCTTTCCTGCATAACACTGTCCGGACTGGAGTCTTATAAAACCAGCCATTATCAAAAAATCCAAAGCCCTGCCTGTAGCACCAGTCTTGGAGCCAACCATTTAGAGATTGAATTTTCCCATTCCACCCCACATCGTCACTTGAAGAGGGAAGGAGTGAAGAGAAGATCACTTGAGCCCCTGAATCTTTCACCATCCTTCCCAAGACCTTGAAGTCATTCTTCATTCCCCTCAGACTACGGGAAGCAACTTCCTCCCCATCTGTCTGGAAGACCAGCAGTGGGTAGTAGTCTGTCGGTTGCACCAGTCTGGGGAGCTCTCTAGCAATATCCTTGATCCGGGCTCCAGGTAGACTACAGACTTCCCTAAGATGAGGGTCAACCCTGCATATTGGGCCCTCTGTTCCTTTCAGAAGGGAATTTCCTATTACAATCACCTTTCTATCTTTCTTATCAGAGGTAGTCTTCAGTTGTGTAGTCAACCGCCTCTTCCTATGTGATCTTGTAGGCAGGCTTGGCACCACCTCCTCACCTACCTCTTCTTCAAGATCCAGGGCCTCAAACCTATTACGGAGGGGCACCTGGGGAGGCAAATCAGGCAGGGAGTGGGGCTGCCTGTGATGCCGAACTGGAATAAGCTTCCAACCCTCATCTTTTTTTAGGTCATTTACCTCTGCCCGACAGCGACAAGGGTGGGGCTGTCTCAGGACCTCCGCCTCTGTCCGGGAGGGCAGGAGGTCCATCTCCTTTTCGGGGGTACCTCCCTGGGGCCTTTCCGACCGGCACGTAAGGGTGTTACTCCACCAGTCGATCTCCCTTTCGCACTCCCTGATGGACCTCAGCGTCTCAACCTCCTCCTTAAGCTTCACAACCATGTCGAGCAGATCTTGCACCTGCTCACACCTCACACAAGTGGAGTGCTGGCCTCCCTCCTCCGGCAGCAGCAGGCTCTGGCACTCCTTGCAGCCGGAGACCTGAACAGCCACCGTTTGGGACAGAACTTCAGTCTGCGTTGCCACAGTCTTTTTGAGACATGCTCTCCTTCTGGAGGCGACCATGGTCATCAGCGGTCTGGGACGCTGGCAATAAGTCGGTGGGAATGAAAAACAAGTGCTCTCTGCAACCCGCTGCGCTAGCTGCCACACCCGCTGCGCTAGCTAGTTGCTCCTTTCTGCACCTGGTGGGCAGCGACTAGTCGCTGCTCTCCCAAAGGTTTTTTAAGGCAAGAGGAGGAGGTGTGGTCGCCGCCACCGTGGGAACGCCCCCCGTCACGTCAGCCGCTCTCTCGCAATGGCTACCGGGGCTTCGAGGGGATCGGGACCGCCGGGAGTCACGCTGTCCCTGTACGTTTCCCTCTGGGCTTTCTAATCTCGGCTAAACCTCGTAGTCGACTGAACCTCGCAGGCTCTGGCTCTCGCTGCGCTGGCTCCGATCAGCTGACTCAATGCTAGTCTCGAGTTTCAGCCGCTTTTAAACCTCCCGCCGCCACCGTGGGAACGCCCCCCGCCACGTCAGCCGCCCTCTCGCAATGGCTACCGGGGCTTCGAGGGGATCGGGACCGCCGGGAGTCACGCTGTCCCTGTACGTTTCCCTCTGGGCTTTCTAATCTCGGCTAAACCTCGTAGTCGACTGAACCTCGCCGGCTCTGGCTCTCGCTGCGCTGGCTCCGATCAGCTGACTCAATGCCTCTGGTGAGGCCTCACCTTGAATATTGTGTTCAGTTTTGGGCCCTTCATCATAACAAAGACATTGAGGTACTAGAGAGAGTGCAGAGGAGGGTGATGAAACTGGTGAGGGGTCTGGAGCACAAATCTCATGAGAAGCAGCTGAAGGAACTGGGGCTGTTTAGCCTGGAGAAAAGGAGGCTGAGGAGAGACCTTATCGCTGTTTACAGCTACCTGAAAGGAGGGTGTTGGTCTCTTGTCCCAAGTAGCAAGTGATAGGACAAGAGGAAATGGCCTCAAGCTGTGCTGGGTAAGCTTAGATTGGATATCAGGAAAAACTTAACAGAAAGGGTTGTCAAGCATTGAAACAGGCTGCCCAGGGAACTGGTGGAGTCACCATCCCTGAAGGTGTTTAAAAGACCTATAGATTAAGTTCTCAGGGACATGGTTTAGTGCCAGAATTAGGTTATGGTTGGACTAGATGATCCTGAGGGTCTCTTCCAACCGAAATGATTCTATAAAGCTAAACATGAGGATGAAGAAAATAGCATATTGAAGAGAAAATGAAGAAGGTTAATTGTATCACATGAGTAGAAGGAAAGAGAAGATAAAGGTATCGCTTTGAGAGTTTCATGGCTATATGATAAATTGGGGAATATTAAGGAAATGTTACTATTACTCCTAGTAACTTTCCTCAGGTTAATTTTAGTTAAGCTAAATCCTGCAGTTCTTTGTTCAGGTTTGTATCTCATTTGACTTACCTAATACACATCTAGAAAAGAAAGGAAATTATTGATTCCAGATACTCTGTATTAGGTAGATTTTGCTAAAAATTAAATGTTGAAACTGTTAAAGTAAAGCTCCCATTGACAAGATCAGTAGTTTTGCCTTTGAAAATTAACTTAATCAAATCATCTGGTATCAGAAAAGAATACATAATGCTTCCTTTCTCACTTCCATCTAGTCTTGCTAATACACAACTGCATTTCTATTTTAGAAAACATCTTATATGAGGTTAAGTTTCCTATAGACATAAATACTCATGAGTGAAAACTGTATGGTATGAATTGTTTGTTTTGACAAGGCCTCTCATAGCCTAAGTAGTTCCCATGCATGGAACTGTCGTAATCAAACACTAATTGTTTGAGACCACACTGTAAGGACTCTTTTTCTAATGGAACCAAAAACTTTTGCTGAGTGGAGCAGCAGTCGGTTTTACACTGAGTTGTACTTTTCTCACTTAAACAATTATCTTCAACAGTGCTAGTGTCAGATACCAAGTAACCAATGTTCATTGTAAACGTTATAACTAACCTGTTTTTTCTATGGAATAACTGTTTTTGCCATCTGTCAAAGTGTGGCATGACTTAATTTGTAACTTTCCTCTTAGATTTCAATTTTGATTTTCAGAGGTCCTCAGTGAAAAACAACATGTCCTGTAAATGATACTCATCTACTCTTTCTCCATGGAGAAGTCACTTCTGCTGTTTGAGTTTGGCTTCTGTAAGTTATATTATCAACTGAAAAGGAGTGGGAGATGCTAGACACACTCTTTGCCAAAAGCTTAACTTACAATCTGGAGGCTCAACATGCTTTAACCCATCTGAAAATCCTGCACATATTGCAGGACTTCTATGGCTTCTGTTCTGTTCTATTTCTACTGCTTTAGACAAGATATTGAAAGAAAGTTTCTGATTATAATATTCTTTATTGCTCTCAAATCAGAGTTGGAAGAGGGAAATTGGGAAAATTCAGGCAGAACATGAATATCCAATTATTCATCAGGTTAACTTGATGTTTATTTGGAAATTTTCCTTTCTTTCTGGAAATCTTTTTCCTGCATAGTATTTTCAAATTACTTGGAACTGCAAGAGATTTCTTTAGAACATTTTAAAGCCTTACAATCTTAACAGGCTTAACAGGCTTTCTACAGATATGATTTAAAGGAAATTAAAACCTGTAAACTGAATTAGAAGAAAAAGAAAAGAAAAAAAAAAAGCCTAAAAGCCTTCTGAGCTATTTGAAACTCACATGTTGTGTACATACCAGCCTATCACACAGTCCCTCTGGCATTTTAAACATGAAGTCAGTGAGATAAATATGTTGTCTTTCTCTTCTGTATCATGACTTAAGCCTTAAATCAAAAGACCAGGCAGGTGTTGGCTCCATGAGCATACTATCCACCAACACAAGGAGCTTCTAGTGGTCTCTATGAGCAGTTTCAATACCGTCGTTGATTACTTCCTTCTCTCCCACCACTATTAAATCAGCAAAGCAATACGCGATGAGCAAGTAGGACTAAGTTGATTAAGAGACAAATGGTGTGATAGGTATAAATGGTGTTTTCTCTTGGCAGTGCCACTTGAGAAGAAAGCAGGAGTAATATGTGTCTAGTAAAACTGAAACAACAGTATACCACACTGTAAGAAGCAGGACTATCCTCATGCAAGCTTGTCATCTGGATTCCTCTTTTGCTTCACATAAAATCTTATTCAATTAAGAATATTCAATTCAATTAAGAATAATAAAGAAAATGAAACCTTTTTATTGCTTTCTGTTTATGAACTAATTGTGTTCAAATTATTATTATTATTATTATTATTATTATTATTATTATTATACCTTTCTGCACAAGGAAACGATGGTACACAAAATTCATGCCATTTTTAAAGTTCTTTAGATTAATTTCGCAAATTAATGACAGACAGTTCTTCTGTAAATGTTTATATCAACTTCAATAATTCCATTTTGGCAGGGCTAAGTAAGAAACACAAAAAAATAAGTAATTTAACCTGTCAAATATATTACCATATATTCCTGTAAAGGTTCTTATTCTGCATTCAGGATGTGAGCACTGTCCAGAAGAAGCCATCCTTCAAGAGCCATTTAAACCATCTCTTTAGTCTACATCCATTGGTGGACTTCAACAGGACTGCAAGTAAATATCCACACATATATGCACTACTCAGACCAAATGTACTACCAGACTGAAACAGCTCAGACATTTTAATCATGGTATTGGGATATCAGTTATCACCAGGTTTCCAGACAGAAAGGCAGAAATGTTACTTTTTAATGGAAACTGCTAAGTATTAAAGACATTTGGTAAATAATGTATTTGTTTGCATTTTCATAAGGACCATTGAGAAAAGTTCTGACAAAATTTCTTTTTAATCTACTTTGACAATCACTGAAAAGCATTACTTGCCAAAGAGGCCTGCTACCAGTTTCTAACAGATAGCTGCCAATAACTCCAATGTGCAGCAATTTTTAGTAATGTTTAGTAATGTTAAACAAACAGCTTGCCTTGGTACTCAGACAAGTACCAGTCTCTGAGTAGCTGTTGAGTCTGAACCTTGGACACAATATCCTTCAGGTCAACACTTTCAACTGAGATTTTAGAAATGTTACTGACACCAGTGATCTATCTCTTCAAGAACCGCCTACTTTTTTTTTAACAATCTAATTGTCTTTAATAGAAGAAAGCAGGAAAAATGTTGTTTCTTTTCATCATGTTTATGAGAAGATTTTGAATCTCCATCTTGCTTTGCAATTTGAGTTAGTTATAAGGACCTAAAATACTAAATCCATGTTAGGAAGGATCCACTTTTTGAAAGTCTATCAATATAATATTTCATAATTTCTATGCAGTTTGGAATGTCTTGATCAGTTGTACATATTCTTACAGTGTGATTTGAAATTCACTTGCATTAATTTCAAATTCAGGTCACACAAACAGAGTAACTGGAATAGTAACATAATGTCATTGTTATGGTAGTATCAAAAAAAAAAAAAAATGAAAACAGGTACTGAATCATCCTGGGGTAAACACATGCGCAAAAGCAAAACATCAAATCTATTTCCAATCTGCACATTTTTCTGGTGTATTTTCTCTTCTTCTTCAAAGGGTTTTTTATAAATTAAATTACCTCCTGATGTTGATGCGCACTATGAAATGCAATCGTAGCCTCCACATAATATGTAATCCCAGATTATGCACTTGAACCCAAATGAGAAGAAAACAGTGTCAGTATGCTTCCTAGCATATGTCCTTCCTTATTCAAAGTACTAAAAGCAGTTTGTAAGTTGCAGCAGTGCTTCAAAGCATCAGTTGTCAGTGGTGATGTTGCCATCACCTCAGTAATTCATTCATTTTAGAAAAGGGACTTATTATAATAATAATAACTATAAAATATAAATATTATACTATAATATTAATTTTTCTCCTAAAAAGAAATTATTTGTGAAAACGCATCTTGGATTTGAAGAATGAGATTCAAAGATGTTGGTGAACAAAATAAGAACAGTTTAGATGTCACAATATGTGTATGATACAGGTCTATTCCTCTCCAACATCCAGAATGTATTCTGTGTAGGGGCTTGTGGCAGTGAGATCTGTATGATGTTCACTATTGAGAAGTCTGATTGTACAGCTTCATTTTAATTAGGCTTTGGATTATTAAAAAGCTATAACTTTCCTTATTTAACCTGCACAACACAAAAATAATCCTTTCCTCTTGCATTCATCCAACTTACAGAGTGGAGAGTTACCCCAGCCTGCATGACCAAGTGCTGTTACAGCACAAGGAAGCAGAGTAGAGCAGTCAAGATTGCTAGTACATTTTTCCCAGTGTTTTTTTAGAATAGTAGAATATTTTATGACCATTATAACCATTTTTCTTTCTCTCTAGGATGATTAATCTTTAAAATGTATTGGATTTATACATTCAAATTACATAGGCTGAAGAACAAACGGCAGTTAATAGTAGGCTTGGAAGAAACAGATCAAAAGGCCTTTATCAGCTGCTTACTATTCTTACAATGGCACTGACAGTAATTGAAAACATTTCTCTGGTTTTGGGTGCCAGCCCAGTATACTGCCAATAGTGAGCAGACAATCTGCAGATTTAGAATTTATAAAGTTTCCTCTCAAAATACAGATCTCCTTCCCCCTCATTTATAACAGCTGTAGCTGGACTGAGCTGTTCTGTGGATGATCTTTAACACAACTGTGTTACCATTTGTCCACAGAAGTGATTTCAATGCATGCAATTCTGGTTAATTATATTAGAATCATTCACTCATAGGATTACAGGCTTAATTGGAGAACAAAAACAAGGCAAAATGGACTACTGCTGGATGCCCCAGGAGATAGTTCTTCTGAATGTGTAACGGATTCAACTTGTGTATACAAATACAGCAAGACAATGAGAATAAAAACCAAATCGAGGTTGCCATCAAGTTGTGAAACCATCCAGGAAGTGGGAAACTGGGGAACTTACATTCAAAGTTTGTCAAATTGTAGCAGATGCTGTCTATCAAACAAGTAACTCTGTTTACAGTTACAAGAAATGTCTTTAACAAAGCCTGGCATTTGGATAAATTTACTATATTTCTCTTTTGTTACAATCCAGATGTTAGTGTGGGTTTGCAAATGTGTTTCTTGAGATCTGTTAGTTTTTTGGGACATTCTTGGCTGAATTTTGCCTCCTTTTTTAATGGAAACCAGGAGAAATTTCAATGTGTTTCATAAGATCTGGTCAACAGCAGGCAAAATAAGATAACTTTGGGCCATTAGTCTTCATGTTTCCAAGAGTCATTTGAACCAGAGCTAGCCGTAGTTTTCTGTAACTCCTCAACAAATCACCAAAAAATTAGTCTAGACATGTGTACCCCAGAAGATACAGTTGAATCCAAGCATCCTGTAGAAGTGCACTTTGCCTGGCTCAGGCTCAGTGATTCCATGATGTGTTCATATGATTTTATGATCTGAACTGACTCACATCTAGCCAGCCTGAAATACAGGAGGGCAAGGTCTGTCAGCAGCCGGCCACAACATGTTATTTATTTCTGATGACTGTCAGGATTAAGGAGATGCAAAATATTTATTATGTAGCAGTGGATAATGCATTTTTACCTGAATCCCTGACCATTGAACTGCTGCTGTTTCCTTTTAAACTGCCTGACTTCTTAGGTAAAACCAGTTCCAGCAGCCTGTTTCATCAGTATGAGCTTATTTTAACTTAGATTTTGCAGGATGATTCAGAGTATGTGTTGATATGGCTTGCTAAAAGGGAGGCTTAATCATAGAGCTGTCATTACTGCTATAATATAAGCACATATTAATTGTATAACAAACTGATTGTAATTTTGTTCTTCTTAAGTCCTGTGAGAAGGAAAAGAAAATAAATTATGGTTGTATTTTGACTGTTATCGACTCTGGACCCCAAATAGTGGCATAAATAAAATAAAGGCTACTGAGGCATTTTAACTATGCTTTTCATTATTAGGCCTTTTCCCATACGTGTTGTCCAAAAGATATTGAACTAGTCTGAAAAGTACTGAGAAGGGGCCTCAAGAAGTAATATGGTAGCTAAGAGATGGTCAGCTCCCCAGAGAGAGATTAGGGGTGGGAGAAGGAGGGAGGACAGTGCAAAGGTTCCGTTCAGGAAAGTCAAATAACCAAAATCCAGACACTCATCTGCCACTAGGATTCATCCTGGCTACAAGACTACAAGATGCTGGGACACAATCACGAAGTGGAAGCCCCTTCCCTAGCTCTGCAGGCTTGACAGGAGGACAGGCATGTGCCTGGGACAATAAAGGCTTGGAGTTCACATTTCCATGGGGTGTTCTGGCTGGGACTTCACATAATGGCGGTGGGTGAGTGGGGTGGTGTGGATAAGGACTTCTGTGTAGTGAATAGAAACAGGGGAGGGAGCTTTGGATAAAGCAGTTTTGTGGAAGAATTCTGTTCATGTTTTTCTGCTAAATCCTTTTATACTAGGTCTTTCTGGGGAGCAGAACATCATATATTGTAGCTTTCATTTGCAGGAAACCACAAATCATTATATTAAATTAACCAAAGTTAACAAAAAGGCCAGCTCATGATTTTTCTGGCAGATAACTCCTTAGAAAGTTAGCAGATGTACCTAAAGCATGATAAAAATTTAGCAGTGATTCACTTTACACCAGCCTGACCTAAATCAGCATCCTGCCCTGCTACAAAAATACAGATTTCAATTAAAGTATCCTGTGTGTATAATTGCCTTCTCCTTAGTAACAGTGTAACACAGTAGCCTAGTGACTAAACAATCTTCTATCAAGATTTTTATTTTATATCCTCCTTCATCACCACTTCCTCCCTCTTGTGAAGAAAGCTTAGGCAATTTACATCTTGAAAGCAAAAGTTCTTAGTTGCACTGCAAGTTATTTTTGTGCAATATTAAAGTCTGCCTTCATCATAATATTTGCATACACATACTTCCTGTGTTTACTACATGGAAAATTCTGATTTATTTGTTAACTATTGTCTGAAATAAGGGTCTCAATTTCTTTCAACACAATTTGGGCAATTTCTGCAAAAGGTGACATTTTCAATCCTGTATATCTCAATTGGAGCAAGCCGAAGTACATAATCATATTTTATGTTCCATGTTCTCTCAGCTTTTAATGAGTCAGAATATTTTTTTATCTACATGGAAAACCAGCCCAGTTAAAGTTAGATCCTTAGTTCTGTTCCCTGCATTTAAAAGTGTTCATTATCATCCATACTAAATAATTCCACTTATTTGTAAGCTTGGGAGTCCAAAGAGATGTGGAATGCATTAGCCAGGTTTGCTTCTGTCTCCTAACATTTTCTCCTATGTTATTCTGCACTGCAGCAGCTGGACACTGAACTTTGTCCAAATGTCTGGGCCACTTTCCAAGAAGGTTCTTTGAACAGATGTTCCCACTGAACTTTATCAAGGGCTGGTTTCCTTATGCCTAGAACCTGCCATATCCTCAAAGAAAAATGCACCTTGTTTCTGGGGAACTGCCTTTTATACTGAGATTCAGCTAAAGCCATGAGTTAAAAAGTTCAAAGTTCAGACCACTTTTTAGTTAGTCAGCCAAATGTTTTATATTTTTATTAGTCAAGTACAATAAGTAAATTCCTTATATCGCGCATTTTCCCACATCTTTCCTTTTTATTAGAACAGATTCAACATCGCTTTCTAGTCCTCAGATCACAGGCTGCCTAAGTGCTGAATCAAGATATTGTATGCTTTCCAATGAACATCCTAAGATGTTAGGATATTAAGATTCAAATGGGAATGTTGAGATTTAGTGACAGTGTGTGAGCTGAAGACTAATAAAACCTGTTACAGATGAACACAAATTATATTGCCTGACACATATGTATGTAGGTTTTAAGTAGTCAGTATGTGAAATGACTTGAATTCCAGTGATGGAGAAGACATGTTCTTTGTCTTGGCAAGATATAAAAGTTACAGCAAACTTATCTGAAAAGCAAAGTTTGATTTCCTTCCAAAGAACAGAAATATAAAATCCTGATGCTAGGAACCCAGTATGTAGGGCACATTGCCTGTGGGTAAATCTACAGGTCTGGGTACAAAAGGTATGTATCCACTGTAACTGAACTCTGAGCCACACTTCCCCTGCAGAACAGTGTTAAGCCTGAGCTAATAAGCCTCACTAAGAGGACAGATATCTTACTTTACACTGAACACTGTGCTAATGCCATTATGTGGTTCCAGATGAGTGGACAAAAATGCGTGTGTGCAGATGTCTACACCTGGCCATGAAGTCGTGCTCTGAAAAAATAGGCATCCCAGCAAAACTCCATTCTTTTCCCCTCCATGCAATGCTGGGACTATTATGAACATTCTGAGAATGTTGGTTTAGATATGCAGAAACTAAAATTATAAACATGTCAAACTTTCCTTGAAGATCTGGTCACTTTACATTGTCCTGGCTATTTTTTTTTTTCTCCAGGTGCCTGGAAATGTAGTTGCTTCTAAAAAACTGCTGTGGTTCAGTCCTGCGAATGTAGATACAAGCTTGCAAGGCATAATTAAATCAAGAGGATACAAGGACATCACAGACACTGAAAGCAACCTGACCTGTTTCTTCGTAATAATAGTCTCACAAGAGAATTTCAGTCTTAAATTTACTCAAGACAAGTGTAATGGTGCAAGATTTCTGGTATTCACATTTTAAATGATTTTTTGTTTATATATAAGATATAATTTATCTTTTAAAGTGGAAAAATTCACATGTAACTGATTTCAAAAGGAGGCTATTCTTGTCTGAATCTCTCTCAACAGCAACATTAGGAGGAAACTCCACTGGGAAATGTTGTCTCAGACAATGTAGGTTTTGCCTAGACAGAATACAATCCCCAATAGCAGTTGGTTTTGAATTCTGCAACCTGTTTCCCTTGCTAAAACTCGCTCCAGTACTTTCCAGTTTGCATGGTATTTAATTATTTCCATTCCATTTATTCACATCCACAACAACAAAAAAAATATAATACCCCTATAGGATTTCCCAAATAAATGGATCCTTTTGATGAAATTTCAGTTATTCAGATTGCAAAGGGGTATGGAGTGGTCAGCACTAACATTTTGAATGATTGAATCAATAGTTAGAATGAAGGTGTAAGAAACAGAATTTAACAGAGAAGGTATTTTTACAGCCTGTTAAAATCACTTTTACAAGAGTCAACTTTTCTTTATTGTAGTTCATTGACTACACTCTCCTCTGCAGCTTATACCAGCACTGGAGTGTTACTGGAATTCCTCCATATTTAGTACTAGTCCAATAAATTGGTTTTGCTCAGAATCACATCCATGCTCCATTAAAAAATAAACAAAAAACAAAACAAAACAAAACCAAAAACACAAACAAAACAAACAAACACCACAAACAAACTGTCACTCATTTCAATGCTATTGCTTAGAGCATACAGCTGGAAAATTTCCATGAGCTTTCTGTGTCCTATGCATGTTGCTCTTTCTACCACATTTATTTTTGAAGGAGTCATTGTTTTATAAACACAAACTAACAAGACTCATCATGTTTACTCGAGCAGTACACTGACTGCCCAGGGAGACAAATTTTCATTCTTATAAAAGCAATCAATCATTAACATGAGTTCCGACTTAGTGAAGAAACCAAATGAAAACACTGATGTTCTCAGTGTTTCATCAATAGTTATCTAAAAAGAGTGACAGCAAGGATCTTCATCCTCATTAAGCCACTTTTTGTCTTTACACATTTACATATTCTAAATTTAGAACCTATTAACAGCTAACAAGCATTGATGCACTGTCATGTGTGAAATTCAGAATTTGTTGAATTTACCAGGAATGGCCCAGGTTTTCTGCATATGTCACATGTCTCTGAGCCAACAGAATTAATTTTCATAGCATAAGGAACTCTACTTTTAGACAATGAATGTGGCAGCCAGCCATGAAATAGTTATGATTTTATGTCTTTTATCTCTTCTTTATACCAAGTATGTTGCCCTTTTTTGATGAGGGATTGCCTCATGTTTCATAGTTTATAAATTACTATAATAAATTTATAGCAGGTGGTCCTATAGTCATTATTGCAATAACAGTCATTTATAGATCTCTTCTAACACTAAAACAGTGCAACCTACATTACTTTCCACATTTTTAGACCAGAAAAAATAAGAAAGTAGTTTTATTATGTTCTTTGTATTGTATTCAAGCCTTCGCACACATAAATATTCCCATTGAACAGAATGGTCAGTTTAGTAATTAAATTAGAATAGAATTATCTGCATGTTTAAGTTCTATTGATTAGGAATTTTCTTGAAGATGGATACTTTCTTGAATTCAAATATAAAGGAGGCTGGTATAGTGATTATGGTAATAATACTAAAATAAAATAATTCCTTCTAACGTTCAAACAAGGGTTATCTATATTATTTTTTGCCCTCTGAAGTTTTATACTTGGGGTAAAGTAAGAACTGGTAGCTAAAATTAACATGAGGAATTACAAAACAAACAAACAAAAAACCAAACAAAAACCCACAAACCACACACACAAAACAAACAAACAAACCAAAACGAAACAAAAAAATGTGTGGGGAAACTTATAGGCCAGAGGTCTAGGAACAGTTTTTATAAAATGATTTGTTACAGCTACTCAGCAACATCACCTGATGTAGCACAAAAGTTATTTAGTCAAGTTTTTGAGTAAAACTTAGGAAATCTTAAAAAGAAATATTGACAAGGAGCACTGCATTTCCTGGTTTGTCTAGATTTACAAATAAAGTAAGATGAACCAATCTTCTTTCTTTTTTAAAGCAATATCTGAACTTGAAGTGAATTTTATCAGTCCTGTATTTTTCATGTAATTCTTATCAATCCTTACAAAACAGACAAGCTAAGCTTATAAACAATATAATACTGATGAAACTTTCATTTTGTTACTTCAACTAGTATCTAATTTCTCTAAATTTTTGTATTTAGTCATTGAATAGTGAAAAGACAGATTAATGCAATCAGCTGAAATACAATGCAATGTAAATATGTCTAATTCTGTCAACATCTTTCTTCTAGTGCTTACATATTTACAGCCTATTTCGGAGGATATAAAAAACTCCTAAAACTGGGAATTGTCTTTTATTTCCCTCCTAACTTAAATCTCTTTATTGTTTTCCTTAACAAGCTGATGTAAAAAAGAAAAGATGTATAAAAGACATGTTTGGACATATTTCCAATTTAAAGTAGAACCTTCATATATACAAAAAAACCTGCCAAAAGTTTCTGTTGATCAAACATACCAAAAGCAAAAAAGCACAAGACTACCCAGAAGTGACTTTGGTTACAGCTTTACAGTTCCTAAAAGTGATTAAAACAAACAAACAAAAAAAAATCAAGCAAAAAACAAACCAAAACAAACCAAAACAACAAAACAACACATATTTGATTTGATTTTATATTCAAATAAACACCAAATCTTCAGTTGTTCATCAATGCAATTCATTAGGCATTAATATTCAAGATAATCTGATTAGCAATTATATTTTGCTTCTCTCTCAATCTAAAATTTTACTCAGTGATGTTTCTTTTGCCTCTTTTCTACCAATCTTGAATATTGGAATACTTTACTCAAAATTACTTTTTCCTTTCATTTTTCACATTAAAACTTATGTCCCTTCATGGAATAATCTAGCGGTATTTTCTCTGAGCAGAACATGTAAGGTAGGAGTATTTTTCTGGGATAAAAAATCAGTTGAGTTTAGCTTAATTGCAATGAGGTGAGACACTGGGCAGTGATTGGTCTTCAGGTTGTCCAAGCACAAGATTCTGACCAAGGCAGCAAGAGCTCTGACCTGTGAGTACCTGCTGCCAGATATACACATTGCAAAGTCTTGTCACCAATAAACCAAACCTTACCATCAATCAGGCACTAACTATATGTCTTTGTAGATATAAACATAGTATATGGAGCTGAATAATTTCTCCAAAATTTGATTTAATTTTTCCTTAATTTAAATTCAAGGTGTGCAGTCAGATTTTATGATACATTTTGAGACTTTCATAAAATGTAAAGCCAAAAAGTCACGTTAGATCATTTATTATAGCCTATGTGACACAGGCCACCAAGTATCACCCAGATGGCCTATATCAAGTCTGAAGACCTTAGGCAGTCTACAACACTTCAAGCCTTGAAAAATCAAGGTTTGTCTCAAAAGCACAATGCAGAAGAGACCAAGATTATACCAGTCACTAGTCTCTGCTGGTGACAGGAAATTAATTGACTCAATACAAAATAAGTCTTACAATTTATATATTTCTGTCTTCTTTGTGTGATGTTTAACAGCCTTATAACCTAGATTAAAAGGAAACTAGACCACACATAAGGTTATCACAGCTAGTAGATGTCTCTATCTGGAGTTACAAGGGCAAGATGGTGTGTTCTATAAACACTAATGATACACTTAACTTTCTAGTTTCCAGCTTGTCTGTGGAATGGATGCCTTACAGAAGCAGGTTTCATGACAACTTTTTCCTCAGAGGAAAAAAAAAAAAAAAAAAGGCTAAGAAAATATTAACATACAGGAAAACTGTGGTGAGAAATAAAACATACTAAGAATTTTTTAGTAAATTAGTGCTAAAACTAGATTTATCAAATATTAACTTTTTAAAAATGAGTAAGAGATTGAAAAAATCTTCATACTGAATAGGTTCAATTGGGATAAAACCTCTCACAAAACACACCTATACAAAACAAAAATCAAAATTATTTGGGAGGGGGAATGAGCTGCTAAACATGAAACATGAAACTAGAAATAATGAAAATATTAAAGGAGCTGATTGTCAAGAAGGTTAAAGAGTTTTCTGATCTTACTTGGAGAGAACATAAGGCTTTAGGTGTTTCAGACTATCACACAGACTATTATGCAAAAAAAAAAAAAAAAAAAAAAAATTAATTAGAAAATTTCCTAGGCAAAAATACAAAGAAACCACACATAGTCAGAGATTATTTTCCTCTTAAAGTAATATACAGCAAAGCCATCATCACACCATAAAACTAAAATTAAAGTAGAGAATTAAAATCTTCAGTAAATTAAAATATTTTGCAAAAATATAATTAGAATCCTATGTGAAAAACAAGCAAAAACTCAGGCTTGGTCTGACACAGTGGTGAAAAATCAGAACAATGACAGAGATTGGAATGATTAATCTCAGGAGGAAGAAAGTTTGTATGAGAAGAAAGATATAGTGAAAAAAGACTGTCTGGTTCATTGGTCCACAGCAGGACTTGATGTAGAATGAATAACATAATATGCAAAAGATTAAAGAAAGAATGGGAGAAGAGCTTCATGGGGAGAGTGAAGAGTATAATTAGTAATTAGGGAGTGAAATAGAATGCAGGGTTGAACAGAAAGACCTCAGAATGTCATATTTTAATTTCCCTGACCAAGATAGAATCAATTATATCTCCGTCATTCCTGACAAATTATTTTCTAACATGCTGGACACTCCTGAGTCTCTCCAGGAAATCTATTCATAAAGAAAGTCAAATGTATAGGCATATTCTCCAACTAAAAAGCCCCTCACAAATGTTAGGGAAAAAATGAAGGGAGTCAATATGGTGTAACATATGAAGTAAAGAGGCTTAGAATATGTCACTGATTAACTCGTCCTGCTCTGAGGAGTATTTTGCTATGCCCCAGGGACAGCAAGAAGAGCTTTCCAGAACAGAAAGGGAGACTTTTTTCTGTGCATGGGGAAGAAAAAAAAAAAAAAAAAAAAGGGGGGGGAGGGTGGCGTTTGGTCTTTCTATATTTTGCAGAAATAAGAAAAAGCAAAAGGGTAAGCAACCTATGAGCAAGAGGCAAATACACTCAGAATGAAACCACTAATAAATTTGAAATGTTAAATATGTAAGAAGAAATCAATTAAAAAAAAATGTGAAGATTAAGAAGATTAAAAGGGTTTCTGGACATTCATTTAATGTTTTGTTGTGAAGTCTAAAGTTGGTGAAATTTCCTTGACGAAAATCTACTGATACCCACTTCTAATCATAATGTCCTTTTGTACAATTTTTTATTGATTAATTTGTATACAAGAATGATAGACACTTCTCTCACACACATATTTTTGTCAGTGACAATGATTGTCTATGAATATGAAATCATATGCAGAAGGATGTGATTATGGGTTGCCAGGTTCGATTTGTGGAACGCATCACATTTGCATATTTTAAATAATACCTTGGGATGTAAATAAAAGTGGAAAAACCCACAAGAAATCTTGTTTAGGTATTTATAAAAGTTATTTTAGTAAGTGAAAGATACATTTCTGGAGATTTGTTAGATCTTCCATTCATTTGGTCTTCATTTCACAATTCCTTTATTTCAAAAGTGTTACATATCTATGCCTACTGGATAATATTACACAGTCCTACACAGAGAACAGTAAATGTCTTTTTCCTAGTTGAGGATAACTTGTATTTTGGTCTCAAAACCCTAGGAAGACCAGAAGTTTCTATTCCAGCAACAAAGAACTTCATTTTTGTCAATTACTGCTCACTGTGGTGACAAGTTCAAATGGAATGTAAGTTGATGACAAGAAGGGTAGGATGGGGATAGGAAGAACGTAGATTGACTGGATATGGGTGTATGACCAGAATTTAATTGCTGTGTTTTTAAGGTGTAGTGGTTTAACCTGAGCTAGCAATATGACCATGATAGTCACTTGCTCACTCCAAACCTGGAATCAGGGAGAGAATTGAAAGAGAAGGGAGAAATTCATGGGTTGACATAAACTCAGTTTAATAAAATAATTAAAAAAAATAAAGGCAGAAAAGCCCAGAGGTCTTCTGGAAAATGGCAGGATGGCAAAAGGCCAAACTGAAGAAACTCCTGAGCATAACTCCACTGAAACAGAGAAGAACCAGAACAGGTCTCCATCCCCGTCAGTCCCGATTCTGTCCGAACTCCATCCCTAGCCAGAAGATCCTGACTCTCCTTAAATATGAAGTATGACACTAATGGTACGGAAAATTCTTATTGATCAGTCTAAAAGTCAGTCAAGGTCTGTCCCATCTTTGCCCCCCTTCCTAGCTGCCTCATGGCTGCGGGCAGAGTGCTCACAAAGACCTTGGCTCCCAGACAAACAACAACTTAAAACTTCAACTCTGTCCTGGGATGTTATCTTATTATTCTCAAACTAAATCCAAACAATGACCATAGTAGCTGTGAAAAATAAATGTTTCTAACTGCATGAAGGAAAATTAACTCATTTTAATTCAAGCCAGCACGAAAGGGTTATCCTGGTGCATGGATAAGATTCAGCCCTAACTGAAAAGAGATATATACCAGGGCTTACTGAGTATCAGAAGATATTTCAGTCACAGCACTTGTGCTCCCTCTTTATAGGGATGTAATATTTTTCTTCTTTGTGGACCACTGCTTTCAATTTTTTGTTGTGCTTTTTCTCTTCTTTTCAGTTAAGTATCTGCCATGAGTGGGTGGCTGTCAGTGTGTGTGGGAGAACATCAGGCATTCTTGCTTCATGAGTGAGAGGAGTGAAGAAAAAACTCCCACTGACATACATTTTTCAGCCTATTTAAATAGATTTACCAATACCAAAGAGAAGATAATAATCTGGACACCTACAGACTGAGGGCCTACTCATGCCTTTCACATCTACCCACATCCGCATCTACATAGAAAAAGTGTAGAGTCATCCACCTCTGCTACCACAACTCCCCCCTTTCCTAAAGTTCAGAGAGCTCATCTTCTCCATTCAAAGGCCACACTGAAAGAAGAACCTCTTTGCTAAAGGCAGCCACTAGGAGTAGTGTCATTTGAGATATGTTACGATCACCTACTAATTTCACAGTAATTTGGCAGAAGAAAATTATATTTTCCTCAAAGGTGACCCATGCTCATTGAAGGCTGTACGAACAAGGACAAGCTTGACTGCAAAGCAGTTCTTACATGAAGAACTCTGGAAAAGCTGAACACCTTCTATGAGTCTCTGTAAATGGTTTTATATGATGTCTGTGGCCTGAATTCTTGATCAGCTTTAAAAGAAAGGAGCAAATTATGTCTTTGAGAAAAACAAGGGGAAAATTGAACACCAGAAGGTCCCATTCCTTATCACCATGAAATTATTCTTACAAAGAAATACTTGGAACCCCAACATGAGCTGTTGGCATCATGTTTAATGGCTAATCATGTATTTTTATGGATTTTCTGTGACATGGTGTGCATATCTTCCACTTCTATGTGTCAAAAATTTCCGTCGTGTTTAATGGTGCCACAACAGCCACATCAGCAAGAGAGTAAATCCTTTAATAGCATTGTTATGATGCCATTAGGATGCGACAGAATGGTGCAAAAATGTCAGTTGTGGTCCTTAGAGGCTACATTCAGCTGGCACTACAATGTATCATAATTAGAATCTCCATCAAAATGATGACTCTTGTGAGATTCTGTTAGGAATTTTTCTGGGAATGGAACAAATTCTTCCCAAAGTGTTTATGTGGAGGAAAACAGTCACACCCAAAGATTGGAGGCATGTACAAGAATAAAAGCAACAGCAGAAAGCAAATACATGGTGGTTTTGGTGCTACAACAACTTAGTTACTCTAAAGACTCTTTTTTAGCCATGAAAGAAACAAGACGTATTTTAGATCTCCATAATACATTAGTTGGCAGATCTTTATGGGGAGCACATCCCCATGTGAGTCTGCATGAAAGGAAGCATGAAAGTTCTTTCAGTATTCAATGACTGAGAGATGAAATTTGACATAATTGATTATTCAAATGTGAAAGTCAACAATTTAGCAATTAATAAGATTTAATATGTAGAGGTCTGATCAGTCACACACACTCATGACAGTGAGAATAAATATTTGTTCTTGATAGAAAAGAGAAAGGCAGCCCAGTAGAGAGGTGTGATTAATATGATATTGTGTTGTAAAATGGAATATCTTCCATTTCAAAAACAGGCAAATCATATTCCACTTAAGCCTAAACATAAGGAATTGTACGGATGCTTTAAAACTTGGTCTTTTAAAATAATACATTGCAAAAATGTAATAATGTTCTAACTGAAATTAATTTCTTTTGCAAAGTGTCTAAAATAAAATGTTCAGTAATTATTTTCTAAACATTTTCAGGATATGAATAGGTTACTTCAGCAGGATATAAAAATGCAAACTTAATTTTTACTTTTTCAAAGTTTTCTTTTTTGCTACATGATATTCATTGTTCAGTTTTGCTAGAAAAGAAGAAATTTAGTACATGAACATATTCAAGAAATTTTCTTGTACTCTACCTTCATTAAATAATGAGGAGTCCAGTTTCAGTAAGTCCACTGAACATGCAATAGCTCAGAGACTCAGCTGCAGTCCGTGTCTCTGTAGGTATATAAATTAACCACAACATCCTTGAAAATTTAAGTTACAGTTGTTAATATAATTCTCAATATACTTGAATTCCTCTTGTCTTTTTAAAGAATTATTTTCTGCTTCTGTTCCTTGTCAGCTAATATTTTCCCTGCTTTTCATATTGTTCCACTTCTGCTGTGTTACTACTCTCAACCTCCATGGTTCCTTGATGTCGTTTTTCTATTCATGTGTTTGCTTTAGTGTCATTCTTTGATTGTAACTGCCAAACCTTCTTCAGCATTAAAGAATGGAAACAAGAAACAAAGTTTTGCTTGCTATTTTCTGTGCTTTGTTTTTATTAGTTTTATAATAGGGATTGTGACTTTCCTTTGTTTATTTCGCTGCAAGATGTATTGATAGTTTTCACAAATGTCCGTTTCACTCATTTATTTTTCCTGTACACTGGGTTTTACAAAACCAGCTCTCAAGCCTTATCATCTTGCCACTGTTAATGAATTGTTATTTAAAGTTCTTACAGAATTCACTTATGAAAGAACCATGGTCTCCAAGAATTACAGTACTGTTAATCAAGAATTCTGACCCTGCAATACAGATTAATCCATTTAATTTTCCATTATTGTGAAAGGTGAGGGGTTTCCTACACTGACTGTTACCTTAGTCTGAGAGTAGCTCCCTTTGAAAGCATTTAATGGGAGTCAATTTATCTGGTTTTAATAATCTAGATTTGGATGTCTACTCTAAATTTAGGATCCTTCTACATAGTAAGTGAAGGAGAATAACTATTTCCAAAGACAGATCTATCCTCACTGTCTCTGGAGGTGTCTAACAGTTTATGGAAATAGAAAAGGAGCTTAGATAACTGATTTAGACTAGGTACCTAATTTTAGACAGCTACAAGTTAAATAAGAAAAATTCCACTCATAATTTATGAAAATGTGATCTTTACTTATTTAAATTAAATTAAATCCAGGACATTTCATTTAGTTAGTTGTTCAATAGACTACTCGTTTTGAATTTTTACAGCTACACAACTACACCATTAGTTACTCAAAAGACAGAACTTTCTGTCTTTCATCTTCCAAAAGTTACAGAGGAGTAAAATAACACATAATATGCCACTTTAATTTGGTATATGTGTTCAACATATACTAACGTTAAATGCAGTTATAAGTTAGGCTCCACTTAAGTGGGAAGTTGAGGTTCAGATCAAAGGTCCTGTACATACTTACATATGTTTAGTAAAACAGCTGCCAGAGAAGTGCTTTATAGAAGGCTAGTAGACAATTCAACAATACATCTTAAAACCAATCTCCAAATCTACCCAGGTGGCAGTTGTGGCTGGGTACTTCCCCCACATGAGCATGTATTACTCAGCAGGTTTGCTACTTGTTTCCCATCTGCTTTTTGCATACACTGCATACAGTTTGGCTCCATTCTGCAGAATCCAACCATGCTCATGTGATAAAGAGAGGAGCACAGGCTTGAGAAGCCTTCTACCTTGATAAGGAACTGGGTGTCTCAGCATCTGTGGTGTGACGTGAACAGTTATTGCATTGACTGGTCACTGAGAAGTGATTTAGAGGACAAACATTGCCCCTAACTGTTCGCGATGCTGAGATCCGTGTTAACACCTCTGAAGACACAGGTCAAGTGCATCACCTCTTTAATCAGGACTGGTCTGCTAAGACACAGCTTTCCTATATCTTTGTCCTGTTATCTAAGTTTCTTGTTGATCCTTTTCAGTCAGTGGAGGGAGATCTGACATGAAATGGGACTTAGAAATACCAGTAAAAGGACAGAAAATATGTGGGACATCTTATTTTGAATATTGTGATACAGGACTATGCATAACACACAATCATTTTTTAGTCTTGCTACACATCATCTGTGGGCAGCACACAGCTAGATTGGTTTTTTCTAATATGGAGGGAGATTTGAGCAAGTATGAACATAATTGACATATGCAATTTCATTTTATAAGTATATAATTTTTTGTCTCTTATGCATTTATTTCTCTGGGAAGGTATGGAGATCAGAGATTCAGTTCCAAGACTTCTGAGCTGCTGGAGGGCTATTGCAGGAGGAAAAGCAACAAGACAGAAAGTATCACTCAAACCAGACAGTTATTTAAAATACTCAGGTTATGCCATCTCTGACACCGGTACAGGAGAGCAAAGCGTTTGTGTACCACAGGAAAAGAACATTGGAGCAGTCAGAAAGCAATAACTTAATTCATCACTGTGAAAAAAAAAATGCACACCAAAAAAAATCCAACAACAAAATAAACAACAAACATCAGTGATAGATGTAAAAAACTAACAACATATTCAAGCACTAACTCAATACTAGATAGAGCTTTAAAGTATCTTGTTAAGGAAAACTTAGTTGCCCCAGTATAAGATATTTGGTTAATCAGAGGCTAGACAGATTCACAGAGACAACAGTCAACCTGAATACTAGATACACCCAGGGTACCACCTAATAACTGTCAAGGTGAGTAGGATCCACAGATTCCACACACCTGGCATTCAGCTGGAACAACTGAGCTCATTTTGGCCTTTTATCAGCAACTCTGCACTGTAGGATAAAGGTACAGTTTTTGCAGTACAATGAAATTCACACTTATAGCAGATAATAATCATTCCTGATATACAATGCATTCTCAGATCTGTAATTTTCCCATTAAAAATATTATTCCCACATTTAAATTGAGCTACAGAATGTGTGTACAGTACACAGTAGAGTTTAGGTTAGAAGGCACCTAGGGACACATTCTGCTTTTGATGATGCATGTAATTACTATACCATAATGATAATGTGAGTTACATGCTTATTTTAAGCCAAGTCCTTCTTCTTCTGACATCAGAAGCAGCTTAATCACACTTTCAGTAGAAAATATGTGTCCTTTAAATGAAGAGCAGTGATTTAAAAATCATGCCTCAGATTTATTCTATTATACCAAAACACAAGTCTTGTTAGTACAATTTACTGAGGTGTTTCACATTATTATCATCATTCTACAAATTTGTATGCTTCTCCCATGCTGTTAATGAAAATCATCAGCATTAGACATTACATACACACAAGTCTATGCCATGTAGTTTACATATATAAGTTTGCACTTGATTTATGTCAGAGTGTTTAGAGCTCATATATATATGCTATATAAATAAATATGTAAACATAAAAATTAAAAAAAAAAAAAGAAGAGGAAGCAATCATAGAATAGGAGGACATTATTACCACTACTAGGTTACAGCTGTTTATTTTTGCTCATACTTGGAAACTGTGGGGGGGAAAAAAAAAAAAAAAAAAGAAAAAAAGAATGCTTTTCCATTTACTTCACCTTTTATTTTTATTTATTTTTAAAAAATAAAAGTTCTTTCTCAATATTCCAAAATTGTACGAATGTAACACAGGCCCAAGTTGGGGCCAGGCAGCCAATCAGCCAGTAATCTTCTCACCTACTGCTCACCTAGTGTAGAGTAAGAGAAGAATGATTTAGGAAATCAAGGTCATGAATGAATCAATACCAACACCATATATGATAGAAAAGTTCATGGATCAAGACAAGTACATGGATATCACTGAACAATTGCCATCACAGAACATATATGACATGGGAAATTAATTTAGTGTATTGCCAATTTATAACAATGAGAAATCAAAATGAAACTAAAACCATTCTCTCCTTACTCTGGCTGCTTCTGAGGCTCAGCTTCACTCCTGACTCTTCTACCTTCTCCCCCTAAGCAGTGCAGGGGGATAGAGAATGAGGGTTTTAACCAGTTCATAACACTTCATCTCTGCTGCTCCTTAATCTTCACACTCTTCCCCCACTCTATTGTGTGGTCCCTCCCAAGAGATACAGTTCTTCATGAACCTCTCCAACATCTGTCTTTCCCCTGGGCTGCAGTTCTTTAAGACCTGCTCCAGCATGGGTCCTTTCCATGGGGTACAGTCCTTCAGGAATGGTTTTCTCCAGTATGGGTCCCACATAAGCCACAGTACCTGCCAGAAAACCTGCTCCTGCATGAGCTCCTTTCCACGGGCTGCAGCTCCTGCTAGGAACCTACTCCAGCATGGGTTCTCCACAGGCTGCAGCTTCCTTCAGGGCATCCACAAGCTGCATCATGGAGTCCCCATGAGCTACAGGGTGGATATCAGCTTCAGCGTGGTCCTCCATGGGCTGTAGGATGACAGCCTGTGTCACCATGGTCTTCTCCACAGACTTCAGGGGAATCTCTGCTCGGGCACCTGGAGCACCTTCTGCCACTCCTTTACTGCCCTTTGTGTCTGCAAGGTTGTTTCTCATTTTCTCACGCCTTTTTCACAGCTGCTGTACAACATTTTTGCCCTTTCTCAAATATATTATCCCAGAGGCATCACCAGTGCTGCTGACAAGCTCAGATTTGGGCAGTGATGAATCTGTTACGGAGACAGCTCAAACTGGCTCTGACCAACATGGGAGCAGTTCCTGCTCTCACAGAAACTAACCCTACAGCCCACTGTCCCTTCCCCTGGCTACAAAAAACTTGCAATTTAAACCAAATACAAAGATATTCACTATTTGCTTTAAGTTTAAAAGAACTCACAAAAGATGTTTAGATTGTAAACCAGGCTGCTAACATTGTCACTTCCCAGTGAAAGACTTTTTTTTCTGAGTTTAGAACTTAACCAAACATTTACAGTCTGGACCATAATTTTCTCATGTAGGCAATCTGTCTCATGCTAGGCATTACAATCTAAATATCAGCTGGGATGTTTCTAACTTCCAAAATCAAAGTAAAAGAAATATGTAATGTATGCCTAAAATATCGTGGGTTCTTTTTTTTCCCCTCTGAGAAAATCTATCTCCTTTAGCACTTTAGTGCTTTGAAGACAATCTTTGCTGTACGAGAGTGATACATACTAGAAGAAGGTACCTTCTATTGTCCCTGTGAAAAGCCACTTAATCCAGCCAAAGTGCAAACCCTGGAAAATCATAAGCAATGTGTTATTTTTAACAGTAAACAAGTGATTGACTCTAGCCTCACTGATTCTCTTGAGTTCCTAGTTTCATGATTGGAGAATCCTACCTCCATAAGAGGCTATGGAGCGCACTAAAGTCCAGGACTAAGCTATGCCCAAGATTGATGTTGTGGAAAGTGTCTAACATCTGTATAGGAGATAACAAAAAAGAGGACAAGGAATATATTCACAGAGTCAACAATGACAGAAAGGTGGAATAGTGGATGGAAACAGGAAGACTGAATTACAGCGAGTTGACTGAGTCTTAAATTTGAGCCAGAAAAAGAAAAAACAACAAACAAAAAAACCAAACAAACTAATTGCGGCTTGGTAGAAATTCATCTTTGCAGGTGGGTGGGAATACCATGGAGTGGCAGGCAAGCACCAGCTGAGACGAGGGAGTGGAGAGAGAGAAAACAGTTTAAGGGAGAAGTCAATCTAGGACTGTGAAACAACTGTAAGAAACAGGAGCAAAGTCCTACTCTATTGCAGAGTTTTTGTTAGAAAATCATACTGATGTTTTATAACATAAATTTCATGACATCAGGATACACCGTAACTCTCTTCCATTAATCAAAGTGACTAAAGAAAAAAAAATTCTGTGGTCTCTTCAACTTTTTTCATGAAGCCAGCAAAAAGCTAATTTTTTCCTCTTCAAACTAAAAGTTTGTCATTTTTCCTAGCTTGAATTCATGCCTTATTGGCCCCTTGAGTCCTCTCAAGTCTATAAAGAAATAATATTCACATCTATCATGATCTTTAACATAGTCTTGTATGCCTCGTGATATTTTCTGATAAATTATTTTCCTCTATACCTTCCTCTAAATGCACCCTATGTATTCCAAAGATTCCTTTGATTTTGTTTTATGATATTCCTAACACCCTCTTTATAATAACATTTACAGCATCTTTTAAGAAAACATGGGTTAAGGAAGGTGTCACCAGGCATGCCAAACACTTCAGTATGTCTAGTACTTAAAAGCAGAAGGCAGCACTGTGTTACTAATAAGTAATCTCCTTCCTTTTTTCTCACACTCACAAACATACATACATAATGTTATTTCTAATCACTTCACAGCCATCTGCTATAAATCGGGATGGATCATAAGATAATTACAGAAATGCAGCATGCGGTTGCCCTTGACATTTCATCTCCTTTTCACACTTCATGAAGCTATAATACAGTCACCCTGAAAAACATTCCCATTCTGATTTGTAAGTGTGATAATACAAGAAGAGAGCTTTAGACTGGGTGCTGTGCCTTTGCTGGCAGCCCTGAACACCAGAACAGACTGACCGACAGATGTGCCCAAATGTACAACATGCATAAAAAAAAATTTCCCCTTTTCTAAATGCTTCTAAAAATTATTAGAAAAATACATTTAATATCAGAGACTGGGCCTTCCATACTGATGCAGATCATGGGTCAAATTTTAAGTGGACTGTTCAGAGGTCTGTGAGATGGATGAAAAAGGCATAAGAGGGCTCCATGAAACCACAAGTCTTCCACCTGTGATTTACCACAACAGAAAGGGTATTTCCTCCTGTGTCCTGTCCCTTCTACCACCTCCTTCCAAAACCTGAATCATCTAACAGGCCTCTACAAGCTTTATTTCACTAACATGTTGTTAAGCATCTGTGGCACTCTGAAGTCACCAACTTCCACACAATATCCTTTTGAAGGACACAATTTTACAACAGTTCCAGTACAGAGAGATGCATTTGAACCAGATGCTGACCTGAGTGCTCCCTGAATAAATAGTCCTCATGTGTTGAGACGAGTATCTTCCCTTTCTGAAGGAACTGGAGGCAGATGACATTTTGGTATGTAGGCAAAACTGACACACAGATATGCAAACAAAGCCATTTACTGCAGTAAGTAAAAATCATACCGTATCTGATTCAAAGCAGCACAACTGATGCCTATCTGGAGGAGGCTCCACTCTCTGAATCATCCTGGATGGTGCCTATTCACAGGCACTGTAGGAGCAAACCCACTTGACAGGAGGAGGATGCCATTTTTACTGAGCCAAATTCTGCTCACACATCATAAAAGCTGAGGGAAAGCCTGTATGACATGAGAAAGATTCAGTTACACGTGGCATTTATTCCTCACTTGCTGAAAGCTGAGACTGTGTCTTTCACAAGCTGTTGCCGTTAAACATCTATGCCTTTTTCTTTTACACGACTGCTGCCTGCTCTGTCACATGTCTTCAGTTGTGCCAGAGAGAGACACCTATGCATTGCTTTGCCCTTTTCTTCAATAACCTATCAAGTTAGGATGAGAGGAAATGGCCTCAAGTTGTGCCAGGGGAGGTTTGGATTGGATAATAGGAAAAATATCTTCACCAAAAGGGTTGTCAAGCATTGGAACAGGCTGCCAGGAAAGTGGTTGACTCACCATCCCTGAAAGTGTTTAAAATGTGTAGATGTGGCACTTAGGGACATGGTTTAGTGGTGGACTTGTCTGTGTTAGGTTTGCAGTTCACTCAATGATCTTAAAGCTCTTTCCAACCTAAATGACTCTATGATTCTACTGTTCTAAGTTGTTAGCCCATCTGCATGTACTATGCCCCAGACCAGTGGCATAGATGCTTGGGGTGGCTAGACGAGTACCTGGCTCCCCATTTGGATTAAGCAAGTTGAAAAGCTGAGACACTGATCCTGAAAATCATGCTGAGAAATAGAGGGAAGCACTATAGAAAAGAGAAGAAAACAAGTTTGTGCTACTACCTGCATGAATTTTCAGAGGCAGGCATGTTTCCTCTGGTACTGCTCCTGCCCCATCCTGTCTTCTAGGGCAGAATCCAACTTGATCCCTGCCCTCATTCTCACAACATCCTCTACTAGGACTACTTAATTCCAGGCATGTTCTAAATACTGATTGCAGTAGTTCTTTTTCTATTTGAACCCTACGTACTTTGATTAATCTTTTTCCTTTTTTCATTTTTTTTTCTTTTTCATTAATACATGTAAAAAGAAAAACTCCACTGTTATAAACAGTAGAAGAATTTAGCTAAGCTTTCCCTTAGATATTGTGACTGCCTGTAAATACAAGAGTAGGATGAAAATTATTGCCAAGGGTACTGAAGATCTAAAAGACAGGATGAGAAAATTAAACAATAGCACTGACACCTACTGAACTTTCCTTTAACTCTGAAAATATATGTCCTTATACCCCCACAAAAGCACACATCAACAGGAGTGCATGAGGTGTTAATTCGCTAAAGACTCTGTGTATGCCCCCTCTACAACTGGAAAGGGAATATTTCATTTTCTGTTTGACTTTTTTTGGGCTTTCCTATATCTGTGTGTTTATTTAGTAATCATCCATGTGCCTCTCTATTCAAATGTGCAACTTACAACTTTCCTTCTTCTGTCAGAAGGGTCAAACACAGGGATCCCATGTGCAAAAGTTTTAGAGGAAAAGAATAAAAATAAAACCTTTCTCCATATAAATCTTCATTTTAACAGTGCAAATATAAATGTATGGCAGGAATGCACGAAAAGTAGTGCTTTATCGTAGTCATTTCAAAGATCAGTATCTTCCAAAATAGCTTATTGTGACTAAGCTTTTGCTGTCTGTTTAATCAAGCAGAAAATGTTCAAGCTGTAGAAGTTCGGGGAAATTCACCCACAAAACGTGCTTACATTGAAAAAAACTCATCAGTGGGTCCATATTTTGTTGCCAGGCGACACTTCAGAAAAGCAAGGCTGCAATCAAGGTTCAAATGCTATTCTTGGAAGTAGTGCTGAGAAAAGCATCGCAGCCAAGGGTGACCTTGCAGCATCAGAGGCAGCACTTTGATATTTGATGTTCTTCTCAGTCATTACACAGGTATCATTATCAGAAGTATGTAGGCATTTACTTTAGGCATTTTCTTTATAATCACTTAGGGCTGATTATAAAGACAAGACCAGGGTTCTCTTCCTGTTTTCCAGCCAAATACAAGGCTGGCAAAGGCAGGACAAGAGTTTGGGCATAAAACCTCTAGAACATATCTGATCAACTACAGAAAGCACAAAATGTGGCAAGGGTAAGTGTGATGTAACTTTTCCTTCAAACTGAAGACAGTGGTTTTTTTTAATGATTTCTCTGTAATTTCCAATTTCATTTTTTCAGCAGAAAAATATTAATTCTCATCTAAAATAGTCATTGTTTTCTACTCCTGTGAGTGAGGCCAAAGTCACTGACTGACCTTAACAAGATGTCCACCACAGGTCTGTAATCTATAGTTCTAAATTAATGCTCCCCAAGAAGAGGTTAGTGTTACCAAAGACCATTCCTGCTATGTCCAACAACAGGAAAATAAGTAGCTTCTTGTATTTCTTCCAAGGCAGATCCCAGAAGAATTTGGAGACAGCACTAAGAGAATTAGGAGCAAAGAAACTGGAAAGAAGTAGCACATCTTTGTAGGGGTAGACTAGAAGAATAAGGAAGATTGAGGATTTTCAGAGTAGAAGAAAATGAACATAAGGAAGCCCTGTATTTCAGTGTACACATTATTGCTGTTGCTAGTCAGTGGCCAGAACCTTTGAACTAACTGGGCAAGGCCTGAGGACTGAAGACTATCCATCTTGCTATGTACGAACTTGTTTTGGGCTGCTTTCTTTTACTTTTTCTAGCTGTAACAGCAATTTTTCCAATGACCGAGAGGTCATTTCTGTCTACTGAGTTTTACATGCACTGCTCGCTCTGTGTGTTTTAACGTAATTCCTGTTATAACAGGAGCAAGTAGTTACTCTGTGTGTGATTCCAACAATGCACATATTCATGTATGATCAATACATTGTAGAGGAGTACCAGCCTGGGCTGAGAGAAGGGGACTGCAAAGTCATGGATATATGACCAGAAGGGCAGTGCAGGGTGATGCTGGAGACATAAGGCTATTAACTACTCACCACTTTTTACGTAAAGGAACCTGGCAGAGCCAGGTTTAGGGTGTGGTGGGTTGATCTTGGCTAGATGTCAGGTGTTGATCAATCCACTCTATCACTCCCCTCCTCAGCTGGGCAGGGGGAGAGAAGAAGTATATCAAAGGCTTGTGGGTTGACATAAGGATGTGGAGATCACTCACCAATTACCATCACAAGCAAAACAGACTTGACTTAGGGAAATTAATTTAATTTATTACCAATCAAAATCAGAGTGGGAAAGTGAAAAATGAAAAGAAATCTTAAAACACCTTCCCTCAAACCCTGGTTTCTTCACAGGATAAACTTCAGTCCTGATTTCTCTACCTCTTCACCCTGAGGGCTACAGGGGAATGGGTAATGGAGATTGTGGTCAGTTCTTCACACATTGACTCTGCTGCTCTTTCCTGCTCACATTCTTCCTCTGCTCCAGCATGGGGTCCTTATCATGGGGGACAGTTCTCCACAAACTTCTCCAGTGTGAGTCAGTCCTACAGGTTGCAGTTCTTCATGTAATGTTCCAATATGGATCCTTCCCACAAACTGCAGTCCTTCAGGAACAGACTGCTCCAGCATGGGTCCCCCACAGGATCCCAAGTCCTTCCAGCAAACTCGCCCCGGTGTGGGCTTCCCACGGGGTCACAGTCTTTTCAGGTACCTACCTGCTCCAGTGTGGGGTCTTCCTCAGGCTGCGGGTGGATACCTGCTCCACCACAGACCTCCATGGGCTGCAGGGACCAGATGGCCTCACCATGTTCTGCACCGCAGGCTGCAGGGGGAATCTCCGCTCCTTCATCAACTGCAAAGTTGTTGCTCTCACATGTTCTCACTCCTTTCTCCCAGCTGCTGTTGTGCAGCAGTTTTTTCCCCTTAACTATGTTATCCCAGAGGTGCTACCACTATTGCTGATGGACTTGACCTTGACCAGCGGTGGGTCCATCTTGGAGCCAGTTGACATTGGCTCTATCAAACACAGGGGAAACTTGTAACAGTTTCTCACAGAAGCTAACCCTGTAGCAACCCCACTACCAAAACCTTGCCATACAAACCCAATACATTGGGTTAGCAAAGTGAAGAACCTGTGGAAGATCTAAGACACTCTATACACTGTAAATACAGATGAAACAGGGAGCTGCAGATCAGTGAAAAAAGAATGAAAGTCTAAAAGTGTATTGGAAATAATAGTCCCAAGTGCACCCTAGAAAGAGGAAGAAGAATCATACTGTCACCACCATAGTCTTCCACCCTGGAAGGAGCCTGGGACAGATGCTGACTCTTACCCTCATCCCTGGAGAATGAACTTTCAGGCCTCAAAGGACAGTGGAAGTGAGCATAACACCAGACAGAAAGGGATAGGTGCTGGCAAGACAACGTGCAAGAAATTTAGCTAGTATTTAGTCAGATATTTCACCTTCTTCTTCTCTTCTTCCCTCTTCCTTCTTCTGAATTTTTCTTTTATCTTTTTTCTTTTTTCTTCTTTTTTCTTTTTTCTTTCTTCTTTCTTTTTTCTGTGACAAATAGATCTCAACTGTATTTCTTTGATCATATGATTTAAATTTCATTTCCAGTAAGAATGGCTTTGCATAGAGGTGCATTTACTTTTTGCCCATAACAATAATTTGATTGTAAGAATAAGGATGGCCAAACCTATACTTGGAGTTTTCATGTTATGAAATGACTGTGGCTGTTTAGCCACTCCAAATTGCTAGCAGCATGTGTTCACACATTTATTTGGGGCAAACATCCTAGCTTGGTTTTATGATTCCCAGTAACCCAGAACAATTTAGTTCTTCAGTGTAATCCCAGACTTTCAGTCAAAACAGTATCTTTCTGCCATTCTTTTTCAGTTCTTAAAATTTTCCCACATTGATTTTGCCTGTTTCAAAAACTCTGTCATGTCTCAGGCAGTACATGTTTTCTTTAAACAGGATTACTGTTTGTGCAACCTAGGTGATCTCTAGGCTCCCATGAGCTCTTGAGGATCAAGCAAGGTTCTCCAGAGCTGTTTAAAGGTCCTGAGAAGTGTCACTGCTGTAAAGTCTGAGTAGTTTTAAATCATGTGAACATGTGTCAGTGTGAACTCTAGATTAAAAGTGTAAATCAGCCCTTGGTAGCTTTATATCTACCTGCATTATGTACTTAGACATGCAGAGAAAAAAATATCCTTAGAAGGTTTCATTTTCAGGGGATTAGCTATTTTCTGCTTTTTTTTAACCTAGAAATGATGGATAGACTATATTAGAAAAAACAGTTCTTGTTAGTTCTTCTTAGAACTGAACCATATGCCCTTCAAAGCAGATTACATTTATTGTAAATGTATTTGGGTTCATCTAGACATCTGTAGCAGAAGACTTAAAATCAGAAGGACTAGGATCGAAGACACACAAAGGGGTATTAATTATACTGGATGTAAAGGTTCAGTGCTAAGCACTGCTATGCACAGAGTGTTTCACACTTTAACACTTTCCTCCCTGGGTTAGCATGAAGGACACTGTCTCTATCCAAACCCATAAAATAATAGATTCTCGTCATGACTTGGTGCACTCTTTCTCTTCAGAGGACTGTAGCACAGACACTTAAAATGCTAGGATATTTTGTAATCTGTCAGCACTGCAAGGCTGACTGTTATTTTCAGGTTTTATTACGCTCATTCCAATGTTACTTTCAAAGGCTCCACTGATGCTAATGTTTCCTGCCTCTAGATACAGATACACAACCTATCAACTCACTGGAACCTATTTTGTTAAACTGCACCCTAAGGAGGCAGTGAAGTTCAATGTAATAGCTTTCAGATGATATATACTGACCCCTATTCCTCCTTGAAGAAGCCATATTTATCAATAAATCAGTCAGTCATGCATTACAATAGACTATTTACACAACTTCAGAGTGCTGCTAAATAATGAATTTTAAATTACCTCGGCTAAAACTCAGTCATATGAAATGTAACTAAATGTACCTTAAATAATTTTACTGACAGATTTCAAATGAGTTAGAAGGCATTCCAGAAGTGAGGAAAAGAGAGAACCAGGACTGAGTCACTGAGCTTATTTTGAAGGGACATGGACTGTCCTGTTGTAGAAAGAAAACATAGTGCCTTTAAATTTAAATTGTGGATGTTGAAAAGACTATGAAGCCAGTGCAACACACATGAAATAACTAATAAAAATTAGAAAGAGTTGTAAAGGGATATTAACAAAAATACCAGGCCAGGCCTATATCAAGAAACCAGGGAACAATATAGTGAATGTTCCAATGCTCAGGTGACTGATTTGCTCTACTTATTAACCCAATTGAAATTGTTTACAAGCAATATTTTTATTAAAATCAGAAAACTCCAACAAAGTAGAAACTCCAAAGGAAAACTCCAACAAATAGGGTAAAAACAGTGCTAGAACTATAAAACCTCACAGCCATTTCCTGTGAACGCTGTGAGATTGATGGTTTTTCTCCCCTTAAGTAATTTTCATTCACTTATTAACATTTTTAACTCTCATTAGGCATCAAGGTTTGATTTAAGCTGATCCATCCTGTTGCTCCACCGGCTGCCTCACTGCTGCAGCTGCTGCCTGCAGCTCACTCAGCTCTCAGCACCATGAGGGCTGCCCCTGTTGCTGCTTCTGCCGCCCCCCTGGCTCTGCCTCACTCCACATCTTATCCCACCAGTTCTGCCTTGTGCTGCTCCTTGCTCCCTGTCCCTCCATCTAACTTCCACAGCTTTGCTAACACTTCTGTTCTAGCTCCTAGAAAAAGTGAGCATAAGTTTGCTAACAAGCAAGGGCCTCTCAGCTCGCAGGAAATCCTTCAGCAGCTTCTGGCATCTCTCGCACTGTGGAAGACTTTTACATAAAGCGTCCTGCTTTCCTGTTTGAGAGTTTGTGAGGTTTGTTTGTTTGTTTCCCTTTTCCTACGTGCTAGCCTTTGCATCCTGATGTTGGAAGTAATTGCCTAGGTTTAGAGCAAACAGTAACCCTGGGAATATTGGTTTAGTTAATCAACCACTATTACAAGCCTTATCATTTTTAAGAGCTCTTTAATAAAAATGCCTCTTATTTACTTCTCCAAGTCTTCCCACCAAGTGTCAACAGAACACCCCTTCCCTTGGCTGCACCCTGCTTTAGAGTGGGAGGAAGGGAGTGCTCCTGCCTTAGACCTTAGCTGTCAGGTCTACACCAGAGGCATGACGAACCAGAAAATCCACAAGAAAGTCTGTTTTTATGAGAACTGAGTGTGCCATTTGGAGACAGTTAAGGCTCAATTATGAGAGCATTGCATAAAGCAAATAAAGTACTGTGTCTTTATTCAGTACAGAGCATGCTGACCCACCAAGTTTTAAATGTTCCTCAGTAGCTTCTTCTCTAGTTCATACTGCATATGGTGCATGGCATAATATTTTAATTTTTTTTTGATTGTAGGTACTCTCTGGGCACCACTCAGACTTGTGGTAAAACTGCTGCTGCTAAGAAAGGCTTCCTGGTGTGCCCTGGCTTCAGATCTGTGGACTGAGAGGAACCACCCAAAAGGAGAAGAGGTTGATGTGGTTTTGAAAGACATCTAAATTTGCATGACTGGCAGAAGTGTCAGGAGGGCAGGGAGGCACAATGGCAGAGCCAGGAGGGATCCTGTGGCAACAGCTCATCCTCACAGATGCCTAAGAGAAGCTGAGAGCCTGCCTGAAGCAGCAGGCAAACAAGCAAGCAAGCCCCAAAAGTGACAGACAGAAAGACTTTTTCCCAGAGATCCAGAAAATATTAGGTGTAGTTTGTGCAACCAAGGAAGCTGCCAAAAGGATATGGGAAAGCAAGATAGCAGGAGGGTACCTGTGTACCATGTAGAGTGTGGAGATTTCTTCTTAAAGATAGTGGACAATTCATGCTTTAGACAGATTCCACAAAAACACAGAGATCCAGACTCTAGAAATTAGCAGACTTCACTCCTCTTTTCTATATTCATTTTTAACAATGATCGAATAGTTGCCTTCATTTGCTTTGCAAAGAGCCTGACACCACAACTATTGATTTAGTTATTCATTAAAGTGTCTGCTTATTTAAAGGTTTTATGCTTTTCGCAGCAAACACCACTAAGAGGAGGATCCCATTTTTGTATCCAAGTTAAAACTAATAAACTAAGGATGGATGATGGGATGGATTCATTACATTGATGTTTGCATGTACAGGCCAGGAGAACATGCTTTGTGAATACACACTAATTTTAGAATATTCGCACAGATTGAGCTAGAGCATTGCCTGAAGCTATACAAACCTACTGATGTACTCCATTCTGGGGAACTTGTTCACAGTCGTCTTGGGAGACTGGGAACTGATAATGGTAGCTGTTGTGTTTCAAGTATATAATAAATATTTAAAATTAAAATAAATCATTTATTTAGATTTTAATACCATTATTCAATTTTCTAACTATTATACTACAGCCGCAATCCTAAAAAGGAAAAGATATATAAATTAGAAAGAAGGCAAAATAATTACATTTACAGTTCTTGAACACTCTTAATCCTTTTTATTCCTGATAATGACATATACTTGTAACAATTGGAGACTAAGCAAAATGAAATTGAATACATATTTATTTGTGTACTTGCCTAACATTTTTAAAAAGAACTGCCAGTTTTATATACCTATAATTTTCTTTTTCATAACACTATTATTATGCAAGATTCAAAGTTTTAGAAACATGAATATTTTGAATTACTAAAGAGAAATAGTCTCTCTTCTCTGTGTTCAAGATACTGTAATGGAGCAAGTTCTGATGCTGTAGACGTGTCTCAGCACATATAAAATGAAATAAAGGAGGAGGAATCTGTGCTGAAAGATGTATCTCAAAATCTTTCTATTTTTACTATCTGATTTGCATTGTGTTGATATTTTACTAATGAAAATAACTCAGAAACAACAGAGCTTCCAAGTGTTACTCTAGCAAAATGTCACTGAGTTAATAAATACTTCAAAAACAAAAGTTCACCATTCTTGAGATACTATTTCTGACCACATTGGACTCTCTGCTAAATTCCTGTAGTCCTCAGTGAAACCAGATTGCATTTAATCTGAAAATCATAGATACATATATACATCCTGACATTTCCTAGATGGGAAGAGTTTCTGCCATCTTTACGTTTTGCTTTGGCTCCAAAGAGAAGGGTTGACTCTGCTGTCATTTATAATGAGATAGATGTCAGCTGAGGCCAACAAGACCAAGACAGCAAGAATGCACCTGGTAAAAAATGACAGTGCATCCTGATCAAACCATCCATCCATGACTAAAATTTCTGTTTTGATTTAAACATATAAACTATTTTTTCTACCTTTTTGGTTACTATTGGTTATATATAGTACAAGTACTTGGGACCTGAAATCAGACATACAATCATTCTATCACTTGGATCCTAGTATGAAATAGTAGTTGAAATCTATTATAGAATCATTTATGTTGGAAAAGACCTCTAAGATCATTGAGTCCAACTGTTAACCTAACACTGCCATGTCCACCACAAAACCATGTCCCTAAGTGCCACTTCTATACATCTTTTAAATATCCCGAGGCATGGTGACTGGGCAGCCTGTTCCAATGCTTGACAACCCTTTTGGTGAAGATACACCCACCTCACAACAATGGCCTTTCAGACAGAATAGGATAGGATAGGATAGGATAGGATAGGATAGGATAGGATAGGATAGGATAGGATTAGAATAGAATAGAATAGAATAGAATAGAATAGAATAGAATAGAATAGAATAGAATAGAATAGAATAGAATAGAATAGAATAGAATAGAATAGAATATTTCAGTTGAAAGGAAACCAACTGCCAAATTAGGACTCACCGGAAGTTAAAGCATGTTATTAAGGGCATTGTCCAAAACATTGGCAGGCTTGAGGCATCAACTAGCTCTTTAGGAAGACTGTTCCAGTGTTTGATCACTCTTTCCATAAATAAATGTTTCCTAATGTCCAGTCTACACCTCCCCTGGTGCAGCTTTGAACCACTTCCATATGTCCTGTCACTGAATACCAGGGAGAAGAGATCAACACCTCCCTCCCCACTTTCCCTCCTTGGGAAGTTGTAGAGAGCCATGAGGTGGTCCTCAGCCTCCTTTTCTCCAAACTAGACAAGCCCAAAGTCCTCAGCCACACCTCATAGAACATTCCTTCCAGCCTTCTCACCAGCTTTGTTGTCATCGTTTGGATGCATCCAAGGAACTTCACATCCTTCTTAATATTGTGGGGCACAGAACTGCACACAGTGCTCCAGGTGAGGCCTCACCAATGCTGAATACAGCAGGATCATCACCTCTTTTGACGAACTGGTTATGCTGTGTTTGATGCACCACAGGATGGGGTTTGTCTTCTTGACTGCCAGGGCACACACTGCTCACTCACACCGAGCTGCCCAGATCCTTTTCTGCAGGGCTTCTCTCCAGGCACTCCTCTTCTGGGCACTATGCTTGTGCCCGGAATTACTGTATTCTTGGTGCAGGATCAGGCATTTCTACTTATTAAATTTCATTCAATTAATGACAGGCCAGTATCCCAACATATCTAGATCCCTCTGCAAGGCCTCCTATCCTTCAAGAGAGTCAACAGCACCTCCAAGTTTGGTATCATCAGCAAACTTGTTAATGGTAAATTCAACTACTGCATTCAGATCATCGATAAACACATTGAACAGAACTGGCCCTGGAACTGAACCCCAAGTAGTATCACTAGTGACTGGTCACCGCCAGATGTAGTCCCATTTGTTACAACCCTTTGAGCCCTACTGTTTAACCAGTTTTTCACCCAGTGCACTGTGAACCTCCTCATCTCATAGCTGGGCAATATGTCTGAAAGGATGCTGTGAGGCACAGTAACAAAAGCCTTACTAAAATCCAGAAAAACTACATCCACTGCCTAGGATATCAAACTAGTTAAAGGGGACTTTCCTTTTATGAACCTGTGCTGACTGGGCCTGGTGATTACATTGTTCTTTAAATGTCTTTCAATAGTTCTCTGTATAATTTTCTCCAAGAACTGAGGTCAGACTAACAGGTCTGTAGTTGTCTGGGTCTTCCCTCATACCCTTTTTATAGATTGGAGTAACCCTGGCCAGATCCCAGTCAGCTGGGACCTCCCCAGACTCTTAAGACCTTTCATAGTTGTCCAAGAGGGGTCCTGCCATAATATCAAGAAACTTCTTCAAGAACTCTGGGATGAATTTCATCAGGTCCCATGCGTGAACACTCAGCTGATACAGCTGGTCTCTGAGGATGTCCATGTCCACAAATGGAAAGTCACTGTTCCCACACTTGTGGTCCTTCGGCTCAGAGGACTGGGTCACCCAAGGTCTATCAGTATTGTTAAAGACGGGTAAAAAAAGCATTGAATACCTCCAGTTTTTCTTCATTCCTATTAATAAAATGACCATCTTTAACAAGTATCAGTTTGATGTTTTCTTCAGACCTCCTCTTGTTATTAACATACTTTAAAAAGCCCTTCTTGTTACCTGAAACAACACTGTCCAGTGTTGCTCTTTCGTATCTTCTCCCTGCATAAACAAACCACAGCTCTGTACTCTTCCCGCAAAGCCCGTCCTTGCTTCCAGAGATTATCCAGTTTCTTTTTCCTCTTGAACTACCTAAGGAGTTCCCTGTCCCATCAGGTTGATCTTTTGCCCTGCTTGCTTGGTACAGTGAAACTTCCTGCTCCTGTGCTTTTAAAAGTTGGTTCTTAAAGACTGACCAGCATGCATAGATTCCTAAGCCCTCAAAAGCAGATTACTAGGGTACTCAGCTCAATAGCTCCTGGAATAGCTTAAAGTTTGCTCTCCTGAGATGATACCAACTCTGCTGACCTTTTTTTCTCAGTACACTGAAAATTTTAAACTGAACCATTTCATGGTCACTGTGGCCAGACAGCCACCTACCATTACAACTCCGAGTCTTTTTTATTCACAAACAGTAAGTCTAGGAGGGCATCTTTTCTAGTTGTTTCACTGAGTACCTGTGATGAGAAGTTATCTCCTACAAACATCAAGGATTTCCAAGACAAAAATATCACAACAGCATGATATTCCCAGCTGATGTCTGGGAAGTTGAAATCTCCCATAATGATAAGGACTACTGATGCAGAGATTTCTCCTAATTGCATATACAATAGCTCATCTGTGTTTACATCCTGGCTGGATGATCAGTAGCAGACACAACATTCCCTTCACTTTCCATCCCCTTAATCCTTACACTCAGACACATCATCACTAACTGTACAGGCTGTGCAATCAAACCTCTTCCTTACCTCCACCTGTCCTGCCCTGCCTATCCCTCCCGAACAGCCTGTACCCCTCCACCCCACCACTCATTTCAGCAAGTCTCACTAATACCAATTGTATTGTAGCTCTGGGGGCTGACCAATGCTCCCAGTTCATCTTGTTTGTTTCTCATACTGCGTGTGTTGGTATACAAGCATTTTCTACAGGCTCCTTAGCCTTCTGTACTCCCAGGAGCAGTGTAAATGTTCCCACTAGGATTGCCACCCTCTGGCGATGCCATGACAATCCTTGGCTTACCTACTGCAATCCTGTTGGTATCCTCTTCCCACACCAATTCTAGGTAGCTATAGAGAGCATATTTGGAAAAAAAAAAAAAAAAAAAAAGGTTTTTGCTGTTTCTTTCTGTGATTTTCAACATGTTGGTTTTACTATAATAATACCTTAATAAAAATTAAAACAAAACAATATCAAAAACATCAGTAGATAGTTTGAGAAATAGAACAGGAAATTCCACAGTTCCAAGAGTTCAAACTCTGATTTTCTTAATTTTTACTTTGTATAAAGTCTGAAATCATATTTACATTTAAAAACTAATTCACATGTAGATACACGAGTATGAGAAGATCTACCATAAGGGAAATCATAAGAAACCACAAAGCAATCAATTTTTATAGAAAATATAAAACTTTGTTACTTTTTTTTATGTATAAATTAACTATCTAGCAAAACCAATGAATGTGTTAGAGACCCACTGCTTTTCTATGAAAAACATGGTCTTCACACACTTTGGCATAGTACCTGGCAGCATCTATAAGAGTACTGAGTCCATCAAGTGTGTCACATGCATTTTAAAGAAACTACTGTTATGGTCCTGCTATGTATGGCCTTGATGGAAATCAGCTTCAGACCCATCTTTTCTGATCCTTATTCTCACACACTTATAGCCCAAGTAGTGGACAAGAACAATTAAAATGTAGAGAAAGGAAAGAAAAAAAAGATTATATAGAAAACCATTGTCATACAACACTAAACACGGAAATATCAAAACATTCCATTGGAGTTAGCAAGAAAAGTTAATAATGGCTTGTATTTCATACAAAGAAGCTAAAATCATTCCTTGCTTCACTCTAGAATGTAGTCCATGAAATCAAGACCAACAAGAAACACCTACGATCTTAATTGTAAGTACAAGAATATATAAATCAGATTACTCTACATTGCATTTAAAGTAGAAATCAGAAGAAATGAGCCCACATGCACAGCAACATTATTCTTAACAATAACAGTAAATGCTAATGTCTGACCCTAAATATAGAATATTACTATGCAATCAAATGTCTGCAAGCTAAAATCTAAAGTGGCAGTCACGATCCTATGCCAATTCCTTGGCCACCACTCATAGTGATATTCAGCTGACAAATAAAGAAAATTAAGCTCATATGTCTGTAAATGAACTAGATCTCTAAGTTTCCATAGTATTTGGAGAAGCCTAAATAAACACTCTATTTGATCAGCTGAATATATCTCCAGGTCTTACTGACTCTATTGACTAGGGCTCCATGAACTGTAACAGGAGTTAAGACACTGTAGCTCAAAGTTAAGGGTATCCCATTAGAGTTGTGGCAAAACTAAGAAGAATCATTATAGTTTCAGCCACCAGTATTTGAAAACATCTTGTAAACATAGCTGATCAGTCTTTCACAAGACACAGCTCTGTTGTGATGGCAGCTGAGGAAGAGCAAGAAGCATCTGGATGTGCTGCATGCCATTCTCAGGATCCTATGTCATCAGTTTTGAAGCAGATGTCCCTGTTGATTTGAAGAATTATGATAGTATAACAATTCCCTGAAAGAGTTTGGTATCAGTGAAATAAGAGTTTTGGGCAAGACTGAAAGAAAGTAGATAGCCTATGTTGGCTCCTCAATCCTTAGATTTTGAGTAGAATTGTGATATGGTGTTAGTTGCAATAGTAACAGAACAAGAGGAGGGAAAGATCAATGAAGATTTAAGTGTAAGTTGTAAAAAAATGAAAGGTAGATTAAAATAAAAATATTATTATAAAAAGCAGGTAAAGTATCAGTGGTTTGGACTCTATTTATCTAAATCAAGGTCTTAGCAGCATAGTATGGAACCCCTGTCAGCACATGTGAAAAAAAAAAAGCTGAATTTCTAGGAGGCCAAGCACCCTTCTGAGTAAATTAACTAAAAAAAATTCTAGCAACTGACTCAACAGATAGGTCACTAGACAAGAAAAATACTGTCTGTGATCTATAACTTGGAGTTTTTTTACTTCTGGATCTCCAATCATACAGTTCTTATAGCATTTTGAAATATGTTTATTAGCACGGTATCAATCTCTAGGTACAGATGTGGGCAGATACAGGTGATATACGAAGTATATGTGTGTGTACACATGGACATATGTGCACATACATGCACATAGACTGCAAGGATCTTAAATAGGCCATCATCATATTTGGTTCTAGTTTACATACCTCCTTTGAAAAGTAATCTTTAAAAGTTTTTTTTTTAATGAAAGAAGACATATAAAAAAAAAAAAAATAACCTACTTCTCAGCAGTGCTAAATAAGCTGATGGGATGGTGTAATTGGATACAGTAATTCCAGTAATTCCAGTACGCAAGGCGATGCCTTCAGAGTTAGCAGAAGTATCTCAAACAGCACTACACTGTATTGCAGAGACATATGCCTAACTGTATGGTTTAAGAAATGGTTTGTGTCTGATCTCAATGTCATCTTAACAGGTTCACCTTTCACGTAGATAATGTTTCCTACTTTTTTGATGCCAAATTAAGACATTTACACACATAAATACTAAGTCAGAGAAAACCTTCATACAGTTCTCAAGCAAAATCCCTGTCTTTGTAAATGCTAAATGAGTAGAGATTTGTTAGAGATTTTGTAGAAAAATGTTAAATGAGCAGAAAAATGCAGACCTTGTTTATTGATTGGGCAGTGTAAAAGGGCAGGCATGCAATTTGTAAACAGAACCTCTTTCTTGGATGGTCTCCTCTTTTCTAGGATCAGAAATTAGTCTGTTTAGACTGCCACATATCTGTCTTAAAAGACACTGTGTCAACCTGTCTCAAATTATCATTCTTGGATTTGTGATGATTAGTATGGCTGAGATGTAAGACTCCAAACATATTTAACTCTGGATCCTCTGGTTAAACAAATGTTAGCCACTAAGGTGAAAAGCAAATCTTATTTCTGTTAAGTATTACAGCCCCAAAGGATCTGTGGTGTTTTGAAAGGCAGAGGCAGAGCCCTGTGCCTAAATACACTGTAACACTGCATAACTACCCTTGCACATTCAGTAATATTTTCCACCACATGCAGCCAGTTGACGACATAGTAAGTGTGTAGTCTATAAATGAATGGATTTAAATAAACCCACATTTTGGAAATCTGCTTGAAGGTCTTGACGGGACAAACAATGTGGTTGGAGTCACATAGGTTGAAATTATACTGGTGTCTAGGAATATTGGCTGTTTGCTAAGTTCTAACAAAGGACAAAAAAATCCATTTTTCCTGGTGATGTTTATTCACTTTAGCCAGACAGAAAGAACACTAACCTAAAGGTCATGCTTACAGCTTAAAGTAAAATGAGCTTAATCTAATATTCGTGATAAAGAACCTTTAGACTCAGAGTAGTATGAAATGAATGGAACAAATATTCAAATATTTCACAGGACTTATATAAAAATGAGATATATTCAGCAATTTTTTAATCTAAATGTATTTAGCTTTAGAAAGGAATTTGGAGAGTGAGTCATTATGCAAACATAATACTTCTCACTTGAAGAAGAATTATAAACAAAAAAGAGTTAAAAGGCACTATGGAGTGACAGACTGTGACAATTATAACTAACATACATATAAATATTGTGGTAAATAAAAATAAAATTGATGTGAACCTTATCTAAATCTTAAATCAATCTTTATCCTAATATGAAGCCTTCTCTTAAGCTGTGAAAACATTCCTGTGCTCTAGAGAGGCTCTCTCTTCACTATAGTATTAATATATCTTATTCAGGTAGTGCTAAAATAGGTGTGAAGGATAAGCACATCCAAAACAGCATCTTATGGCAAACTTTGAATCTTTCCAAAGGTTATCTTATTTTCTGGATGAAGAATCAGTGGCTACCAGAGACAGTGACTGAGAGACAGTAGAAACAACTCCCTGGTAAGCCATTGACTTCAGGATAGGTACTGGGAAGATGAAAGAAAAGCAATTAATCTTTTCCTAACACAGTGAAAATAAATAAACAGTTCAGACTACTACCTCCAGCTACAAAACAATGTCAAAGGAAGAGACAAAACAATTAAACAAAAAATAATCTGAAAACAACTACAGTGAGGAAAACAGCAAAGTGATTTTTATTAGATCTGTGTTCCTCTTTCTTTCTGGTAGTTTTTGTTTTACTACCAGACCAGTGGATTTGGGGGCATGCCAAAGAAGCCTGTTCAATAGACTATGTACTATTTTAAGTAGCTTGTTCTATACATTGCAGAATGTAATTCACAATTCCAGTATTAATGAAGGAAGGAACAGAAGTGCTTTAAAAGATTAAGGCTCCATTTTTTATCTGGAGAAGTCTCTTCTGTGGCTCATCCACTAGAGAAATAACATCATGTAATTTACCCTTGTCTGTTAGCTGTAGTAGTGAAAAGACTGAGCATGAAAATTTTCCTGGGTCCCAATTTCCCAGTTTCCTCTGTCTCATGTCTTGAAAGTTTATTTTCAAATATCAGAAATATTCTGGCTTCACATCCCACCATTCTGAATGCCTCAGATTTCTGTTAATATTAAAGACTTTTATTCAGGGCATATGGTTATGTGTAAGACATTTTAATAAGGGTTTTCAGCTGACAGAGCCTGTCTTCAGAGCACTGACTTTGAGAGAATAAAATACATTGAACCCCAAAGTTTAAAGTAAAAAAAAACCAAACCAAACAACCAAACAAAAAACAGCTCTCAGTAATTTAATTTCTAAATTCTAGTTTTCATGGAAGACTTCAACATACACATGGAGGCAGGTGACTTTGCTTGGCCTTATCTGTTGGATGAAATGAAATAAGAAATGCTAGTGGCAATTTAAATCAGTTCCTGAATGTCTGATGCATCTAGTGGTCACCATGACTGCAAATAAAGAGAAGACACAGAGAAGATATTGGACCTGCTTCTGAAATCTTGCCAAACATACATATTGACTATGTCCCTGTGGCTTGAACGGTGTCAGATCAACTTTTGCAGTGCATGATGCTAGGTTCCGGATGGACTATCATGCAGTTTAGCCAAAATTCAGAATACTGCATTTCAGCTGCGAACCAGCCACCAAAGTCTGCTATAGAAAGACAAGGCTGAAGATGTAAAAGTTTGTGCTAATGAGCACTTTCTATGTCAAATACAAGATATTTTATGGAGAGACAAAAGGTAAAATCATGTCGGTCCACAGGCATCATGTAGTAAAGGAAACATTACTAACCAAGGAGGTGTTTCAAGCATACATCAAAGAAACATCTGTTTGGGTACAATTTAATGACTAATGATCAGGCTCCTAGCCACAAAATGAAACTAGGGAATAAAACACCATAGTCTTGACCTTGGAGGCATGAGATGAGCTGTTGTGTTACGACCTTGGTAATCTGAGCATGCAACAGAAGCACACAAGTAATTTTGCGTCAAAGGTAGTCATAGACCCATGCTTGTTCACCCTTTGCGTTTGACTCACCTCAGCTCTCTCTTGTAACACTGCCTTATTTGATTGCAGGGATTCACCATGCCAACAAAAATTACAGAATGCCAAGGCATTTGGACAAAACAAGAATATCTCATTCTACCACAGTAGTGGGCTCCCTAAGAGCTTCCAGATTTGCTGGAATAAACAGTTATGTTTTCATTTAACTTATGTCTGCTTCTTGATCAACGTCGTCATGACAGTTCTTAGTGAGGAGGACTTTTGTCATCCCTCAAAACTGGCCTTGCTTTGTTCAGTCTGACATCAATCATAAAAATCCTATTGACAACCACCAGGATGTTACTGCAAGTATTCTAGAAAATTCACCTAAAAGTTTCAAACATAAACGTTAAGATAGCTGTCTGACATGTAACATAGACACAGCACCTGCTACAATATACTTACTATCTGTGAGGGAAAAAATGCCATAGAAGGGGCAGCTCATGACAGGGTATCACATTAATGTAGTCTACATTTGTGCACACAAATTCCTCTTACCTCAGACCTCAGGAATGCTGTGCATACAGACATCCCTTACTATCACCTGGTTACTTCTGTGTTTGTTTTCCATGTCTTGTTGATCAAAATTACTACATCTTCCAGTCAAAGTATGATAGTAGGAGAAAGGCAGAGATGTAAAATAAATTTGAGTGCGTATTTGAATAATTTTTCTGACTGTAAATCTTGAATTTGAAGCTCTAGACTTTCAAAATTTCTAAAAAATATGATGCTTTTTTCTTTGAGGATTGTAACTAACAGGAAAAAATCTTATTTACTAGCTTAACTGCAACTTAATGAAGTTTTAGTCTACTTATTGATTTAACCTGATGTAAAAAGATCATATTGGAAACTACTGATTGCTACTTTTAATTAATAACTAATTGAAATGAATGAAAGTAGTAATTCCATGTCTGTGAGACTGCAATTTATCTGACAGATTTCCTTAAGTCTGGAAACAATTTAATGCATTTGCTATTTTTTAAACTTCAATAACACAATTTAAGTATCTAATTAGATATAACACTGCTTGGAAACATTATAGTCAGGTCCAAGATTATGGTTCCTCAAGCTAATATGGAACATGAATGATCATTGCATTGCTACAAATAAAGGTTTTTGTCCCTGAATAATGCTGTACTTTCAATACTGTCACATCTAACATACCAATACCATGGGACATCTGCCACAGTGTATCCCAGAGTAAATTATATTTCTTGCCAATTTGAAGTACTTTCAAAGTCTAGTTCTCAGGTATTGTCTGTCCATTGGTCTTTCTTAATGTGAAATTCAATTGCCTCGTTTCACACCATGAAGACAACCTCATTTACGTTATTAGTTACTAGCCATTCATGTACCACATTACTTTTATCGCATAACAGAAATATCTGTAAGGGCATTTTCTCTGTAAAAACATTGCTATGAGCTGAAATTTTCTTTCATTCTGAATGTTTCATTTTCTGCAGAAGTGTTTCATTTTGAAGGGCACAACTTAAAATCTTAAAACTATAGAGACTCTGTTGAGCAAGCACTGTTGAGAAATGGATTCAAGCAACATACAGAAACATTAGCAGTAATAATCTCTAAACGTTTCTTTTGTAATTTTGTAATGGAGTCACATACACTGATAAAGTTTTAAAAATGCAGTTGGTTTTGATTGATGATATAAAAGAGGTCTTTCAACTGAATTCCAATTAAAAAATGTATATGCTTTTTGTCCACATCAAGAGAAAATCCAAAGCATTGTAACAGGAGGCTAGCTACCAAAGATAAATGAAAGAGAAAGGGAAAATTCATATAAAAAGCAGAGGTCTAGGGAGATGCACAATAGTTATGTGAGGTAGGCATAATTTTTTATTGATTTTAATTTTGCCACTCAGAGCAAAATTCCCACTTGTTACAAAAAATATCCACATATTATGATTTGAGCAGGATAAACAAGAATTCTGCGGGTTCTAGTTGCTAAATTCCTGACAAAATCAGGTGCATAGTGAAGGAATAAACACTTCAAAGATCATATAGCATTTGTAATGTACAACTCTGTTTCATGGTAGCATAAGCTGCACAGCAAAACAAATCTGTGAGAGAAGAGAGAACCATATTGTCACTTCTGTAGTCTACCAGTTATACATTTTGACTTATATCAAGTTAAAACTTCAGTATGTGTATATGTAGCCCTGGAGTTTCATTTATAGAAAAAAGAACTGGCACTACACTGATTTTTTGAGTTTTCAGAAGCTGTTTTATTGTACACCATATAAAAAAAGATTCAATTTTAAACAAGTAACAAGATGAAGACATACCTTTTTATGGACTTGATACTGTGGGATAATATTAAAAAAAAACATCCATAAGATGAGCTACCTTTCTGATTTTGTATGCAGTATTTAATCACATCACTCTATTTGAGGATTTTAGGGTAGAAGGCTGAGGGAAGAACAGCAATAAATAGATTTTTATTCCAGATAATTTTATATTTCACAAAGCTGTGTTTCTTCCATATAATGTGGCTTTTTCAAATGTTTCATTTAGCAGACTGCAGGCCTATTGTAAAGAGGAGCAGAAGTGTCATGAAAGAATATGGAAGTACCTCTAGAGTGGCTGGAGTGTTACCTCTAGCTGCAGCTGCCTGTATAGAGTCCTCTCAGTAGAAAAACGCATCAGAATAAGGAATATGTTTGGGTTGAGGTGATAGAGTTGAAATTAAACACCTAAGCTTTCAATCACAAGTCGCTTTTTCTCTTTCCAAGACTATGGTCAAAATGCCACAGTGGTGGCCTCACAACACTTGCAAATGATATAAATATATGTGATATATACACACCTGCAGATGTGTATATATCCTGAAGCCAAAGGAGTCCCTCCTGGAGCAATCCACGGCTTCACTCACACACACTTACCTACATTGATTCCTACCCACAGCGAACTGCAATCATCAAATTTTCCATGCAATTAGTTAGGCATACGACTTTGATATAAGCAGATGACTAACTGTAATAAGACAGTTGCAGTTAATAAGGCAGTCAAAGAATGTAAAGTAGGGGAAATGAAGCACTGAATTTGTGTGAATATATCCCAACAACATGATACTGTTGAGTCCTTCAGTCTCTCAGTGTCTTGGATTATCTTCCCAGCCTGATCTGTGCTGTATATTTCCACCTGTGGTTCCTGGTGAATATCTGCAACTAGGTTGATTATAGATATTTTGTTATTTCTGTTTTCTCTGATTGTTGCTGGCTTTTTTCCTCTGTTGGACAGAACACATTTATGTGTGCTGTCACCCCCAGTACAAACCTGCTGATTTTGGTGTCATTCATTGTTCAGATTCTCTGTGGTCTGCAAACACTCTGTCAGGACATGATCAGCTGCCAGTTAAAATATGGGTCCCAGAGCACTTAACTGAGAGACCTGCTGCTTTTGTTAGAGTTCTTCATTGATGCAGGGCAAACAGTTATCCATCACCTGGGGAGTAAAGCCTCAGCAATGAATCCAGAGGTTCTAGCATAAACGATCATGTGAATGTCAACAACTCTTTCAGAACTCTATGAAATCACATATGTATGCATTTCATCAGAAGAGAATGATATTCTAATTATAAAAGCAAGTATTTAAATGTTGGAAAAGTCCAGAAATAACAGCCTCAATAAACACTTTATTCAGCACCTTGTCTACATGTAGTGGGCTACTCTGCATCAAATTAACTTGTAGAATGCATATAAAAAATGTGTTTGTTTTCATAACACTTCCTTATATTTGATTTACCACATTGTGGTCTGTTGACCCTCAAAGGAATAAAAAAAGGTTTTCAAGATCAGTTTCCAACCTTTGGTTTGATAAATGAGTGTGTATTCTGTATTCCCAGCGAACAATTATTTCTTTTCTCAACTAGCTAAGTTGTTGAGCAGTAATTGAGTGAATTTCTTTTTGTACATTTAAATAGATCTTGATGCTGATGCAATTTATGTTTATTTTCAATATTTACTCATCCAGAATTATCATACATGTCACAGTGATGCATTCAAGAATGGTATGGCAATGTAAACCAATGTGATCTATCACTGGGAACTTTCAGTGCCTTGCAGCTGTGATTTAATTTCATGCTGACAAATGACATCTTCATAATCTAATATTGGAACTGGACTTATAGCTGTGACATTATCTGTTCTCCAGAATTCAGGGTAAGATAAACCATGGTGCAAGACAGAAAAACTAGTTTTATATATTATTTTATGTTATATCTGTATTATCAGCATTTTTATTTAAAATTCCTCCAGAATTGTCTTTTAAATATTTTAATGTAAATTCAAATAAATATTGAAAATTTCAAAATTAGGAAATTCTCAGCTTTCTTACTTGCACACTTCTTAGCAACCAAGTTGTGGCCCCTTGAGACACAGTTTGGTTCTCCATCCACCGAAGTCCCTGGCACCTTCAAAGCCTTTAGTGGAACTCCTGATTCAAGCTATTAATTTCATTAAGAGTACTACTTGGCTGTGAGAAGCAAACAATCTACTTAAATAAAGGTCAGCTGTTTCTTTACTGCCAGTTATGGGGTGTTCTGAGACAAAGTACTCTGAATCATCCAGCTGGATTTATCCAACTTGAAATGGTGTGTTTTAAGTAATTACTGAGACTGACAGCAAGACTCTATGGACATTATTCTATCTGCACTGGCAGATGAGATTTGGATCCCAGTGAATATCCAGGCCTTTGTGTACTGTAGGAGGATGTCAACAGGTGAAATGTAGAATCCATTGCTTCTCCAAAGCACCTGGAGAGGTGGGGGAACCATCGCTTCAGATTCCCTGAGGAAAGAGTTGAACAAGTAAGTTCCCTGCACACAGAAACACTCTGACCCATTAGCAAAATGTGGACACTCTCACCATAGTCTCTTTCTTCAAAAAGGAACATATTTAGCAAGTAAGGGTTGGTTTTGAAATAATGTGAAACAATTTAAATCATGTTTTTCAGACTACTGTACTTTTGTTAAATGTTATGTTATATCATGTACAATATCCTTGACAAAACTTAGCTGAATGGTCATTTTAACATACTTTTTCCTGTAGACTAAATAACATAACATCCAAAGGTGCTAATACAGGAAGAATTATACTGGACTTCCTGATGTACAGTGAACCACAGAACACGGAGTTGTTCTGTAGTCTACGCTTCACATGAGTTTCACTTTATTGAAATTACCACAGCAATTACTCATTGTAGTTTTGGAGGAAACAGCAGAGACACTGTCTTTTCAGCTACAGTTTTTCATATTCAGTGGCCAAGATAGTTGCATAAATGAGTCAAGAAAAATTGACACTGGAGTGTGTAATAGTCATGAGATTTTTTACACTTAATTAAAATGTTGACTTTAGATATAGTTTTTTAACTTATTAAATTGTGAATACATGTAACATTGATTAGCATGATGGCTAAATAAAAGAATAGTCTCTGCCAGATTTAGTCTGGGTTTGTACAGCTCAAACTTTCCCACATAGGTTTGTAAATGCATTTAACTGCTGCATGGCATGATTCTGGCTATTTCTGTTCTTCCAAATTGAGTGCTTGTTTAGTGCCTTGCATCAATAAAGAATCCAAGTAATCTCAAATTTGATCTCAGTTCCCCAGACATGAAACTTAAGAGGATGGTCTGCAATGCCACCTCCAGCATCACACTTTCAGTAAGCACCAAAACTATTAAATTATATTTTACTATATATAAGATTTTAAATGCTTTGATTTTTTTTTCAGCCTGTGGCTCTATGTGATGAACGGCTCCCTAAGTGATGAATGAAAATGTACTGCTTCTGCTGCACTCACTGAAGCTGAAGGAATTAACTCCATTTGTCTGCTCATCCCTAATTAAGTAATGTGGTAAAATACTATATTCCCATTAAAGAAAATGTATTATACTGTACTTAGAGCAAAAGCACTTTCAACATGGTTCTACGTAATGAATGCACATTCATTGTCTTGATGAAGATCCCTGGGTTTGAACCCAAAAGTTGGGCTTGACATTCATTATGTTCTGCATTCATTAGAAGGGGAAAGCAATTATGAAACTAACAAGATTGTTTGTGGGTGGAAAATTTCCATCATGATCAGCCCCAGGCAAAAAATGGTTGTATTTATCACACAGAACAATTGGGCAAATCCTACGTAGTAATTGCCACCCTGGTGGTGATGCAATACAGTGAGAGATTGTTTCTTCCAGAAACTGTGAGGGATAAAATCACATGCAATTCAGCATGAACCTCGGGGCAATTTTTGAAAGAGATTACATCTAAATAATTGGCTTCAACAAGTTGGGATAAGTTTTCAAAGATTTTTCTTCCTATTTTTTAATTCCATTTTACTTCCCTAGCCATTCACGTAACTCTTACACACAGTTCCACTACCTTTTTCACAGCCAAGAGCAATACAGCAGAAATTTCAAGAACATTTAAAACGTGTATTTTTTTCATTCTTGTTTGACTTCTCACGGACATGTGAGAAGCTCAATTTCAACTAACTTCTAATAAGAAAGAGGAGTTTAGTGAGGGGAGGTAAAAGAGAAGGAATGGAAGGAAGAAAGAGTAGGAAAAATGCAGATGTCTTTCACAGAGAGGAAGAGAGAAAAAGAGACAATCTGATCTATGAAAGAATTTAGTATGACTTTACAACAGAATAAGAAAAACATTTTTTACTCAGTTGAATGTGGTGATAACATGATTTCTCTGTCAGTTTAATGAGTGTTATGAAAGTCATGCTTTACAAGAAAAAATTGTATAAATGATGCATTACTGATGAAGATGTTACCTTAGACAGAGGACCATGAATACTACAGAATGTGGGTTCATATTGATTCTGATTTATAAAAGTTTTATATTTGTGCTTATCTATGGTTGCCTACATATGTGCTCTTGTGATTCATCGAAATAATAGCTTTATTCACAGTACATAAAATTTAGAACACATGTAAATGAGAGGTTTTAAAATGCAAAAAAGTAACTTTAACTTTCAGCCTGCTTGACTAAAATATAGAGAACCGAATCAAAACATGCAAAAAAGGTGCAAGAAAACAAAGCAAAAATCTACAGCTTTGCTAGAAAGCTATCGATCCTTCCTCCTTACTCCATGTTTAAAGTTAAATGATTATGGCTCAGTTTTGCATAGTATCACTGAGCTCCTCTAGAGCTAATGTAGATCAAACTATCAATAGTTGCTATTAACACATACTAAATGGCTAAAAAGTCAAGCTGCATCTTCTTCTCATGCTGGAGGAATGCATGGTAAAGACTTGATAACATTACAAAAGGGTACTATTTAACTTCTTCCAAGAAAAATCTTATTCCTGCAGTGACTGTAATTGGAATTTCTGATCACAGAATGGTTGGGATTGGAAGGGACCTCTGGAGATCATCTAGTCCAACCCACCTGCTAAAGCAGGTTCACATAGAGCAGATTGCACAGGAATGTGTCCAGGCAGGTTTTGAATGTCTCCAGAGAAGGAGACTCCACAACCTCTCTGGCCAGTCTGCTCCAGTGCTTTGTCACACTCAAAGTAAAGAAGTTTCTTCTCATATTCAGACAGAACCTTCTATGCTCCAGCCTGTGCCTGTTGTCCCTCATCCTATCATTGGGCACCACTGAAAGGTGTCTGGTCCCATCCTCTTGACATCCACCCTTGAGATATTTATAAACACTGATGAAATCCCCTCTCAACCTTCTCTTCTCCAGGCTGAACAGATCCTGCTCTCTCAGTCTCTCCTCATAAGAAAAGTGTTCTAGGCCTCCAATCATCTTCGTAGCTGCCACTGGACTCCTTCCAGTAATTCTTTGTCCTTCTTAAGCTGGGGAGCCCAGAACTGGATGAAATACTCCAGATGTGACCTCACCAGGGCAGAGTAGAGGGAGAGAAAACCTCCCTTGACCTGATGGTCACTCTTTTCTTAATACACCCCAGGATAACGTTGGCCTTCTTGGCCACAAGGGCACATTGTTGACTCACAGTCAATCTGTTGTTGGCCAGAACTCTCAAGTCCTTCTCTGCAATGCTGCTTTCCAGCAGTCTGCCCCTAACCTGTGCTGATGCCTGAGGTTATTCCTCCTCAGGTGCAGGACCCTACATTTGCCTTTGTTGAACTTCATTAGGTTCTTCTCTGCTCAGCCCTCCAGCCTGTCCAGGTCCTTCTGAATGACAGCACAGCTTTCTGATGTGTCAGCCATCCTCTCAGTTTGGTATCACCAGCAAACTTGCTGAGGGTTCACTCAGTCTCTTCATCCAGGTCATTGATGAACAGGTTGAACAGGACTGGACCTGATACTGATCTCTGGGGAACCCCAATAACAACAGGCCTCCAACCAGACTCTGCACCATTGATCACAACCCTCTGAGCTCTGCATTGAGCCAGTTCATGATCCATCTCACCATACATTCATCCAGCCTGTGCTTCCTGAGCTTGCTTATGAGGAGGTTGTGAGAGATGGTGTCAAAAGCCTTGCTGAAGTCAAGGTAGACAATGTCCATGGATCTGCCCTCATCTACCCAGCCAGCCATGCTATTGTAGAAGTCTATCAGATTGGTTAAATGTGATTTCCTTTGGGTGAACCCATGCTGACTACTTCTGATAGCCTTATTTTCCTCCACATGCTTGGAGATGACATCCAGAATGAGTTGTTCCATCACCTTTCTAGGGATGGAGGTGAGTCTGACTGGCCTTTAGGTAACTGGGTCATCCTTCTCACTCTTTTTGAAGACTGGAGTGATGTTTGCTTTCCTCCAGTCCTCGGGCATCTGTCCTGTTCTCCAAGACCTTTCAAAGATAAATGGAGAGCAGCTTAGCAATGACATCTGCCAACAATTTCAGCACTCATGGGTGCATTCCATTGGGGCCCATGGATTTGTGGATGTCCAGCTTGTCTAAACAATCTCTAACCTCTTCTTCCTCAGCCAAGGGAAAGTCTTCCTTTTGCAATATTTTCTGTCCTATCTCTAGGGTCTGGTCCATTACTATGTTTTTATATGATGATGTAGAACAGAAAGTGTTACTATGCCATCTAAAAACTCAGCTGTGGTTCTTCCCATATTTTGCTGCTCCATTAGTTTATGAGTACTATATTAAAAGAGAGCCTTCTGCATCAGGTAGAATACTCAAATACTAAAAATCTCACCCTGTGGCTCTAAAGACAATGATCTGTTCTTGATCTAAAAGTAAAAAAAAAAAAAAAGTTTCAAAAATTGTAACATTTTATCAAACACCATAAAATTAATACAGTTTCTCCTTAACTGTATTTTTAATCTACGTCGATTTCTTGGAGAAACGTAAGTTCACTAGAGATTATTTTGTTTTTATCAAAGCTATGCAGTATTTCTCACCAGTGACATTTCCAAACACAATTCAGAAAGTCTATGAAGTAGTTTAAATGCATATATCCATGGTTCCATCTCATGCAATTAAAAAGCCATGCTTTCAACACCTTTCTGAAGGTAATATGCAACACATTTTCCACTTATTCTAACAGCCATTGTTCCTGAATGATTCAAGTGTCTTTGAAAATATAAAATTTTGTAGCTAATGTTTTATTTTCTGGAAAGTGTTTATTTCTGAAGTATTCTTGTGAATAAATTAAAAGATGTTTGAGAAATAACAGGATATATACAGCATTTTGCACTTTCAGAGATTAAACCTGAAATATTTAACTAAACTTCAAGAGCTGTTAGGACTGCTTGTAGTAAACTGTATTCGAAGTGACAGCTAATTCAGCCTTTTCCAGACTACAATAAGATGTGTAACTGAAGTATACCATGCCTTCAGATATGAAAAATAAACTGTTGATCTCATACTTAAATTTTAATATGCCAAGTACTGTGTAAATAACATTCTGTTGGGAGCTCTGAGGCTGATCATACGCTGTGAATTTTCATTAAGATCTAGTTTTACTGTGGGCAAAGGTAGATTCCCATCCTGAATTAAGCATTTTCCCCTTCAATGTGCTTCTTACAGAAATGTGTTCTCCAAATTATTTATTTCCCAAAATATATGGATTTATGAAGACAGGGAAAGCTGGCCATGTGTTATGTCCAATTCATACATGGTGCAAACTGCCTTATTCCAGTATCAGACTAGGATACTTCAATTAGATTATTAACACAATAGTTATCTGTATGTGTTTATCAGAGAACTGTGAAATATATGAGCCAAAGATGTTAACATTTCATAAAGTTCAAATGACTGAACATATCAAAACATTAGATTTTGCACATATCAAAGCATTAGTGCTACTGAACATACTGGTACTTTTTCAAAATGCCATTTACTTCTTCGAAAGAAAATGAGTAAGCTAATGGCAAATTGCCTTTAACTGATGGAGAGACTAATAGACCATAGTATTACTACTTCAGCCAAATTTCTGAGGCCCAAAATAGCAAGTCTCAGCAAAGAACTGTAACATTCAGTACTTTTCAGGATTAATTGCAGTATTCTTATTTAAAATCAAGAAGAAACACTTTTATATTGATTTGACAAAAAGGAAACCTTATTTTAATTTATTTTTTAAAATAATTTGAAAATATCTTTAGGCTACCTTTTGTCTTTGATTCGGCAGCTCATTTTGCAAATAAATGAAATACATATTTACACCAATATCTTACACTGGACACTGTTTAAAGACTGATTCTTGCTAATTGCTGTAAAAAGATTGATTCTCAGTTAATGTTTGCTCAGTTCCATTGAATAAGGCATTTTTAACTATTGTAAAGTTTGTAGTTCTTCTAAAGAAATCCGTCTTAAGAATTTTTGTGATGTCTTTCAAAAAAGAGATTTCTGGCAAGCAAATCTTAATCATGCTTCACAAAGCAAATGCAATTTTATTAAATTTTCTCATTGAATTCTGACAACCTGACAAAGGAAACACAGTTCCTTATGCCATTCCAGAGGCAAATTCACTCTTCCCAGATCTATCCTGAGTCATGCCCAGGCCCATCAGCTCAGAGAACCTGACACAAAATCATCACTAAAGGCTCGATCATTGCTGAGGAGGAGAGATTTCTCCTCTGGGTGTCTCAGCAAATGGAATGGGCCCCTAGAAATTTGTTGTTTAATCTCTTTACTAATGAGGAATCCTTGTTACCTTGAGTGGAGGTATTCCTTTAAGGCGGTGGGGATGTCTACACATCATGCATCAGGCTCATGGAAGGAGAAAACTACTTCTTTGAAAGGAAGAGCCAAAGATTTTGCAGATACAAACCTGTAAACAAATGTCCATGCACACAGATGTAGAAGCACTCACATGATTTATCACACTAGCTGAAGTCAATTGAGATGTTTAGTCTGCAGCTGTTAAGAATATAAGCAGGATCACTCATGATTGCAAGGGTGTTTCAACTGATGTCCATTAAAGATGGAGTATGTTATAGGCAACCACAAGCACACAGAAGGATTTCAGGTGTTTGAAAACTCCCTCTTGCTTTACCAGAGCAGCACCAACTATGAAGAGTTAAAGCATAAAAGGCATCATTAGCTGTAAGATTAAAATTGCATGTTATGTGAACTGATCTTGAAAAAGCCTCTCTCTGTTTTTATGAGCATCTTTTAAAAGCTAAATATGGTGGTAATAGAAATTTATGTAATGAATATTATTGAGTTTTATTCTCATTTTAATTTCCCATTATGTTTCTTCTGGAAACATTCTAGATAAATCCTGGAGTTTCTAGGGTATTTGTGCTTATTTGGACAAAAATTGAATGTAAAGGAGAAAGGAAACTTTAGGAGACTATTTTTTACTGGGTCAGGGCATCCTACATTTAAGTGAGATGACACAGTACTATAAAAACAACTGTAAAAGTCTGGATTTCGTATTTTGTATTTTGGCAAAATCATCTGTTAAAGCTTCTGTTTCCATATGCAGTGCTACCTGACTCAATGAATTTTTAATGAATAATTAAATGGAAGAACTAATTATCAGTTTTCCATCCAATACAACTCTTCCATTGAATTTCTAATGCAACAAAAATATTTTATTAGTATATTTAATAAGAATGTGCTCAGAGTATGTAAGAATAATTGTTATAATAATTTCCTTTCTTCAGTAGCTCAGTTTTTTCATTAAACCTGTTGTGGCCCAGAAGTTAGAAAGAAGAGGAAAGAGCTTTGCTTGGATTCAACGCTCAGTTTATTCATTCTTTTTACTAATTCAGGAACAATTCACTTTGACAACTGGTCACATACAAAACAAGACTTGTAGTACTAAGTCAATGATGTGAAAAGCCATTAAATATGTGTTGACTTAGGCACTGTCTGACGGAAGACCTTTCAAAAACAGTACACAAATATCTCAAAAAAAGTTGATTCAAGCTTCTCTTAAAAAACATAATAAACCTCAACTTTTAATTGCTGTGGTTAGGCAAGAGCACTAATTTATATGCAGAGAGGAACCTAGAAGCTTTGAGGAAAATTGTGTATAACTAAGATTAGTGCTGTTGTAATTAAAGTATTTTCCAAAAGGATTATTACAGTTTACTTAAACCTATGTAAACTTATCATAGACTTTTTCCCTTAAAAAGGAAGAAGAGTGTATGTGAAGTGTGGAACATAAGGAATGCTTCTGTGTATTGCTTGCTAAGCCATAGAGAATCTAAAAAAGCTGCATGTTAAAAGAGGCACTTACACGGCTCATTCCCTGGGCATGTCAGTCATCAAGTCTTTCTTGGAAGCTTCACTGGAAGACTATAATTTCACCCTTAAGCCTCAGAGAACTTCTTTAAATGTTTTCTCTATCCATTTTCTGGCCAGTTTGAATACCTAAAAATCATCAAACTGCATGAATTTAATTACTACTTGAACATTGTTTTTTTCATAACAGAAGAATTGCATTAGTAGAGTGGAAAGGAGAGTGGCACAAAACCAAGGCTTTTCAATATTTAGTTCAGTTTAACAACAACATTTTTTTGTTGTTTATACAGAAGTATTCTACCTGAAGCTGGTTTGGTAATATATGGGATATCACCTATGGTTTAGCTGTGTCACAGGGCAGCCAAGGCTTCTGTATGAGGTTTACAGATACTAAGTTGAAGAAAATGCTGCAGAAAAAGAAAATTGGCTTGACTTTCACCTTTTTTTTTTTTTCGTAATGTATCTTAAGCTAATATAACAAAAAAATCTGAAATTTAAACAATATAATAAAAATTAAATCCTTTATGAAAACAGAGTTAATATTCCAAAGTAGTTTTGGACAGATTTTTAGTTGCAAAGGCTTAATTAAAAAGAACACAGACTCATCGACCTGTGGATGAGTTTTACAATCTATTGGAATAACTGGTGGTGCTGGGACAAAGCAAGCCAGGCATACTCCAGATGCTGTTCTTTTCTTGGCTACCATGTTGCTGGATGAGTGCAATTTCACTCCTACATGAAGCCAGTCTTCCACTGCAGCACAGCATCTGGATCATATCAAGGCATGTGTTCTGCTATTTGTTTTAGAAAAAAAATAAAAATAATAATGAAAAAAACCAACCATATTCAGTGTTTTAAAGAAATACTGAGAATGCAAAATGAACACAGACAAGGCCAGAAAACTAACACCTCTCTTCTACCAGATCCTCCGAATCTATCAGTTCTACCACTGCATTTTCTCCACAAGACTGTGTTCCCTCTCCCAGATGAACAAATGCATGTAGTCATAAAACAGGCACCTTGTGAGGAAAACAAAACATTACGATGTTGACACTGACAATACATATGGAGCATAGATATGCTCAGGGTAGCCTAGAACTCACTCATGCAGGCACAACATTTCCAGGCGGATGTACAGTTCAATGCTGACTACTTTGTCATATTGAAAAACCCAAACTGAGCTCCTTGTTTACCTTGACTAGGACAACTGATCTAGGCAGTTCCCTGCATTGCAGTGAAGTGCAGAAATGCCTGCACTAGACAACATTCAGGAAACAAGTTAAAAAAAATAATTTTGGCACTCACTGATTCATTAATGTTTTATGTTGCACTCTGGCCATACAGTTACAGAAATACAGTTACTTGCCATTAAAAAGCATGACTGCACCTTGCCTGGGCTTATCTAAGCAAGTTTTAAATCATTGTGACTGAATATGACATGCAAGGTACTCATCAGGGAACTTATTCCAGAAAAAGCTAATTTCTAAATTTGTTTTTGGCTTCTGGGCCAAGTTTTCTAGGCCAACCAGCTTCATGCATCCACAGAATTTTTGCTGCTGACCGTGAAGAACACTGGTTCAAAGAAAGACATTGTCAGCCTGAACTTTCAAGGTATATTCTGAATTTTGTGAATGGACAAAAAAAAAAAAAGCTTTCACAGCGCATCCTTAAGAAAGAAATCAATGAAGTGAGAAATTTTGTCAGATGATCCTTGAGCTGCAGCACCAGAACATCATGATAGGTATTTTCTATCATCTGAAAAATCCTAAATACAGTACCAATGCGAGAAGAAAGCAATTTTGCACAGTGCTAGGAAAATGTTCAAAGGTACGTCTGGTTGCATTCCAGTTTTAGTCTTTATCAGAGACAGGTGCTAAGTGTTGTTCATTTTTTCTTTAAAGGGTTTGACTGTTTTGTTTTGTGTTTTTAATACACTTGTATATGGAATTCCTTTGCAGGAATTTTTCCATGTGATATGACCTTTATCCATATGCTACAGATACGCAAACACATATACCCAGATAATACAAATATGGGAGCTGAGTTTGTTGTTTTCAAAATCAATGGCAAAGATAACTGGCAACAAACAAAGGAAATCACCAGCCTCTCCTTGAATGGTGATAATCTCAGAAATATGGAAACATTTAGTAGTTTCATAATGAAAGAAATAAGCATTTTATGCTTCTGCCTTTGGTTAGCAGAACCACCCATTTCATGTCTGTAATGTGACCCAGTAATTACACTAAAAGTTTCCAGTTATGATCTAAAACATTTGTGGGTAGCAAGTTTTAAAAATTAAATCTACAACAAATGACACACATTGGAAAGACAAAAACAGCTAAATTTAAACCACATTTATTCAGATGTTTCTACTGCAGTGTGTAATGAGCCCCATAAATCTGCACAGTGATAGTGTTACATTAAGGAATATTGTTTTTTATATGCAGTAAGTAACATAAGCCTATATCCATACTTCTAATCTCAGTTGGTTAATCAGAGTAAACTGCATTTAAAATGCTATTTTCCCCTCCCACTTAGGAAGCAAATTCTGTCCCATTATTCAGACAAATCATCTACTCATCACACTAGGAATTTTTCCTGTGTCCAAAATTCAGGACATAGATCTCAGAGGAAGACCTGGGTTTTGCTTCAAATCCACTGCAGACTTCCTGTGTGACCTTAAGCAAGTTAGATGGTCTGTCTGCAGTGTTATTATCCTTGTTTTATGAACATACTCAGTTCCTCCTCTGTAAATGAGGATGAGACCACTCTTCTTCGTTACCTCTTACTGTTACAACACTTACACTGAAAATTGTGAGGTCTATGGTTATGGACTAAACACTTAAAACTATAGAAGCAATTCTTTAAGGTTCATTGATTTTATGCTGCATATGATAAAAACCGAGAAAGACAATGACTACTTTTAAGATTGAGATCTTATACCTGTATATATGTCATCTATAATAACAGAAGCTATGCATCAGTGTGTAAGTAAAGTTACATGGTTGTATAAACATATGTGTTATAACCTATGTTCTGCTGAAAATCAAAAACTACAGCCAATGCAGTAGCCTGTGAAATAAACTGTAGTAGTTTCAAGCTTGCACCCAGCTGCTCCATTTTAGGTACTGAGCCCATCTAGACCCTGAGCTGGCCGTTCTAGTCTCCTTATTATCAGCGAAGAGAAAGATGTGAGTATAAAGAACAAGCAGCTTAGTCTCCGCGTAGCTGTTTAAGATAGGACAGATTAATTTCCCAGTAATGGAGTGATTCGTTTCAACTTAGATGTCTGATATTTGAACACAGAAAATCAGGTAAGAGTAACTCACTCCTGAAGGTCTTCAATGGGAGTGTTACAGATTTGCTTTCAAAGGCTCCAGTCAGAAAATAGACTCATAAGCATGTGCAAAATTCACTGAATTTAAAAAAAAAAAAAAAACGAAAAAAACACACATTCAGATGTGGTATCTTTTTTTCTATATTTTTTTGGACACACTTGCAAACTAGGTTGACAAATGTTCAAGGAACCGGATGAATTGCACAAGGGTCAAAATACTTTTCTTTCAACTGTTACCCTGCGTGATCTCTGTAAAGATATCCTGGTTCTTCAGAAATAATACACCAGAAGCAGTTTCATAAAACAATAGGTGTGTCAATTTGCTGGCTTTGATACTGCATTGTACATAGTTTGGCACATCTCTAATCTAGAAATCTTTCTAAAGCATCTGCTAAACTTTCCTACTCTGCTGACACATGTAATAGAAAAAGAACTGAAAGGCAAGCAGAAACATTCACTCAGCTATTTAACACAAAGATGTCAATGAATTAAAGAAATTCTCTAATGACACTACCTAGTTCATTATTAATTGATGTGTCTGGAAAGCCAGTGACCTCTGGATACCTCTGAAGTAACAGCCCCACCTTGAGCATCTGACAGGGAGTCACGGTAGAAATCTGAGCAGTCAAATCTCTTCCCAAGAGGACCAGGTGGATTAGCAGGCATCAGCTCCCAATTGTGGCAAAATTGCATTTTATGGCATGTATCAGATAGCTTTTCCTGTGGTAAACAGTCTATGTCAAGTTACCTGTGGACACAAAAACTTCTGCCATTTTTTCTGCTGATATAGGTGGAATTTTTTTTTTTTTTAATAGATACTATCATGGTACATTTAATTGGCCCAATGAGACTTGAAGACATCTGCAATGGTCCTAAAATTGATTTTATATGTAGTACTGTGAACAAGAAGGCAAGAAGGGAAAGCCAAGGGGAAAGTAAGATTCAGTATCTTTCAACTAGAAAAGGGATTGCTAAATTAACTTAGAAAAAATTTTTTTTAGGAGGTAATGATGGCAGATTCTGGAAATAGATTTACACTTAGGTTCTTATCACACTACAACTTAGCTGTCTTGCATCTTCAATTAAATAAAACAAAGACATAAGTATATCCATTCACACTTATGTTTATTGTTACTACCTTTGTGGATTAAGGTCATTCATACTTGGAATTTGCATAAGGATTCAAAAGTATCTGTTAACAAAAAAATACTGAATTAACCAGAGAAAATGCCAACACACGTATTTTTCCAGTTTTCTGTGTACTGATTAACAAGCAACAATTTGTTACCATTTTCACACAGTATTTTTAGAAATCCATCTGTGCGATTTTTTTTTTTTTTCAAATTTTGCTTCCTTTGGTAAACATTTCTGGGAAATAATTAGAGTGGTAAGAGCTTGAGAAACCCTGCCTGGCAAATAAACTCATCCCCCACTTCTTCTAAAGCGGACAAGATATCTAACTCCAGGCAAACCTAATTAATATGTAAATGGATTCGAGCGAAAAAAAAGGGAAAGCGAAAGCTGCTGAATTAATTGAAACAAACAGATCTTTGTGAGATCTGTCTCAGGAAAAGTCTGAGTTAGCATGCAATTTTTTGTGTTGGGCACAAACAGGCGCATTATGTAAAATGGAAAGAAGGAATATATATACATATTTAATAGACAAAGCTATATATATATATATATATATGTGAAGGAGTCTTGAGTTTGCTTTCTCCTCTGATGCAGACTTTCTAATATTTTAAGTCTTCATCCTGTCAGGTGTTCTACTGGAATACTTGAAGCAAATAAGACTCCAGACAAATACATATCACTTACATGAACAAACAGATGCTGAACCTAGTGTTTTATCTTTCTGGCTCAGGTTTCTTTACAACACTTCTTTTGCATCCACACAGGTAATGCATCCCTAAAGACAGAGATTGTTTTGTCCTGTGCATACACTCAGAAACCCTTACTGAGTGATCTCAATTTTTTGTACATAATTTTGGGAGAAAGTTCCATAAAGTATATTCTAATAGTACTCAAATTTGGAAACTTTTGGATCCCATCCCTTATTTAGAGATGTAAACCAACGTATATGAAACTTCACCAGAGATGCAGACTTTTTTTATGGCAGATTGCAACTTCCCAACAGTTTTTGTTTGGGTTTTTGTTTATTTGTTTTGATTCTTTGTGGTGTTGTGTGGGGTTTTTTGTTTTTGTTTATTTGATTATTTTCTTATTTGTTTTCCTCTTGAGTTCTCTTTCATGGATTTATTTTCAAGATTCCCCTATAAACTCTGAGGAATACAGAACAGAAAGCAATGTTTAGCTGTATTTACAGTTGGATTAAAATATGATTCTGCTATGTATCTTTTTAAGATAGGTAACTAACATCTTAGAGAGCTTTTCCAGAAAATAACAGTAATTTTAAGAGACCATACTAGTAACACCATATTTGAGAATAAAGCCAAAGTATGGAAATTTAGAAAGATTCTCTGAATTTGTTTTTGATATACAATAAGCAAGGATACAAATTAAAATACTAAAATTCCTTAAAAATAAAAAATTCCTAGTTTACATTAATGCTCAAGTAAATTTAACACCTCATTTGATTTGATCGGGAACTCTTGATATTCAGATATGAACACTCTGATGAAAGGATGTATAAGTTGATTGGGTTCCAAGAATAACAAATAAAATTGTGTTACAGCATCCTGAATAACACAAAATACTGAAATGCTTATGATGCACTTCATCAGAGCTTTTTCAGAATATGGTAAATAAACATGTGTAAAGGACTCTCAAGTACAGCTGATTCTGCCCTTGAGCAGGGTAGGGGTGATAGGTTTTCTTAGAGGTGTTGCCATCCCCCTCTGTTTTCCCTCTTTGCATGTTTTATATTAAGCTTTACCTGTCCATAGAGCCTCAGTGGACTAACTTGCACGGATTGAGTTGAACTCATAAATAATTGTTTACAGGTGAACTTGGAAAAGTATGCATGGAGGTATTTAAATACAGAGATGGAGTCAGAGCTGAATGAAGACAATACTATTCCTCTGTTTCTCCTCTATGACTCTTAAAAAGAAGGAATTCTCTTTAAAATTTCAAAAATATGTCTTTGGGATGAAAGTAGATGCAAATACTTTTAGCCTAAACAGTAACACACCTGAGTGTTATGAGGAAATGAAAGAAAAGCCGTTCGAGATGGTCTCAGTATTTGTACTTCTTGGTGTCATCTATCATTATGATGGCTCTTTTGCCTGTATCTTTCTTGCATTAAAAAGTTTTCTTATGAGCCATTTGAATGATCCTGAAAACCAAAGCCAAGCAGTTCTGGGAACTGCTATAAACATAACCTGTATTTTCTATTTTTCTTTCTAGAAATGTTGTAAATATTTATTCTATGTATAAGTAACATCTTAATTGCATAGCTACATGAAAGATCAGACCTGTTAAGAAAAGCTGTTCCAGTATATAATAAAGGATTTTAAATACAGACACATACAAAAACTACATAATTACTACATCATAGGTGGCTTGCTGTAAAAGACTTATTTTAGACTTTGTGGGGTGAGTTAGTTAATTTAGGCTTGGAACATTTGTGCATGTATACACATGTGGAAGAGGAAGATGATTTAGACACTATGAAAAGGTTTTTTTTCCAGGTATGATCTGGATTCCAGGAAATATTATTTAATGTTTATTACAGCTCTCATAAACTGAATGCACCTGTTTTACCAGGACAACACTCCTTCACAAATAAAAAAAATGGTTTTGAAACATAGAATCATAGAATCGTAGAATCATAGGATGGTTTGAATCAGAAGGGATCTTTAAAAATCATCTAGTCCAACATCCATGCCATGGGCATTGACATCTTTCATTTGATCAGATGAGGTTGCTCAAAGCCCCATCGAACCTGACTTTGAACATGACCAGTGATGAGACATCCACAGCTTCTCTGGGTGACCTGTTCAATGTCTCACCACACTCATTGTAAAAAATTGCTGCCTTATGTCCAGCCTAAATCCAACCTCTTTCAGTTTAAAACCATTGTCCCTTGTTCTGTCACTACAGACCTTGGTAAAGAGTCTATCTTTCTTATAAGCCTCTTTTATATATTGAAAGGCCACAATAAGGTGTCTCTGGAGCTGCCTTCTCTTTTCTAGACTGAACAACCCTGGGCTCTTGACCTTTTTTCGTAGCAGAGGTGCTCCGATAGAATCAAATATTCTTCACTGGATTTAACTTGTCAGCTGAAGGACAACTTTGTCTTTACACTTCTAGCCTGACTTCCACATGGGGAAAGATTTGGCTCTTACTTTTCATGTAAGATCTACTAACTGAGAGCCCTCTCCCAACTGAAATGTAGAAAAATGTCTGGTGAGAGTGCCACTATGAAGAACTTTTGGAATTTTCAGTTCATACATGTGATGAGATCTTTACCTAAAACCTGTTGATAAATCTGCTATTAAACCAGAAATTATAGAATGAATAAAATAAATTCATTTATTTACATGAGGGTTAAGTGGACAGATGTGACATGAGTGGTGTGACTATTGGAAATGCGTCCTTACTTCTAGCACTAATATCTACATTTTTTGTAAAAAAACTGAATCCATTCACATGAATTTGCATTTGAGCATGTTTTCTAAATGTTACCTCAACTATTTCCTTATTTGGTTGATGCGGCACTCATTCAAGAAGGAAAAAATGTCAATGTGAAAATTATTTTTTTCTATACCAGCTGATAAGAGTTAATGAAACTTCAAGTGGATGACAGCATGTAGATATTACCTAATTCTGTCCTCACAGGTTCAGGCAGGCAGATGAAAGAGCATTAGTCAATACCACTAGACATCCCACAAAAATGAGGAATAACTTGCCGAGGCTAGTATTGCCAGCTTTCAGAGCCTAAAGATGTTGGAACAAGTGAGCAAAACAAAAAAGACCTCTGTAACCTATAGTATCCAGGACATCTAAAGAATGCTGAATGTCAAATGCTGAATGTTGAAGAATGTAGTGGAAATATGATTGTTTACTATTCCTTCTTTTAGGTAATTTAAAGGATTTTTCTTCTCAAATATTCTTCCAAATACCAAGGGAAACAAACCCTTTGAGAAAATGATAATAAATGAGCTATAGCAAATGAAGTTTTTATTCAGCATTTGAAATTCCTCTCCAACTACACGTGATTTTTTCAGTAGCACCTGCTATTTTAGTGCCTCTCATTAGGTATCCAAGTTTGAAATGTTTTGCCATCAAACTCAGGTGGTGAGTTATCTCCAAATGAGATCCTCTTCTGTGCTTGTACCCTTGTTTTGATTTCCTTGGATTTTAGTTATTTGGTTTATATTTCTTCTTGCAAAGTATATACTGCCCAGTGAGCACAGGAAATAAAACAACTTTGAGCAGAATACATATTTCACATATTTCTGCAGTAATGATTTCTTTTTGTCTGTTTGTGTGTCCCTTCACACATTTCAAAAGTAATCTCTGGCAAGAAAATCCTACCAAGAAATTCTCTGGGGAGCTTTCAAAGTGGAAGCACAAGGCACCTTCGTATGTGCACTCAGAGCCAAGGTGCCGGGCAAGGGCCCAGCAGATGAGCTGTCAGGTCACTGACTATTATTACAGTAGGATGTACTTTTGGCCAAGGCAGTGTGTGGTATACATTGTACTCAAGATATTCTGACCCTGTGACAGAAGCATGCCTGTGTCATATTCTACACAAACAATCATCTTGCAGTTAGCTGAGGAGAAAAGAGGAGTCAGGAAACTCTAAAGCTGGGTAGACTCTAAACCACTGCTATTTCAGATATTACTCTCCCACAGAATATTTAAGTTATATTTGTAGAGCCTGAATCTTGATCTCCATATGTATGCGTACTTGCACTGACAATATTAGTAATTGATATAAGCATGAGGTTATCCATCTTTGATTAACTAAAATTAAGATGCAGGAATAAAGGTGTAAGGGCAAATGTTTTGTGTATAGTAACAGAAATAGCGAGAAGAGATAGAGCACCTGAAAGTACCGTTTTCTTTCCAAATTCAAAATAGACGGAAAAATAATACAGAGAAGAAGATGCTTTTTTCAACAATGACAACACCCATTTTTCCTCAAAATGGAAAGGATTTCATGACAACATTTCAAAAGCACGTCTGGAAATGGTGTACAGAGTTACAAGAAGGGTCAGCATATTTGTTACACAAAACGCTTGTTCTTAGAGCATGAGGTTGTGTCTGCTGCTCACAGCTGGGTTGTATAACAATGACAACATCCTAGCTTGGGTTGTGATATGCAGGTTCCTGTGCTGAATTCCAAGAGGCCAAAATTAACCTAATGTTTTTTAAACTTTTCATCCACTTTTACATGTTAGTAGTGTGCATATAAGTTGTTATTTAAGTTCTTGGTTTCTCTGAGGAATTATTTCTACTTACAAGCCAAACTTCAGAAAAAAATAGATTTAGGAAACCCTCCATATGAGAGGCTTAGCATTTACCCTTTTTTGCTGATTTCAGAAATATTCATTAAAACAAGATAGCCAGAACCTTTTAAAATATGGCTATTTTCATAATTGAAAACGAACTCTTTTCTCACTATTTCATTTTTCTCATTTCTTTTGTATATTTTCCACAGGTCTTCTGACTGGCAGTTTGGATATATTAATTCCATTGAATAAAAACATCTTAAAGGTTGTAATTTTTTTTTATTTGACTCCTGTCAATAAAGATGCTTTAGAGTACATACAATTACATTGTAGTAATTGAGCCTGAGGCTTATGCTATTAGTAGCTGAGTTTGAGTACGTTATGTCAAAAAAACTTCTTAAAAGAAGAAAAAGAGATTGCTTTGAACATGGGAAGAAATAGGAGGAAAAAACAAACAAACAAAAAACACACAAAACACACCACACACAAAAAAAAGAAAGAAAGTATGAAAAAAGCCTATGAAAGGGAAGTTTCAGCTGGGAGTCATGAGCTGAAGAAAGAGAGTCAAGAAAAAAAGTGAGAACAATACATTATTGAAAGTGTAGGTTGAACTTTAAAGGTGAGGTGAAGAAGTCTAAATTCATTGTAAAGGAAGAGATTAACCTAATGAAGTATTCTGAGGACTGCTAGATGTTACCGATCTTCCTCTTTCCGTAATGTAGCAGAATGAAAATAAAAACAAAGCAACTCAACCTCAGAAAGTGGAAACTGTTTAAACAGCTCTCTCAGACTAGATAAAAACAGCTGATGGCAAAGAAAGAAGTAGCATTCTTGCTGGCTCCATTAAAATATTTATCCACATTGAGCAGTGACTGGCTGAACTAAGCTGTACAATTTCAAAATTAGGAAGTTTGGTGTCAGTGGCAGTTTTGAGAGTAACAAATTGCAGCTGGTTTATTTGATCTTATTTTAAAAGTGTGTCACTCTTCCTGTCATACTAGTCATGTTAAATAAGATATTCGCAGCACGAGCAAATGCTCTTTATCATCAAGGGGACAGGTGCCCCAAATCTGAACATAAATCAATACTGAAGCAAAAAGAAAGCAGATTACATTAGTTGTCCATAGAGAAACCAGGATTTGTGACGGATTTAGGCCCTGTTCAAAGAGTTCATTCCACACAAACACATCTCTGCAGATGCAGGCAATGCCTCCAAGTTCAAAGAAGTTTTACATACTCATAGAGCTTCCCACAGAAACATACCACAGAAACAGGGACTTAGGAGCTAGTCTTGTATGTTGAAACAACCCTAATGATTTTCCGACAAAAGTGAACTTAGAGTTCTGAAAAATTCAACCTAACCAAATTAAAACATCAGTGTGTTATCAATATTATTCTCATACTAAATCCAAAACACAGCACCCATCACCTGGAGGAGGAACTGGAGTGCACTTTTGCAAGTTTGCAGATGACAGCAAATTCATAGGAGCAGGGCTGGCATCCAGAGCAACCTAGACCTGCTGAAGGAATGGGTCAAGAGGTGCCTTACGAAATTCAACAAGGCCAAAGTAAATCTCTGCACATGGTGGAAAGAGACTCTTGCAATAAGACAGGCTGAAGATTGACTGGCTGGGGAGCAGCTCTGCAAAAAATACCCTGGGGACCGTACTGGGCAGTGAGATTAGCATGAGCCAGTACTGCCTTGACAGCAAAGAGGGACATCAGCCTCCTTGCCTGCATTAGCAGGAGTAGAACCAGCACACTGAGAGAAGGGATTATCTCCCTTTACTCAGCACTCTTTAGATCACAGCTAGAGCACGGTGCCAAGTTTTGGGCCCGCTCGTAGAAAACAGGCATTGATAAACTGCAAAAAGTTTAGCACAGAGCCACAGTAATGGCTGGAGGCTGGAGCACTCATCCTGTGAGGAGATACTGAGGGAGAAAGGCTTGTTCAACCTGGAACAGGGATGGTTGTGGGCAGACCAAACAGCTGTCCCCTAACATCAATAAAAGGGGCATCAAAAGACACAGCCAGGCTCTTCACAAATATGCATGATGGGAGAACAAGAAGCAACAGTGATAGATTGAACCAGGGGAGGTTCTGACTATTTATAAGAAAACAACCTGTATAAATAAGAAGAACATTTTAAACAGAGTTAGGAAATTGAAAGTAAAGTAAGGCATGTGAAGGTCTTCTGTGACCAACTAGTCCTTACATCTTCCCAAGAAAATTAACTCTGGGCTCTTAGAGATGAAAAAGTCTTATAGAAACCAAAGGTATAAGCTCAACTTCACATGAAATCCCTAGGAATAACAGTACCATGTAGAGCAATCTCAGTTAATAAACCAGTAAGCAAAATAATGGAATCAAATATGTAATAGTCAGGTAACTATTAGAGGTTATAGTGGAGAACAGACTGTTAGTTATTATATGTCATCTAAGAACACAGCTAGTTAACATTAGCAGCATCATATATCAATATGGTGCAAAAAGAGTTAATCAATCAACAGCTGAGTCACATGCTGCTTCAATATAGATGGCTGATGACCTTATAGATTTTTTTATGGTTGGGATCATCTGTTTCTCTTTCAAAGCACTACCACAGCAATGTTTAAAACCCCAGCACAAACACTGTTATCACAAAATAAGTTGTTTCAGTGGATCTGATACACAAACAGTGAAAGACATATTTAACAAAGTGGAAGGAAGAGATTGATAATGGGGAGACAAATATTCATTCTCAGCATATAAGCAGATATTTAATAACCATATCAAAACTACACAACTGAGACAAAGTGAGTGCAATTCCTTGCTAAAATAGTGACCTTTTTTTTTTTTGTTTGTTTGCTAGTGTATCACATATACAGTTCAAAAGCATGCAGATGCATAACTAATTATTTCTCATAATGTAGAAGTGCTCAGCTTTTCCAGGTATTTTCCAAATACCTGACATGGCAGATTCCCAGAGACTAAGAGCTTCAAAAGGACTAGATAGATTATACAAAGAAATAGGATGCAAGATAGTCACAGAGGGACCTGGTTGAAAAGTAAACAGGCAACCTGTTAGTTCCAATTATTTCCTATACCCTGCAGTTTCTTTTATGAATCTAAATTGGCTCAATTTTAAAAAGAAAAATAATAAAACAAGATAACTTCCCTAAGACATTTCCAGTAAATTTGTATTTTAACAGAATAAGATATGTAGCAGAAAAAATACACAACTTCCCAGTTCAAAGATTTGTGAGTATTTTTGTTTGAATTGTTGCGGAGCTTTTTTCTTCTGTTTATGCATAACTTTCTGCAGAAAGAATATGTACAGGATCTGTTTCTGCACTTCTAGTAATGAAAGATTTTTTTAAAAAAGGAGGAAAAATATGAAAGCTCAGGCTGGGTTTCAACAAAGGAGGTGTAAAGAAATTAGAGGGACATTAGAAGATGCAGTGTGACTAGATACTCCTAAATGTCTCCTGTAGCACATCACAAGCTGCAGCACCTTTCAAATAATTAGTGAGAGCCATCATCATGTAGAAAGTGTTGCAAGACCAAAAAAATCTGGCCAGGAAGTTACCAGTGGAGAAACAAAAGAAGCTGACTTAGAATAAAGGCTGCATTACTTGCAATGAATGCACTCAGCACCAAGAAACTAAACTGAGATATTCTCAGTTGAGACTTTAACAGATAGATGAAAATGCAAAGTGGAGATCAGCTGTCCATGACAGATAAATTCTAAAGTCCCTGACTGCATGGAAGGAATTAGTTTTGAGTAGGGAAGAACCAACAGAAACAAGGTCCTGGACAAGGTACAGAACTGTGTTAAGGCACTGCCCCGGGAGACTGTGAAACAACCAAATTTCAGACTCCCCTTCAGTGAAACTTAAAGTCCGGTAAAATCTCACATAGCACTAATTTTGCCCATTGGTAGTACATCTTGAGTTACTTCAATGCATTCTTTAACTGTGGAAATAGTATGTGTTTATATTTGTGCTTTGAAGCATTAGTCTAAGCCTAATTATCTACTTACTCACACTGGGCTCACCTCATTTACGAACCAGCTGGTAAACAAGCTGAACACTTGGGTTGTGGCTGACCACACTGGTGAGCAGCGGCTTCCCTTGTCCAATGCCACTGGACTTTAAAATGGGTAAAAAAGAACATGTTGGAAACTACCAAGCAATCTCACCGCCGTGCCTGATAAAATCTTCTTTTCTGGAAGATATGTCAAAACATATGGAAGACAGATAGGTGATTAGAGATAGCCAACATGACTTCATCAAGGGCAAACCATGCCTGACTAATCTGGTGGTCTTCTACAGCGAAATGACTGCATCAGTGAATAAGGGAAGAACTATGGGTGTTATCTACCTAGAATTCTGTAAGACCGTGCCCCACAACGTTCTTACCTCTAAACTGCAGAGATATGGGTCTGATGGATGGACTGTTAGATGGGTAAGGAATTGGCTGGATGGCATGCACAAAGAGTTACAGTCAATGGATCAGTATCCAAGTATAAACCAATAACAAGTGGTGTTCCTCAAGGGTCTGTAGTGGGACCAATACTATTTAATATCTTGATCAATGATGTCATTGAGTACACCTTCAGCAAGTTTGCAGATGATACCTGTTGAGCGTTGCAGTCCATTCACTTGAGGGAAGGGATGGCATCCAGAGGGACCTTGAGGGGCTTAGGGAGTGTGCCTATGTGAATGAACTTCATGAAGTTCAACATGGCCAAATGCAAGGTCCTGAACCTGGATCAGGGTAATTCACAATATCAATATAGATTAGGGGACAAAAAGGATTGAGAGCAGCCCTGAAGAGAAGGACTTGGGGATACTGATAAATGAACAATTGGACATGAGTCAGGAATGTGCACCTGCAGACCAGAAAGCAAACCATATCCTGGGCTGCATAAAAAGAAGTGTGGTCAGCATGCCAAGCGAGGTGATCTTTCCCCCTACTCCACTCTCATAAATCCCCACGTGGAGTACTGCAGACAGTTTTGGAGTCCCAAGTGCAAGAAAAGCATGAGCCTGTTAGGGCAGCTCCAGAGGTGGGCCATGAAAATGATCAGGGGGCTGAAAAACCTCTTCAGTGAAGAAGGATCTAGAGAGCAGGGGTTATTCAGTCTAGAGAAGAGAAGGTAGCTCCAGGGACACCTTATTGGGCCTTTCAGTATATAAAGGAGGCTTATAAGAAGATGGAGAGAGACTTTTTACCAAGGCCTGTAGTGACAGAATGAGGGACAATGGTTTTAAAATGAAAGATGTTAGATTTATACTGGACATAAGGCAGTAATTTTTATGATGAGGGTGGTGAGACATTGGAACAGATTACCCAGAGAAGTTGTGGATGTCTCATCATTGGAAGTGTCCATGCCTATGATTCTGTAGTTATTTGAATGGGAACAGCATTACCTCTCTACAACAAAAAGGCTGCAGTGGGATTATTTTGGTCTGCTTGACCCCTGGGAGTTGAGAGATTTGACCAGTAAGAATAATAATTAGTCTATAAATCAGATATTATAATCTTCATACAACCAAGATCCACATATCTCAGGCAGTAAAGGTCAGAAGGAGCAATAAGAGTAATTCAGAGGTAGAAGATGACAAGGCTGACCTGAGTATGCAAGTGGTCCCAGGAAGGGGTGGTGATCTGGCATTGGCTTATCCAGCTGCCCACCAATCACCCATGCCACATTTACTACTTGATTAGAATACTAACATTCAACCATGATTCAAGAGCATGCCAGCATTGCTAAATAAAGTAACAGGCTTCAGTTGTTTTTTAACTATCTGGGAAAATGGTCAGGTTATTTTCTATTTATTTATTTGTTTAAAAATAAAAACTGTCTCCAGAATAGAACTTTTTTTTGCTATACACTTCTTCCTGTGTCAGTTATCCTAAAAAATATAATCCCAGAGTGCTTGTGTTGCTTTGGTATTGACTCATGCTGACTCACCTCAGCAGAGAAAGCCAACCTGGCATGACTGGTAGAAAGACCTGGAAATTACTTGGCAGCTTAAATTAAAATCCTCTATAAGTTGCACTTGGCTATCAACTGTATGTCTGACACTGGCGATACAGGTCTAGACTAACTTATTATGTGCTGGCATTTCAAATCTGAAGACATAACATCTGTCCTTCTTATACTGGACATATTGCTCAGTAAGACTAGTCTAAAACGGATTCTTAAAAAGACCTCTGTGTTTATGCCAGGAAATCATGCTTTGGGACTCAATAAAACATATCTCTGAGAATGACCATATAATGGAAAATACACCTTCACAATTTTATTTGTATTTTTATAAAATGAGACAGTCTAATCACTTTATTGCTTTTAAAACTGTGAGCATCGTACAGATTTCCAACACAAACAACAATGCAATCAGTGAGCCACACTGAAAGTGCTGAATTCGTGTTCATTGTGGAGAAGAATGATCTGAATACCTCCTACTGTTTGGCAAAGTTGTATGTAATACCCTTTGTTTTATATGGTTTACATTGCAAGAGAATAAATCTAGAGTAACTCCCTTAACGTCACTGAAGATCTACATAAAATCTAGTCAATGAGTGAACTACATATTTATGTTGCAGTAGTGGTCAGGAAAAACTTTGAGTTTGATCAGACTGAATGTTTCTGCAGGACCTGGACTATCTTAATCTCCTATGGTAGTGTCCAAGACATTACTGTGCAAGGTTTTATATCACAGTGGGATTTCACTATGAGTTAGCTTCCTAACCCAAATCACAGCTATCTCTGGTTGTACAGGCCATTCTTTTCCACTTCAGTACAAAGCAAACTAAGTTAAATTGCTAATTTCATGCCTGTTAGAAGTTGCCAACTTTCCTTTCCAGCTCATAGTCATACTATATCCACCCTACAGGATGGTACACATTCACAGGAGTCCAGTTTAGAGAGATTCATTCATTTTTGGTTAACATTAATTCCATTTGAACTCAGATTAGCTAAAAGTTAAACCAATGTACTTGTATGGTTTCTGACTTTATCTTTAAATATTACTTTTCACTTAATAACATATATATATTTTGATTTGTACCTGTTCAAAAATGTTTAACAGAGAGATATTTGTCTCCAGATAACCTTTGCAAACATCAAGTTAATCAAAACTGAAAGCATACCTTCAGTAATTTTCTGTTTGTATAATTCTCCCTTTTAAGGCATTGACACAATAAAGCTACCACTCTATTCTAGCAAAAACAGTTACATTTTCAAACAGGTGTGTGAGGATTTAAATATTTTATTCCCACTGACTTAAACAGGGCTAAAGTAGCTAAACACATCTTGTGTTTTAAGTATATATCCCTTTTAGCTTGAGGAAATGTATACAGTGATTTAATAATGATGGGCACTACATGTAATAACAAACATCATTAAAACCTCCTAGATTTTTTCCAAGGAGAATATTAGAACTCTTTATATATATATATATATATATTTTTTTTTTTTTTTCCATAGCTGGGGGGGGCGGGGCAAGAAACCTGAGATAAGTATGAAAACCACATTACCTCTTTTCAGTGGAAAGTAGGAAGGAGTTTATTGGTGGTTGTTTGAACTGCAACTGATGGTACATGTCAGCTGAAATAAGGGCTACACAACTGTTTGTCTATATAAAGAAATGCATCAATAACATCATACTAACTTGAGGTAGCAAGTAAAGGGGTTTATGACACCTAATCTCTCAATTTCCACAGTGACTCTCTACTCCTGTTGTTGATTATCTATCAAACTATGCTTTTGATGGGTTTCAGAGACCTTAAAACAGACTAGGAACATTCCAGCACAGACAAAAACATCTGGCAATGGCATTTGTCATTGCATAGCAAGCTCCGGTAGGATACAACACAGGTACTAAGACAAACCTGTGAAGAGCACTTCCACAAATTCATATCCATGATGAAAAGCATTTTGAAAAACAAAACCAAACAACAACAACAAAAAAACAGAAACCAAAACAAAACACACACACAGAAACAAACCAATCAACAAACCAACCTATGTTTTACAGATCTGGGTGTTACTGCTGAAAGCTACAAAAAAGGGAGGGGAAAGACAGGGGAGTTTTTGAACATCTGAAAATGATTTTGCTCCAACTACAAAGAACTCCAGAACAGGGAGTCTATCTGAAAAGAGCAAATACATGCAGCTCTATTTAGGATTTCATCTGGCTACGTTTATTCACTTCATATGGGCTGGTGAGCTCAGTCAGACTGATGCATCTTGCATTAAACTCAAATCCCTGAAGAACTGAACTGTAAAGTTTTGGGAAAAGGTACATTTAAGGTGGCAGGAAAATGGAACAGACAGCCTTAATTATGAAGTCCAGAGCAGCTGGACTGTGATGGCCTGCTTCTGGGAAGAAATCATAAACATACAACCTGAGGAAATGTATTGGACGGGTGCAGAACAGGGAGAGCGGGACGTCTTAGAGCACCTGGCTCAGTAGACATGGAATGCGGACAGCAATACAGTGGATGATGTGCAGAGGGGGTGTAAACAGGCTCACAAAGCTGCTCTTTCATTTTCCTTCTGGTTTGACCAAGTTTTATCCCTAGGTCTATGTTACCAAAAAAAATATTGGCCTAGTTAGTCATCTTTAAAACTCAGCTGAGTATCGGTTAGATGACTTTGGAAGCTTCAGAGCTCATTATGTTTAAATACTTGGTGGTCTTTCAACTTTAATATATTCCATGTTATTAAGAAAATGAGAGCTAAATTAGACTTTTCAGGAAGCTTGTTAAGTCCTTAATATTTTTATGAACATAATGAAAACACAAATTATTTTTCTGCTGTTTGACTTGGACTACTGAACAATACAGAGTAAATTGATTTTAGTAACCAGAATTATGCTGTCTCCTCATCTTTACTTTCTCAGCTATTCAACAACAAAAACATTTACTCTTATTTAGTGTTGCAAAACTTTTCTGATTGACACTGTAGGCAAATATTTCCTTTGTTGCTGGATGACTGACAATATGTTTAAAACATATCAATGGTAAATAATATAAAAATATAATATATAGTAGATTAATATATATGTAATATTTCTGAAAACATAAACTTGCAAAATTTAATACAAAAAGCAAACAAGTTTCAATCACAATAAAAATAACATTTACATGTTGTCCAGTGTAATGCATAAGTTGATTCTTTTTCTGGTCTTGATACTCTGCTAACGTTTCTCAGAGTATTAGTTTGTAACCTCACTGGAGTTAACAGTTTGTCAGTGGTTCCAGTAAAAGCCTATTTTTTCACTGTTTTCTAGCCCTGTCATAAAAATTTGGTATGGAATAAAGCTTGCAATCCTAGGTCTGTCTGCAGTAGGAACACATTTAATTTCACTACATTTCCTTTAAATTTTATATTTTCAGTAAAAGATACAAGAAGATGTGTTTGTTGTTTAAGATTTTTACTTTCTAGGAAACAAATGTTTCTATGTTTAAGAAAAAGATAAATAATTTCGTATCAGAAAATAATTATTTCTCCTGGAATCCTAACAGTTGTTGCTAATGGTTGGCTTGTTCTGACTTTATGGACAATGTAAGCCTTATGAACAATGAATTCTTTGGTCTAATTAGGCAAAGTATATGACAGAAAACTTTTATTTTTCTTAGTTCTATTTCGTGCCTTCTTGTCTATGAAATAGTTCCTCCAAGTGAAGACAGCCTCAAGTCTTTCCCAAGTATTATTTCCTGAATGACACTCCTTCCTCACCGTCTTTGCTTGTTCATGAACAATAGATTAATTAAACAAAACAAAAACCAAACCCAAAGATCACTGTCTTCTGGATACTAAAGCACTGAAGGGACCTACATAATTTATGCTTTTCTTGTCAGCAGTCACAGAAGAATCAAAATCGCTTACATTGGCATAACTAGAAAAGGCACAGAGAAAATTCAGTATTAAACTGGACACTGAAACTTAATTCCCAGTGACCTCACCATTAGGACACCATGTCAGCTTCCTGGAATTTCTGCAGCATTCTTTTAGCTTTATTAGATCTGTAAATATGTAGGCTCACTGGAGAACAGAGGCAAAATGTAGATCTTCTCAAAAACTCTGTCCTCCTAAGGGAAGTTTAACAACGGGACATGTACAGACTCAGAAACCATTTTGCATATATGTGGATGTACACACACCTACTCTAGTGAAAGAATGATCTTTATATCCAAGGAAAAAAAAATATTTATCTGACAATTACATTTTTGTTGCTTAATTAACACAGTTTTACTCTTTACTACAGGCTGTGCAAAAGTACGTCCTTGACAGTCTTTCCTCCAGGCACAGTGATTTTGTCTTTTCTCTGTTTCATGACAGTATGGCAAACTACAACTTCAAGATTGTCACAAGACATAAATTACTGGTGAGAAATAGACTTTGCAACATTAAAGCTCTTAAGTACTTTGAAAAGCAGTTCTTCCATCCTAGACTTATTGAACAGTTTCTTTGACAGCGTGGCTATTAGCAGCTGGAGAACAGAGTGTGGGTTACTGCTGGCAAGCCCACAATCGGGCATGCCGGGCAGCCATGCCAATACATGACAGAAGAGAAATGCCTGTAGACATGGCTGCAGAGAGTAGCGATAGTGCACCAAGAGGGACGCGGGAGTTGAGAAAGCTCTGGAGCTGCCAAGAGGCTCATTCATGGAGCCTGAATACTGCGAATCGCACTTCAGCTTTGCTTCTGCCGTGTGAGCAGCCAAATGCACCCATCAGACCCGCTGCATCCAGGCCTTGTTTTTTGGAAACCCGTAACTGGAAGCACCAGCCTAATATTGTTTTTGTGGGCCTTCTGAAGCTATTGTTTTAGCAGGCCTGTTGCTCTCATGAAGAAATCTATTGAAGGCTCAATTATTTTGATTTTATTGGCTCATCCAGTACATTTATAGTTCTTTTTTTTCCCAATCATGCTTTTCTGAATTGACTGTATAATAAGATTTAGTTCACAAAATCATTCAGTTATTACTAAATGTTTGCTTTTGCTCACTAACAAATGCTATTATGTCATTTTTTTAATAATAAAACTGTTACACATTGAAGGCATCAAAAGGTCTGACACGACACATCATGGTTGCACAAACGAACTGGGTTTTTCTGTCAGTTCATGAGTTAGGTTTCCTACACTGAATCTCAGCTCTGAATCTGATTTTTCTGACCCTGTTTTTTGGGGGTTTTTCTACAAAGCCTTGAATTTGGGCTGTATAAAAGTTTGTCTAATCCACTGGTTTTAATCAAAACCACTTCATTATGATTTGATATTGTCTGTCCTAAATAAAAATGAGAATTACAAATGTTATTTCATTGCTAGGTTACTGAGATTCTCAAAGACAATGAAAGTTTGCATTTCAAGCAGGTTTTTATATTGTCTTACTCATAGCCCTGTATGTCTGACTGATACATATTTGTACATATCAAGGGTATGCTACAAAGACATTCTTTATATTACAAGAGGTTGTCAGCCATTCTTATAGCCGCTTGTGTTATTTCTACATGAAATTACAGCTGTACTTCATAAAAATTTCCTCCTTCTAGATCATTAAATCTTCTCAATTACAAATTCCTATTTATCTGCAATACTAAAATGAGACAATTTCTCCACTGTTTCAATCTCTATTTTTTCTAATTCACAACAATTAGGTAAAATCACACCCTCCTTATTAAGTTTAAAATTATAGCAACATCAAGGTTTTAACAACCAACTCAGAATACATTAAAAATTGTATGGTGGAATTCACTTAGATGAGTAACCACTGCAATATCTAGTGAACTAAGATGTCAAATCAGAATTGAGATTTGAAGAGTCATTTCTTACTTGCCATTACAATTAAAAAAAAAAAAATAGAAAAAATAGAAAAAAAAAATCTCCATATTTTTCTCTGCATTGAACATTGCATAATTTGCCTGCACAGTTCTCCCTCACAAGCAGTCATTGAGATCAGGAGGTTAATACAACTCAAAGCAAGTTTGACAGCTTTATCGAGTCCCAAGAACATCTAAATAAGATAAAAAATATATTGGACATTCTTTCTTCTGATTAAGTGCACATCTATTCCTAAGTACTAGAAATAAAAGAATAAGGGCTTTTCACCACAGCAAATTATATTTGAAATGTCTATTTGGTAGTTTCTTATGTCTTCCCCTGGGGCCTATAGTAAAACCATTGTAAGAGAACAGGTAATATACCAAAATGAATCACTGGTCCAGCACCCTGTAGAAACTTCTCCAAGCAACTGCTGTAGTTATAGATTGAATCTCCAGGTACTATCAAATGATACAAAAATCTTAAAGACTATTTAGAGATTACTGGCTATCATCATTCTATTTTATGGCCTTTCTAAAACAAATATTCCTTGAGTACAGCCACTGAGAACCCATTGTAATGTAAGAGCTACTATGAAACTAGTTATTTTTAAATGCTTAGGTAGTGGGGAAAAAAAACCTTTCAATTTAATAGCAAAACATTAATGCAACCAGTTTATTGTGAATTACTTTGATATTTTGCAATGCCTTTACATCACAGTGCTACCCTAATTTATGGAGAAATTTGTCCTTCTTTGTGCCTCTTTCTTTGTGCTTCTGGGCATGATAACAGTGCAAAGTATTGCTGTAGTCTGCAAATGTCTGTTATCAGGAAAGTAGTGTTTGGGAAGGGAAGTAGTTAGCAAACTAAACACACCCAATACAGGATTCATTCAGAATATGGATCTCACTTGCTATCTCACTGTCTCTGTGTCGGGCAAGTAGCATAACATTTGCAAATGCAGAATCATCTTACATTTCATGCATGGTATAAACCAAAATATTCATAATACCCCATTCATTTTTGTTGAGTGTACTATCTTTAACAATGTTTCCTGACAGCTTTTAGACAGTTCTCCCGCATGTCTGTCACTGAGGCATATGTGCAACATATCTGCCCTTATACATTATGCAAATCTTAGTAGAGAATTTGCTTATGCTTTTGATAGGCAAAACCTAGGAAAATCTAAATAACAAAATGAAACATATTATTTCCCTTAGCTGTTTTAGAAATGGGTTTTGTTTTAAATGGTAGATTATTCCCTAAGTGTGGACTTTGTAGAAGGTCTTTTATTTATGCTTGTGTTCTAAATCCAAGTGTATACTTCTCACTCTACAAAAAGAATCTGCTGGAGACAGTACTTAGGAATCCAAAATTAAATTGTCCTCCTCACCTGTAGCTGAGCAAGTCCCAATCTGTGGGGATGTTAGACTAGAAGAATGATCTTGGAAAGGTTATTTAAGCTTGTATATAGTTAAAAGCTCTCAGTCATTGAAACTTCTCCTGGATGTAGGACGGAGGAGGACTAACTAGCATTAGAAATTGATTGACATACTTAGATGATCACTTGCAGACTCTAATGAGTCTACATGTGAGTGACAGCAAAGAGGGGTCTCTCTTGAAATTTAACGAATGCAGCATTTTAGGGTTTGATATTGTAGGGTTCATTAGTCACCCATTTGTCTTGGACTTGTTTGTCTGTTCCTTTTTTCTCACTTTTAGAGGTGTGCAATGTTTTGCAGGAGAAAGGAAGCATTCATAATTACTTGTACTGCTCTTGATTTTCCTCTTAGTATATTAGACACCACAAAAGAGATTACTGGTGTATGCATCACATCCCTTATCAGAGGCATTGCACCTAAGCACCATAAGTATTAAGGAGAACCATTTGACTCCACACACAAAAAAATAATAGAGGTCTTAGCATTACTAGGGGTTAAGAGTAGTGCATGACAAACCATAGCCAAGCTTTTAATTTATAAGTATTTCCTCATTTGCTTTATTTCATATTGGTGATTAGCAGCCCAATTTTAAAACTGGTAACAAATACAAGTGAAAATTTCCATAATGTTTTGGCTGAAAATGTAGCTGTTTAATACAAATATTTCTAATTCATACTATTTTTAGAGAACAGAAGAATCTTTCTTGGCATATTCTATTTATTTCTTGAAAAATTGGACAGATAATCTGATCACGTACTAACTCTCCCCAAATATAAACAAAAAGTCTTACTGCCCTAATCCACAATGTCATTAGTAAAAAAATCATCTTTCCAAAGCATCTGGAAAACATAATTTGAGCTTTCAATATATTATTTGTAGAAGGATTCCAAATAAAAGCGAGGCTGTAAAAGTCTCTCTGGTCTCAAATCGTGCTACTGGAAACAATTATCCATCCCTTACAAGTAACAGGCAATAAAAAACCACAAACAATGGACTCTTTAAATATAAAATAACACATTATTTTAACGAAGAGTTTTATTGTTCAGGCTGAAAAACAAACAAACAAATAAAAAAACAACAACAACAAAAACCCACCTCTTTAATGTTCTTATTAAACTCTGAGGATCTAGAAATGTTGTATGTAAATAAAGTAACTAATCAAGACATTAAAAAATCAAAGACACCACAAAGATAGAAATGCCATTTTAATTTTAGGTATACAGCTAATTCATGGGCCTTCATGAAAGAAAATCAAACACTCCTACATTGAAAAACAGGAACTTGAGGAATAATCATGAAGGTTTTTAGCTTATTGCGTTCAGCTCTGTAACTTCCCATAACAATCTAGAACACAGGGGTAATGTATTTCCAGTAACACAGCAAACATGTTTGTAAATAGCCCGGTGTCACTAAGTAGGATGGGTTTTTCTAGTTTGATTTGGATATTTTTGCAAGAATTTCTAAGCCTTTACTGCAATATTTTGCTACTAGTAAAGTAGAAAAAATTAAAGAGAATTAAGGTCCTCTCTTTGCCACCCTTTATTGTGTTTTAGTTGATGTTTTACCCAGAATAGGAAACTTTAATATAATAAATATCCATCCTTCCTTCCTAGAGGATCATAAAAAGTTCTGTACTTGAAATTTATCGCCAGTGAATATGCTTTAAGCTCTGAAACACATCTGAAAAAAAGTATTTTAATTAAAATTGGTCTTTATTGGCCTTTTGACAGTCAAAACTGTCACTCCAAAAAGAGATTAACAACAGGAATTATGGGGGGTTGCAGAGCTATCAGCAATTTTGTTATCTTGACTCCTCTCTGAACTAATTCATTAAGATGAACTTTCCATATATCTGTTTAAAGAGCATGACTCTGCACAGCTCTGTCCATCCTAACTGTGAAATGGGTGCTACACCCTGTTACAGTAATATTTGTTGTGGCCACTGCAACTCAGAACTAGGAAATGCAACCCTTTGTGCTTGCTGTGGCAAACTCAACATGACTATTCAACTCAAAGTAAAACTCACAAGCTGCAGAGAAAATTTACTCTTTATGAATGAAACCTATCTATCATAGATTTAACATATTATGTGTATGCAGATTTTATGTTTCTCCTCACAGTTCAATTGCTGAGGAGGAATACTCTTCTAACAAATGAAAACTTCAGCCAGATCTGAATATGTTTTTAAAACAGTCATTTCACTGTGTGATGAAAATGAATATCACACATTCTGTTAAAAGCAAAAAAAAAAAAGAAAAACCCTCTACCCTAATACACAAGAACAATAGTGTTTTCCAAATAATTCTAAAGGAATATATTGCTAACTGTTAATGGTTTGAAATAACATGACCTAAGAGTTCAAATGTTTACTCTAATCTAACAATAAAAGGAAAAGTCATACATTTATGATTTTGTAATGCATGGTGTGCTCCCATGCTGTTTTTATATATTATGTGTATACTCTGTTAATCCATCTGTCCCTCCATAGCTGTAGTCTGGCACCAGCAGAATTATCTCTGAAAAGAATGTAAATTCCATAACACAGCTGCAAGCACAAAGGCACATGACTACTGTCAGACAAAATGACAAATGTTCACATTATATGGCTCTAATTTCTGAGTAAGTGGTTCTTACCTTTCATTTTTGTGGCCTGAAGAATGGGAGTGATTGTGTATCATTGCAAACCTGCATGAGATTGGTATTTGAGAGGGAAGGAAGATTGAAGTTGCATGCCCTTCTATTAAATTGCAGGTGTACTCATTGACACTCACCTTTTCTTTCTTTGTAACAGCGATTGGCTGTGTTAATTTGACTGTGTGGAACTTTACATGAGGAGGGCTGACAGCAACATCATTAAAAACAACTATAAAGATTTTTTTTTTTAAATAATGTTCCACACTCAGGGGGAGGGGAAGGGTGGTGGTACAGGGTGTGGGGTGGTATAGGCAATTGGTATTTCTGATTCAAAGACTTAGTCTTACCATATGCTAATGCAAAAAAATTCACACACTGCTATGAATTTTTTAATCCTCTATATGCATCTTTAATCTGACTACAGCAAACTCTATTGCCTACTTTTTGGTGAACTTTTATAATCAAGTGAACTCCAGATCCAGCCAAAGGAATCAGCTTGAGGAAGATGCTGAACTTAACCTCCAGCACCTAGGTAAGTGTCTTTGTATCTAAGGTCTGAGATACAGCATGTCTAACATATACAGTTGTGCCTATAACTCTGTCTCCCTTCCCTGCAAAACAACAAGGGAAGGGGAATCAAGTCACCTTAAAGTAAGTGTTTAGGGACTTGATTCATTTGCCTGAAGACATATATTGGCATTTGAAATGTCCTGTGATATCTGAAACACCCAGGTTAGGCTGGCCAATGTGATGCGGGACCTATGGGAGGTCTGTGCCATTATGGACAGGCATTTGGAGAACAGAAAGCATATCCTAGGGCAAATTAAATTACATCAGATGCCCTTCCCTAGGCAACCAAATCATATCAGGCCAATAGCCTGTAGCCCTTCAGAGACAATGCAAGCCACCAATCCTAGTCCTTCCCAAGTCGTTAAGATGTTATATTAGCTAGAATTTTAGTTAGACCAAGAGTACACGTGTTTGAAGAAAATCTCTCAGTCATCGCAATTCACTGTGCAGTAGTTGCATGGCAGAGCAGACTTTGAACATGCTACCTGGATTCCTTCTGGAGGAAACTGAGCCAAATGACACACTCATGAAGTGAATCTAGTGCAACCTAACTGCTAATGAGTATCCAGTCTCTGAAGTCAGAGTACAGCTAAGTCTAAGTAAGAAATAAGGATGGATGTTGGGACCTCAGCACCACCTGTTTCATTCTGCATATGGAATTGCTTTGAGTTGTACTATTAGCTAAAGGAGATAAAACCTTCCCAGTGACTTTGAGCAGAAGTAATATGTCTTCTTTCTACTAGCCTAACTAGTCTATTTCTATCAAAGAAATAAATGTAAGGATTTCCACGAAAGGAGAGATTCTCTGTCCCCACTACTGAAGCTGGTTTCCCTGCAGCCACTACTGAGGAGCGCTGAGTGGGACAGGCTCTTATCTACAAGGTGCCAAGATGGGAATCCAGATGCAGCCACAGCTCATAGACCGGATTGTGTACACATTCAGACATTAAACACTCATACAGAGAGTGCCTATTTTCTCTGCCTGAGGTCCTCAAGGTCTACAAATTATTCAGGCTTCTGGGGATAAGTAATCTGACAACAGTTTGGCCATGGTTTCTCATTTCCACTTCTCCAACTAGTCCCGTATCTATTTCAGTAGATGTAGAGAGGTCTTTAAAAGGCTTTAACAAAGGCATTAAGAAAGCTACAAAAGGAGTGAAAAATGCTTTGACCTAGGGTATATCACAGGGAAAAAGAATCTGAAGGCTTTGTGATCTAGTTGTCCTCCATATTCAGTGTGTGCTCGAACAAAGAACATTCTAAAAAAAGTAGACAGCAGGTACATAATACAACATTTTTTTCAGGGTAATTAAGCAGACTTCAGACAATGTTGTACTTCATATTTTATTATACCAAAGATATATGGGAGATAGGAAGCTGTGGTCTTGCAACAGAGTACTTCTGAGCATGTGCGGGCACTTGAATTTAAGCATTTAGGAAAATTGTTGGAAAGCCTGAGAGAGTTAGGCAAATATGAAATCACAGAATCACAGAAAGCTACGGATTGGAAGGGACCTCAAAAGATCACCTAGTCCAATCCCCCTGCCGGAGCAGGAACACCTAGATGAGGTTACACAGGAAGGCATCCAGGGGAGTTTTGAACATCTTCAGAGAAGACTCCACAACCCACCTGGGCAGCCTGTCCCAGTGTTCTGTTACCCTCACTGAGAAGAAGCTTCTTCTCAAATTTAAATGGAACCTCTTGTGTTCCAGTTTGCACTCATTACACCTTGTCAAATCAAGTCTCTATGTACTGTTTTCTGATTCTTTCTGGGTTATAAGTTTTTGTGGGATTCAGGAGGAGTAGATCTGGCCTAGGGGATAACTACCATGAGAATCTCTCACTAGTTCTTTCTAAAGTTTGTTAGAAACATTTCTTGTGAAGAAATTTACACATTTGATAGAATTTTGTGTAATTTTTATCAGTTTTGCTAGAAAAACACAGACGGTAATGCATGTAACACACATATACAAACAAACTTTGAGTTAAGGAAACAGGTGTAGTTCATGGCCATGCTGAAAAATGGTTCAAGTCCATCTTAGTTTTGAACCATATCAGTCTCAACAAAAGCCTTGCACAGGGCACTTGATCAAACCTGAACCTGTTTTATGTAGATGTGTACACTACTGCATATAGAAAAAATATGATAATTATACTCAGATTCAGCAGAAATTAGAACAAATTAGTTGATTTCTTCTGTAGCCTTTGAACCCAAGTATCCAAAGCACAAAGGATAATTTCATTGACATGTGTAATTGCTCTCTGTACCTATCCAAGTGCCTCTTTTATCTCAGACTCCAGTACCAGGCTGTTCTTTTGCTTCTCTGCTGTGGGAGACATTCAAATGGCAGACTGTGACTCATGTTCCATTTAGCTCCGAATGGAGCCACAGACACTTGGAAAGATTTACAGCTGCTGTTTGATCCAATCCCAAAACTTGCATTTGTGCTACACTGCATTTGCTCATCAAATTAAATGCTCTTATGAAAAAAAATCTTTACTGTATTATGAATGGTATATGTTTCCAATTATTGTAAAACACAGATGTTACTGTTCTAAATGTATATGTAAATCTTAATGACATATTAAAGTCATGAGAAATTGTTTATAATTCAGAAACTTTTTTCTTGTAATCCAACAGTTCATTAGAACGTTTTTCAATGGTCTGGACTCATGATTTACTGAAAGGTTGTATGAATGTGTGGCAGTATTAATATAAAATTTAATGTTTGGACACTTTCTTGTTTTATGTTCCACAGATCTTGCTTTCCAAATGTATACTATTCATTAATTTTGAATAAACTAGACTGTATTTTGCCCCTTATAAACCAAAGAGATTAAATATTTGTATTTCCCAGAATGCCGATACTTCTAATTTCTGTACAAGCAGCTCTGAGTGGTTTTATAACCTTTTTGCCTCTTAACATAAAATAAAACTTAGGAGAGAATAGGCTAAGATATACAAATCAAACTGAAGTATCAATCCTCACTTATGATTACGGTCAAAATTATGAAGGTTTTTATTAAGCAAACATTTCAAAACAGGTATTGAGCACGGCACCCCTGATTTTGTCTCCACAGCAAATAGAATCCATCCAAATGTTTATCACCCACTTCTGCTTGCTTCGTTTTGGAAAAAGGTTTCAGAATCTCAGTATGAGTCCCTGAAAGCATATAAACGTCTGAGATAAAGCTTGCTGAGAACATGTCCAGTCTGTAATTCCATAAGGTGAAGAGCCAGGAGATGCTTTCCTTCAAAGGCCTTGCACAGCCATCAAAAAAGGTGCCTAGAGCAAAACAGGTTTCTTTAATATTTTCAGGATGGGTTAAAATGGCATAAATCAGAAAAATTTTGACTGCTGCAAGCTATGCTGAAGGTGCATGTGATGATTTTATCAGCATCTTTTAAATTCATATTTCTTGTTAAAATTTACCCCTGTAGGTATTGTGTGTCCATGCCCAGGCAGTGGCCGCAGGGGCTGCGGGGTCTCTGTGAGCAGAAGTCGGGGCTGCCCTGTACCAGACACAGACAATTCCTACTGCTCCAACCACCCACCACAGGGCATGGCTGAGCCTTGCAGTCACCATGGGCGCGCCTCTGGGAAAACATACTTAAGAAAAGGTAAAAAACACTGCACAGTGATTGTGAGAGAGAGGAGTGAGGAAAAAAGTGTGATGCAGAGCCCTGTAGACATCAAGGTGAGAGACGAGGGAGGTGGAAGAGTGAAGTTGAACCTGGAAAGAAGGGTGGGGGGAGGTGTTATGATGTTTGTCTTTGTTTCTCACTATCAAAATCTATTTTAATTGGCAATAAATTAAATTAATTTTCCCCAAGTTATATCTACTTTGCTCATGACAGTAACTTTTAAGTGATTTCCCTGTGTTTATCTTGACCCACGAGACTTTTCATCATTTTCTCCCCCTGTCCTGTTTGTGGTAAATGGGAGGTGCCTGAGGACTGGAGGAAAGCAAATGTCACTCCAGTCTTCAAAAAGGTCAAGAAAGAGGACCCAGGTAACTATAGACTGGTCAGCCTCACCTCTATACCTGGAAAGGAAAGGTGATAGAACAACTTATCCTTGGTGCCATCTCAAGGCATATCAAAGATAAGAGGGTCATTAGGGGCAGTCAACATGGCTTCACCAAGGGGAAGTCATACTTCACCAACCTCGCAGCCTTTTGTGAGGACATAACCAGGTGGATGGATGATGGCAAAGCAGTGGATGTGGTCTACCTTGATTTCAGTAAGGCATTTGACACAGTCTCCTACAGCATCCTTGCTGCTAAACGGAGGAAGTGTAGTCTGGACGATCGGGTAGTGAGGTGGAGTGTGAACTGGCTGAAGGAAACAAGCCAGAGAGCCGTGGTCAATGGGACAGAGTCTAGTTGGAGGCCTGTGTCTAGTGGAGTGCCTCAAGGGTCTGTACTGGGACCAGTACTATTCAATATATTCATCAAGGACTTGAATGAGGGAATAGAGTGCACTGTCAGCAAGTTTGACAATAACACTGGGAGGAGTGACTGACATGCCAGAAGGCTGTGCTGCCATCCAACAAGACCTGGACAGGCTGGAGAGTTGGGCAGGGAAAAAAATAATGAAAACAAGGGCAAGTGTGGAGTCTTGCACCTGGGCAGGAACAACGCCAGGTTCCAGTATAAGTTGGGGAACGACCTGTTATAGATCAGTGTAGGGGAAAGGGACCTGGGATCCTGGTGGACAGCAGGATGACCATGAGCCAGCACTGTGCCCTTGTGGCTAGGATGGCATCCTGGGGTGTAGAAGAAGGTGGGTGGTCAATAGGTTGAGAGAAGTTCTCCTCCCCCTCTACCCTGGTGAGACCGCATCTGAAGTATTGTGTCTAATTCTGGGCCCCTCAGTTCAAGAAGGACAGGGAACTGCTGGAGAGAGTCCAGCACAGAGCCACAAAGATGATTAAGGGAATGGAGCATCTCCCTTATGAGGAAAGGCTGAGGGAGTTGGGTCTCTTTAGCTTGGAGAAGAGGAGACTGAGAGGTGACCTCATTAATGTTTATAAATATTTAAAGGATGAGTGTCAGGAGGATGGAGCCAGGCTCTTCTCAGTGACACACAAGGGACAATGTGTACAAACCAGAACACACGAGATTCCACTTAAATATGAGAAGAAATTTCTTCTCAGTGAGGGTGGTGGAGCACTGGAACAGGCTACCCAGGGGGCTTGTGGAGTCTCTTTCTCTGGAGACATTCAAAACCACGTGGACAGCTTCCTGTGTAACCTCATCTAGGTGTTTCTGCTCCAGCAGGGGGATTGGACTGGATGATCTTTCAAGGTCCCTTCTAATCCCTAACATTCTGTGATTCTCTGAGGAGGGGGAGTAAGACAGTGGCTGTGTGGGAATCTGGCACTGTCCAAGGTCAACCCACCACAGTGCACATCAAACCACCAGTATTGAAGTTAAAGTCCTAGGAGCTGAAAATGTCTTCCCAGCATTTCTAACATAATTCAGCTTCTTAGTTAGAAGGTAAACACTGTTTAGTTATAGTGACATAATGTTAAGGGTGGATTCCAGCAAACAGTATATAAACTACGGATACTCACAATCGTTATGTTCAGTGATAGTCTGCCTAATGCCAACAGGCAAAGAGATGATGAGGATGAGAACAAATCTTAAAAGCTCGGAGGTAAGTTGCTCTGTTAAACTTGGTAGAACTGCCTTCTTTTCTTTGATACCTATAACTGGTTGAGACTCATTCTTTATTGATAGAAATGAGGAGGAAGTGCAAACAAATGTAGAAGTAAATAGGGTGCTAAATATTCTTTTGGGCTAGCAATGCGTTATTGTAACAACATAGTTCCTAATGCTACTCTGCCAGTCAGTAAATACCTCTTTCCATTACAACTGATTATAGATGTTCACAAGCTCTCAGCATTTAAAAAATGTAAATTTAGACACTGTGGTTCCTATATGTCCAATTGGAACCAAAAAACCTACATAAGCAGATATTTTAAAATATCACTGCCATCTTCAACAGGTAAGATAGTTTACTACCTGTCTCCTAACAGGTCATATCTACAATATTTAAGAAGAGTGAGAGTACCATACTCACAAAATGGTAACATTATGCCATTAAAGTGTACATTAGAACTCATTAATGAGGGGCAAAAGCTTGCATTGCTCTTAGCAGTTATTCACAGAATAAAAGATTTGATGGAAATATAATTAATAAACATAAAGCAGCTGAAAACTGATTAATTTGTCTATCAAACAGTTGACTGTAATCTTGTATATTTTATGGCACTCTTGAAATTTCTTCCTTCATTTTTCAACAACATGTGTTTATTTCTATGCGTGTATAATATATATGCTGGACCACAGTACAATGAGCTAAACTAAACTGCTGGTCCTGAAGATTGCCTATTCCACTATTGATTAGTGTCTTGAAACAGCCTCATAAATTGCTGAATACAGACAAGAAAGCAAATTGCACTTTAGTTTGCACAAACACAGCTCAATTATTCTAAATCAGTGTTGAAATTATTTGCCTTGCTCATGATGTATATATTCTGAGAACGCCTCTTAGTCTCACTGATTTGAAAAAGAATGCATCAAAATAGTGTTATGAATACATCAGTTCATTCTAATAAACAGAAATAACCTCAATTTCTTGACTACTGTATCTGTTTTTATTAAAAAAAGAAAATCATATAGGAAAAAATCTATGAACAATCCAAGTTGCAGTGCTTGAAACCACAGTTGATTACGATTTGTAGTATTGATGTGTTTTCTGGCTGAATCTATGAGTCCTACATGTCAGCCTGCATTGTCTGTCTCAGCAGCTAGGGTAGGAATACACTCAGGGTGTAGAAGCTATGGGTACAAATTATCTCAGGCTAAGCTCTGCTAAGAAGTTTGCTCTATCCAACAGACTGGAATGGTTTTGGAAGAAGGTAAGGGAGCTGTGGGAGCGGTTCAGCCACCACCATCTCAAAAATCCACAGGAGAACTTGGAAACTATCAGATGGTGCTTTTCAAACACTTGTGAGGTTCATCTGGTCAAATGTGCATGTCTACAATGCAGATATGTGCAAGCAGGCTAGTTGTCTAAAGTCCTTTCATGACAACTGTCACTTTTACAATGGAATTAATCTTGTCTCAGGACATATCTAAAATTCTTAGGTCAGGCTCTACCAGTCTCTCTTACTGTCCATTGACTGTGCAGAGAGCTTAAAATCATCAACTTGGACATTGTCCTCAAGTATGGGAATCAGCTTTTAACTGAAACACCAAATACATTAGGCTATCCCACGGGACATTCAGCTTGTCCCATAAAGGCACAAATCTCACAGCCACATGCAGATGTCTCTTGTATCCTAGGATATTTCAAAAGGCATTAGGTATTTATGTGAGCAGCTGAGTAGTCCTTACCTATGATCAGCTAAATAGCATTCTATGCTTTAGATTTCCCCATTGACTCATAGACTTCCTTTGACTGTAGTTGTAGACCAATAACACATAACCAGCTCACAGTCTGATGCTGACATTTAGATTCATACAGTTCAGTTTCTATCTCAGACTGAAGCTTCCACGTTTTGGACTTGAACCAGCTACCTGAACATAAGCAGCCAATGTCATTTGAAATTTGACAGGAAGTCTAAGACAGCCTCATTGGCCTGGTACTGTGACAGAGGACTTAGGAAAAACTCATGTCCTTCTCAAGTGACAGGCAGAGGCCAGGTAAGACACCCTATGGCACATCAGATAGCACTAGATTCTCACGTTTAAGAAAGTAGGGGAGTATTCAGATTAAAGATATGGTTCGAGGACCATATTAGATAATATCATAGAATTGTAGAATCAAGATCATCGAGCCAAACCATTAACCTAACACTGGCACCAAACCATGTCCCTAAGAACCTCATCTCCAGGGATGGTGACTCAAATATGAGGTCTCCTAGCTGGCTTCCATCTGCTGCTTCCTGAAGAATGTTTAATGTCTACAGATTATCCTACACAAAAGCGTGTAGTGTTATTTCACTTGTCCTGCAGCATCTTTCTTGGTTTCTCTATACTGTTTCAGAAAGGCATAAGTGTCCTCCCAGTACTGTATGTATGGCTTGGATACCTCAGGACACCTCAAATGACACAAGGCACACCTGAGTCAGTAAATAATCACTGAGATTAGGGTCATATGAGGAAGGATGCAGCCTACCCTTTCCACCAAGGATCAGCTATGAACTAGTACTGCAATATTTAGGCTATTCTGTGCCTGTATGAAAATGCACTACTAAGTGCATTAAATAAGGAGGTTACCTCACAGCAGCATAACAATTAAGCAAGAACTTTTAGAACCATGATTCCGATTTTAGCAGTACATGCACAGTTTCTGCATCACTTCGGGCCTGTACTGGCCTTTAAAAACATTACCATCAGTATTAACTAAACTACATTTAAGATCTTGTGCTTTGTTTTCATTTAAAATTAGAAGTTTTAAACTACAGAATTTGGTGGGGAAAAAAAAAAAAGGCATACAGAATATTACCCTATTTCTTAAAAGCTGTGTTAATATTTGTTCCTGGACAATTAATAAGATTACTTCCTAATTTCCCCCTTTTGCATATGAATAAGAATATAGGTAAGTTAATGTTGAAAATTTCAAATTATGTGTTGAAGTAGATGCAAGTTCTTGTTATTTTCAGTGTCACCTCAGTTCCTTTTAGCTGTCTTCAAATCTGCATTCAATTTTATTTGTATAAAATAGACAATTTTGCAAACAATCTAAACTTTACATGTACAAAACATACCTAATATGACTGCTGTAGGATTATAATGATTACAGTTTCCATTCATATCCCAGGTTGTTAGACATACTGATACATGTCTAGGCATGCTGATATACTTGAATAATACGAGTTATTATTTTCTCCAAAATGGCTTTCAAATGCCCCAGCTTTTAGAATTTTTAAGGTCAACAGAAATGCTAAAGGGGATAACAAATAAATTAATTTATACAGTTAACTGGATAAGGATGTTGTCATTATAGCAAATCAGTATTGCAAATCCTGGTTTTCACCAGGGCACAAAATTGACCTCAGCTTGGATCTTTCAATTCCCATTGAAGGGGGAATTGAACTAAATACTATGGTCATCCTGATCCCAAATTATGTGGTTATTTGCAAAGTACAGGTTGTTTCAAGGGAAGCCTAGTCTGTTTATTTACTGATGCATGTCCAGATGTGCTTTTCAGTCTTCAGAGTACTGAATCAGAAGCAATTCAGATAAGTCCTACATGAATAATTTATCTAGTTCTTACACATTTTTAAGAAGAGAAGGGACTCTGACAATGCACATTAATAACATTGCTAACTGGGACTTGTGTCATAAGTGGTTTGGTCACTGGGCTTGTCATGCTTGCAAAATAGGTGTTTCATTATTCGAAGGTATGCCAGATTGTCAAAACTTACTGAGGAGATCAGAAAATCTGGATGCCTGCTGATTTGTGAGTACCATCAGTAATTTTCTTTCCCAGCTAATGCTGGCTTTGGAGAAAACCTGGCATTTTCAACACAGATGAAAATGTTCCAAATATTGACTGCTCCTCTGTTATGAGATGAAACATTCAGAAGTTCGTTTATTTCTTTTGTGAGCTCATATGATGAATGTGTAAACATTGGTGCGTCCAAATTCACTACGTGAGACAGAACTTAGGCTCCACATATATTTTCAAGCACTCCTTTGTTAATGCAGCACACAAGGCTGAGCAAAGAGGCAAAACTGGGGAGCCAAAGTCTGATTAGATTCATCTAGAATTATGCAATGTCTGTATAAAACTGTAAGCCAGTGTTCAAGCAGGAAGAGTTCGGCTGTCTGAGCAGGTAGCACGCATCATCCCATACTGATGAAAGCCTCCTGGGAACACACAGAGCAGCGCCCAGTCCTGACCACTTGTTCAGGAAGAATGAGTGGAGCAGATACCAAAATAAGCAGCTGGAATAAAAGAGTAGATGAAGAATATTTCTTCTGAGGAGTATGTAAGAGCCTGTTTTCTCTAGTTTAACAAAATGAAAGCTGAAAATAACATGACTACTGTCTGTAAATATGCCAAGCAGGCAAATATCAGGGAGGGACAAGATTCACTTAGATTTAAAGACCAAGTTGGCACAAAAACACAGCTCATAAACCATTAATAAATTTAGGGTACAAATTAGAAAGAGACTTCTAACTGCTAAAGCAGGGATGTTCTGCAACAGCTTTTTAATAGGAGCGTTACCACATTTTCAGGTAGAATGTGATAAGCTTAGAGAGCTTGTTAACTTCATGATGTGCCTGAGTAGTGATTAACTAACCAAAAATTTAACCACCATCTATGGTTCATTTTCTGACCATATATATTCAGATAAGGATACTGCTGTCAAGGACAGCTGCTTATAGATTTATTCACATTATAAAGAACTTCATGAAGTCTCTAATACAACCTCCAGTTGTGTCCTGAAGACATGGAGAGATATTACTTCATCTCTCTGAGTAACCTCTTCCAATGTTTGACAACCCTCATCTAAGTTTCTCCTTACATCCATCAGGATGTCTCATTTCAATTTATGCCCTTTTTGAGTCATTCTTTCACTATACACTGCTGGAAAAAACCTGGTTCACCCTCTTAATAGCCTCCCCATAGAGACTGGGTGCTGCAGTTCAGTTCCCCCAAAGTCATCTATTCTCCAGGTTGGACAACCCCTCTCCCTCATCTTCTCCTCACAGGCCAAGTGGTCCAGCCCTGAGTCATCATGATGGCCATTTGCTGAACTCACTCCAAATACTCACGACTGACCGTTTTGTACTGGAAGCACTGAAACTGAACACAATACGTTAGATGTGGTCTGATGAGAGACAAGTAGAGGGGATAATCCCTTTCTTCATTGTACTGGTCTTGATCCTGTTAATGCAGCTCAAGAGGCTTCTGTGCCTCTTTGCTGCCACGGAACTGTTGGCTCACGCTCAGCTTGCTGTCTATCAGACCCCAAAGTTCCTTTCAACAGAGTTGTACCCCAGCTCTCGGTCCCCAACCTGTACTATTGCAAAAGGTTCTTCTCCACTAGGTGCAAGAATTTGCATGTGTCCTCTGTGAATTTCATAAGATTCCTGTTAGTCTATTTCTCCAGCATAACTAGGCCCTTCTGGGGTGTGGCCCTGACCTTGAGCACTTCAACTGGTCCACAACAGTTTGGTTTGATGTACAGACTCAGTGGCAGTGCACTCTGAGGCCTCTTCCAGGTCACTGATAAAGACTGTAACAAGACAAATCCAAGGACAGACTCTCGCGATACTCCACTCATTACCAACCTCCAGGTAGACTATGACTGTTTAACCACTGTCCTCTGAGCCAAATCATGGAATTAGTTTTTTGCTCATATGGTTGGACACCCATCCAGACTGTAACATCCTAAGTTGATACAATGTCCTGACTTGATTTTTGGTTCTACCTTTCTAGAGAACATTCCAATTCCCTTGTTCAAAACTGACTATTTGTAATTTCTTGAGATTTGTAGAGGAACATTTTAATGAATGATGGGTCTAGAGATCAGAGCTGGCTCCAATTTCAGAGGTAAAGATGTTTCTTTAGTAGGAAAAAATGTACAACTTTACCAATAAAGTAATTTGTTTGAGTAAGGGAGAGTCCCAAGGTACGATTTTCTCTCACCTCGTGCCAGATGTTTAAGAAGCAGCTATTCATCCTGGACTCCCATGGTAGTCAACAGAGAGAAATAGGTTTCACTAGAGGGTGATATTTTTGATCTGTTTTAGACTAAGGAAGAAATAAATCATTCACTGGATACTCTTATTTCTCTCCATGGACCACAGACAGAGTTCTTTAAATGCCTGAATTAGGACAGATTAATCTACTTCCCCATTATTATATCACCCAGAAGTTTCTGATAGATGATACCAATATTCTATCCCTCACTTATGATCTATATGTGCACATAATGAGTATAAAGGGATCAAGCCATGGTAGAGAGCCATCACTAAATTGTGATAAATGGAATTTTTAAAGTTTGAAATTATATAAACTGGTTGTAGTAGGAAAGATGCATTTATACCTTTTGAAGAGAAAAATCAGCGAGGAGCGTGAATATAAATAAAGAGAACCTTTTTCATAATTGTTCTTTATTCAGCTGCATGTTGGAATAAGTTGCAACATGGACTCTCTTTTTCCCCACTGCATATAAAATCATATAGAACCACTCAGGTTGGAAAAGACCTTTAAGACTATTGAGTCCAACTGTAAACCTTAACACTGCCAAGTACACCATCAAACCATCTCCCTAAGCACCACGTCTACATGTCTTTTAAATACCTCCAGAGGTGGTGACTTAACCACTTCCCTGGGAAGCCTGTTTCAATGCCTGACAACCCTTTCTGTGAAGAAAATTTTCCTAATATCCAAGCTAAACCTCCCCTGGCAAAACCTGAGTCCATTTTCTGTCGTCACCTGTTACTTGAGAAAAGAGATTGCTGCCTCCCATGCTACAATCTCCTTTCAGGTTGTTGTAGAGAGTGATAAGGTCTCCCCTCAGCCTCCTTTTCTCCAGGCTGAACAACCCCAGATTCCTCAAGTGCTTCTCACAAGACTGTGAATTCTCTCCAGCACCTCAACATCTTTCTTATAGTGAGGGACCCAAAACTGAAGACAGGATTCAAGGTGTGGCCTCGCCAGTGCCCAGTACAGTGGCATGATCATTTCTCTAGTCCTGTTGGCCACACTATTCCTGATACAGGCCAGGATGCTGTAGGCCTTTTTGACCACTTGGGTACACTGCTGGCTTGTATTCAACTGGTTGTCAATCAACACCCCCAGATCCCTCTCTGCCAAGCAGCTTTCCATTCACTCTCACCGAAGTCTGTAGTGTTGCCTGGGGTTGTTGTGACCCAAGTGCAGGAGCCGGCACTTGATCTCATTGAACCTCATACAATTGGCCTCAACCCATCAATCCAGACTATCCAGATCCCTCTGTAGAGCCTTCCTACTCTCGAGCAGATCAACACTCCCTCTCAACTTAGTGTTGTCTGCGAACTTATTGAGGGTACACTCAGTCCCTGACACTAAACAGAACTGTGCCCAATACCTGATGGTAACCAGAACTAAGCACAATACTGGGCCCTGAGGAACACCACTCATGACCAGCCACTGACTTGATTTAACTCCGTTCACCACAAAACTTTGGGTTTGGTGATCTAGCCAATTTTTACACAGCAAAGAGCACACATACCCAAGCCATAAGCAGCCAGTTTCTCTGGAAGAATGATGTTGGCAACAGTGTCAAAGGTTTCATTGAAGTCCAGGTAAGTGACACCCACAGCCTTTTCCTCATCCACTAAGCAGGTCACCTTGTCATAGAAGGAGATCTGGTTAGTCAAGCACAACCTGCCTTTCATAAACCCATGCTGACTGGGTTTATGGTATAACTTGTTCATGTATGTTCAGCTGAAGTTTCTGCAGAGTGATACATTAAGCTATCCTGTTTTGTTATTACATATATCAATATTGCTCTTAGCAATTTTTTGTTCAAAATTACTGATTGTCCTCCCTGAGTGCTCCTAGATGAACCTGTTTTAGAAGAATTGCTTATTTTTTAAAGATGATTTACCAATTAAGAAATGCAGTAGAAAACAAGTTGCTGACTTCATGAAAATATTCTGCAATGTTTATGTAGCAGGGAGAATGTTATCAATATTATTGTCATCTGAATATCAGTGTAATCTATAGATTGATTTCTGAAACCACAACCTTCTTTGCATATTCCAAAGTGCTAAGTTTTGTACTTACATCTTTGACTTTGCTTAAAACCTTATTCAGAGTTCCATATTGAATGTTAATCTTAGAGATTCTTCTCAGAGAAGTTCTTCAGTGTGTTTCATTTATATTGTGTTTTGACTTAGTTTCAGCTAGAAATAAAGCTATTGTTACCTTACAGAATTAAGTCCAGTACCTTCTCATGAGGAAAAGATAAGATGCATAAATACAACTTCTGTCCAAGCAGATCAGTTCTTCCAGTCTACAGAGGTATACTGAGAAAATATTAGTGGACCTGGAATGATATCTATATGCATATCCTTGTGTTGGATTTTAATATATTATATAGAGTTTTTGATAAGAAATTTGAGTAGAAGTATTTTGCACAACTGTCTAACAGGATGAAAATAGGGAATGAAAGACCTGCCAGCACAAAGAAATTCCCAGATGCTGATAGTAACTATAGAGGGCACATCTGAGACATGTCTTGCAAAGAGAAAGCTGTTAATTTCTTTTATTACTGGTGCCCCAGAATAACCAAAAGTAGAAATGTCTTCACTCTGATTCCTTCCATTGTATGTGAAGCCCAATATATAACAGAAAAAAAAATATAATTCTAATTTTTAATATTATCTGGGTTCTTTCTTGCTACTGAGCTGGCACTGTCTAACCTGGAAATTCATCTTTTCCTGGTTGTGAGTATAGAATGCTTTAGCTGTGACACCAAACACACAGTGAGATAGAGATTCTACTACTATTACAATTTACATCACATGAAACCTTGAGGGAGTCTTATGCACTTCATACCAACCTTTTTTAATATCTCACAGTAATGCCATCTGAGTTACCATTCCTTTAAAGACAAAGTTTGTGCATGTCGTGAAACGAAAATCTAAAAGAAGTTTCGGAAGGCATAACTACCTCTTGAAGTATTGTGCTCACTAGCTTGCTGATTCAGTCAGAATAAAAGAGCACAAATCTCCAGCATTTTTATTTCAAAAAATGTTACAAAATGTAGTAAAAAGTTTTCTACCGAAAGTATGGTTATACTTAATAATCTCATTGCTTGATCACTGGCAAAAGCTTAATTTCACAGACTGCCACTGAAAATCATAAGCAGGATAAAAATTTACATTCAAATTTTTTTTCTAGTCCTCATCTCCTCATTATGGCTAAACATTGGAGGCTCTTTCATGTCCTTTTATGGAACTGAACATGTCAGACTCTGTCCTTTGGTTTTAATCTCAATTACTCTGTCACTGATACATGCAATCTTACCATGCATAGAGCCATCCATAGAGCAGGTACCAAAACATTCTTCAAACCATCAGCGTAGACCGCACATCTATTGCCAGCTCTCTACATTTTCTCTGTTGCATGGAAGAATCTATCCTTGTTCCTCCTCTTAAAGCTCTTTGCAATATCTCCTGTTCTTGCTATCATTCATTCATTTGTGGGAACCTGCCACCATTTCCTTTGCCAGCCTTATTTGTAAACTTTTGGGTTTTTTTCCCTGCTCCCTGTAGGCCTCCACAAATATTCTTCTTTTTTTTTTCCTCTTAAAAGCTCTTGATATCTGTAATACATATAAAAATCCACACAGTTGTTAAACTCCCAATATGCTAAGTACAATACTGGATCATTGTTTAACTTTCCTTTCTGTTAATCTGAATTTGACTTTATTTTTCTGGTTTAGGTAATAAGCTGTAAAGGTAGGGACCCTGAAACTACTGTAGAGACCATCTGTCTGTTCTGATTTCCTGCACTGACAAGCACCACAGGGTCATAACGTGCATAGGGATCTGAACAGTGTCATGGTCATAAAAATTACAGCCAGAAATAGTGTTAGGAACTAAATGCAAACCAGTGTCTGTTAAGTAACATTAAACCTAGAGACAAATAAATAACAGTAAGTGATAGGTAAATAGCCCCTAATCTATCCCTTCTGATTTCATTTGCCTACACATCAAGGGTTTTTTGCCTATCTAGCAAAATTTTGCCTATCAGGCAAAACACCTGTGCACTGTAAATTCTCCGTAGAATAGAAATTATTCTGAGAGTTATTTGTGTTGCTGTGTTTACAAACCTGAATTTCTAGATATTCTTGAAAGAATAAACAGGTAAACTCCAGAGCTTTATCAGATTACAAAGCATTAAGAACTAGCAGAGCAATTAATGGAGAATGAGAAAACTTTCTGTTACTGAGTGTATTGAGGAGGTGTGTCTAGTTACCCAGACAGTAGTATGAAAGTGTTTCCCTTCTATACATATTAGAGATTTAACATTGTAATATTTTAAAGGCCTCTTTTCACATTCCAGACTGCAGGCTTCCAGAAATAGTCTTTTAACAAGAATATTACTAAACCTTTAATCTTTTTTTCCCTACAACTGTAATGTTCTTCCCACAGAAGAAAATCTCTTTCTTCACTGATGCAGTGTGGCTAATCATTAGTTACTTTCCTTTACAAAGCTGCAGAATCATTATAAAAATGTGAGTAGCTAGCACTTAGACTTCTAACATAAAGCCACCTAAAGCCATTGGAAATATGAACCCTGAACTCCTGTGTGCTCTGAACATGCATTGTTAAGGCACAAAGAAACTGATGGCATTCGTAAGTATATTCACAACACTTCTTTATGCCACACAGCATCCATTTTATATATGATTATGTGTGATGAGCAACAGAGAGCATGAAGTACTTGTAGAGAACAGAGCACCCAATATTTGAAAATTCCAGAAAAGCAAGTGATAAAATTTTGCTGAGCAAACTACAATGGCTTAAATGCCAATAATAGTTTGTGCATCATTCTGTAGTCAATATTGACAGCAAGAATAAAATAAACCAATACAAAAGTGAAAGAAAGCAAAATCATCAACAATAATTATATTGGTGAATTTGAGAGTAAACATGTCTTTGCCTTGGTGCTTAGGTAAACAAATATAAAAAAACAACCAAGTGAAACTGGGAGGCAGGAATTTTATAGTACATTGTGCCAAGATATTGGTTAATTCTGCAGAATTTATGATATTTTGGCAGAGTGAAAGATATTAAGTGGGGAGTGTAGTGAACCAGCCTTTTAGCAACTAAACAATATTAACACCAAGATAAGATTTTGCATTCTGATTCCTTTTTCATATAGAGGAAATAAATATAATCTGTCTTGTATTCGAGTGTAACAGATACAATCACTGAATTTTACAATCATTTCATTCTGTCAAGTGCATGGTTTCTATTATGCTTAATTCTCTCTCAGGTATTCTGGATAAATGACTCATAATCACTTCCTAGAATATTTCAGTTCAAATCATGTAGGGATTACATGAAACTAAATGTTAGCTAATTTAAGTTCGCCCATTGCATTTGAATAGAAATATACCATGGATGATTTGATACTTAATGCAAAATTTATTTTAGGCAGTTACAAAAAGGCCAAAGAGAAATCCTGCATTCTGGAAGAACTGAGCAGAAGGTCTCATGAGGAACAGATTGAAGTAACAAGGCAATGCAGTGGTGTTGATACCTCCAAGGATTCTTCTTGGGTAGATCCCTAATCCTGTCACAAACTTGCTCTCTCCTGTTGAGGGCCAGATGCAGCGTGGTTCATGCAGCTACGCCTCTGGTCATGGTCAGAGAGCATAAACTCCCTTCCACTTCTATCTGCTATTGTGGTGGATGAAGTGTTGTTGCCTGAAGTGTGTCACCACCCCACACCGCTACTGAACATGATCACTCCTTTTCAGCTGTTTCTATGTGGATTTTATATGCTATGATAGTCAAAAACAAGTCTTCTGTGTTAGTGCTTTAACAAGTGCACCCTTTTTATAGTGAAGTTCTGCTTAGATTTTCAGAGTCGATGTAATGTTAAGACTTTAAAAGTGTTCCTTCATGCTAATCCAATGAATAGGGTGATTCCACTATACAGTAGGAAGTTAGTGATTGCAAATCTGGAAAATCAAATAATGAATGATGCATGTGATATTCTACAAAAAAAGCACAATGTAGGAAAGAATTGCATCAGATGTGTACATAGCAGAAATGGGATCTAAGAAGAATTACAGAAGTTACATACCTTAATTCATTCATTTCACCTAAAAAAAAAAAAAAAATTAAAAAAAAAAAAAGTTGCTAGGCTCAAACACTGTAAGAAAAGTGATGGATCCCAGCACAAAATGGACATTATTCACCAGGCATCCAGCATAGATTTTCTCATAATTTTCTCCATTTTTGATAAACTTATTCTATGATAGATGAAAGGGATTCTCTTTCTGCAGGCTGCTGTTAGTGACCCAGCCTTATTTACCTGTCTCTAAAAGATCCTGCAAGTGGTGGAAGTAGGAATCAATACAATTGTCAATATTGTTCTCTTTGAGTTATTTTGGACACACTGTAAATGCAGAATTCTATTTCAAAAAGGAAATTACTCGTATTGTGCATCACTTCTCTCCAGGATTATTACATACTGTGGATATTTTTCTCTAAATATCACATTTGTAGCTTCTATTTTGAATAATTTCTATTTTATAAAGCCCACTATTGTTTTGCTGCACAGGTTTCCATTCTTTTTTTCCTGACATTGAACTTATATTTATTCCAATTATAATTCCATGAAAAACCTCCATATTTAATTTTGTAGCTGTGTGGATTCACAATTTTTTCTCTGTAACCCACATGCAGATATGAACACTATTTCATGCAACTTAATTTCAATCAGGCACATGAATATGCTTGGAAGACCTTTGATTAACAGACAACTGATATAAACCTGTTGTGTCATCCTTTAAAAGAGAGGTTTCTGCTATATAAACTTTGGATGTAGAAAGTGAACTTCTTCAGAAGTATTTAGGTAACTTCCAAAAACAATTCCTATCAGGAAGCATAATAGGTTGTCCTTTTTATCATAGAATCGTAGAACCATTTTGGTTGGAAAAGACGCTCAGGATCATCAAGTCCAACCATAACCTAACTCTAGCACTAAAACGTATCGCTAAGAGCCTTTTAAACACCTCCAGGGATGATTATTCCACCACTTACTCGGGCAGCCTGTTCCAATGCCTGACAACCCCTTCTGTGAGGAAAATTTTCCTAATATCCAATCTAAACCTTCCCTGGCACAACTTGAGGCCATTTCCTGTTGTTCTATCACTTGCTACTTGGGAAAATAGACCAACACCCTCTGTGCTACAACCTTCTTTAAGATAGCTGTAGACAGCGATAAGGTCTCTCCTCAGCCTCCTTTTCTCCAGGTTAAACAGCCTCAGTTCCCTCAACTGCTCCTCATAAGACTTGTGCTCCAGACCCCTCACCAGCTTCATTGCCCTCCTCTGCACTCCTCCTAGTACCTCAATGTCTTTCTTATGATGAGGCGCCCAAAATTGAAAACAGGATTCAAAGTGAGACCTCACCAGCACCAAGTACAGCAGCACAATCACTTCTCTAGTCCTGCGGACCACACTATTCCCGATACAAACCAGTATGCTGTTAGCATTTTTGGCCACCTGGGCACACTGCTGGCTTGCATTTAGCTGGCTGTCAATCAACACCCCCAGATCCCTCTCTGCCAGGCAGCTTTCCAGACACTCTTCTCTGAGCCTGTAGCACTCCCTGGGTCTGTTATGACCCAAGTGCAGGACCCAGCACTTGGTCTTGTTAAACCTTGTAAAATTGGCCTCAGTCCAACAATCCAACCAGTCCAGATCCCTCCCAGTTTTGTGTCATCTGCAAGCTTACTAAGAGTGCACGCAATCCCCCATTCAGATCGTTGATAAAGAGATTAAACAGAACTGGCCCCAATACTGAGCACTGCGGAACATCACTCATGACAGGTTGCCAACTAGATTTGGCTCTGTTCACAGCTCTTTGGGCCCCTTTCTCCAGCCAGTTTTATATCCATCAAAGAGTACCCCCATCCAGGCCATGAGCTGCCAACTTCTCCAGGAGAATGCTGTGGGATATGGTGTCAAAGGCTTTACTGAAGTCTAAGTACACAACATCCATGGCCTTTCCCTCATCTACTAGATGGGTCACCTTGTTGTAGAATGAGATCAGATTGGTCAAACAGGACCTGCCTTTCATAAACCCATGTTGGCCGGACTTGATTGTATGGTTTTCTTGTATGTGCCATGTGATGTCACTCAGGATGATCTGCTCCATGACCTTGTCTGGCACCAAGGTTAGACTGACACGTCTGTAGTTCCCTGGATCCTCCTTCTGGCCCTTCTTATAGATGGGCATCACGTTAGCCAACTTCCAGTCAACGGAGACCTCCCCAGTTAGCCTGGATTGCTGATAGATAATGGAAAGTGGTTTAGAGATCACCTCCACCAGCTCCCTCAGCATCCTCGGGTGTATTCCACCTGGCCCCAGAGACCTGTGGGTGTCCAAGTGGTGTAGCAGGTTGCTAACTATTTCCCCTTGGATTATTTGTACCCATTCTTGTCTTCTGGCTCAGGGGTCTGGATACCTGGAGCACAACCGTCCTGACTATTTAAGACTGAGGTGAAGAAGGCATTTAGTACCTCAGTCTTTCCCTCATCTTCTGTGACTATGTTTCCCCCTGCATCCATCAGGGGATGGATCTTAGTGCTTGTGACAGCTCTACTTGTTGGTTGTTGTGTTTCTGACTTTATATAGTATCACGTACTGGAATTCTATTTTTTGTTTCAAGAAAACAGAAAAAAAAACAAAGGAATGTTATCTTGTCCTTTATTAATTCAGTAAGGTGACATTCAATCATTAATAGAGTTCCTTCCACACTATTTTTAATTAAAAACAAACAAACAAACAAACAAACAAACATTATGACCATTCCTATTTATTCTGACAAACAAATAATTTAAATATGTCATGAGAATAGGTGAAAGGGTATAATCCTTCTTCATGAAGACAATCTCACTATTGCACATCCACAAGATACTTCTGTCCTTTTTCACTGTTAACATTACATACAGCTCAATCTTTGCCTGACTGATGCAGTAGTGAGTGCACATGTAATGGCCAGTGCTGCTGAAGCCTGTCGATTAGAATTTATCTGAGCAGCCCAAAGGAGTGCGGAGCAGAGAACATTTTCTGCTGAGCTACACAGGAACACTTTGCAGCTCCACTTAGTTCTTCCTGCTGATGGCAGCATAAATGCTAACCAGCTGGAGAGTAAACCATGCTCCTCAAGGACTTGGCCCTGCGATGTGTGGGTGCCTGCAATAAACTGTCACTCTTCCAAGCACTCTTTTGGAGACAGTAACCTGCTGCTTAAGGAAAGGAGTTTGTTGTCTCCTGGCTTTTCCTCATTAAAGAAAAAGTTCAGCGCAGGATTTTTTTGTTTTGTTTTGTTTTTTCTTTGTTGTTGTTGTTTTTGTTTGTTTGTTTGTTTGGGGATTGTTTTGTTTGTTTGTTCACAGACTGGCTCTGATCACAATGATGCAGTATCTATTAATAATGATAAATAAGAAAGAGAAAATTTTACTGCCTGCTTTTTTCAGAGGAAGGGACATAATTAGGCTTTTTGAACCCACTTATTAATATAAGCCTGAATCCTTTCCCACAGTAATCTCAAAAGCTGACTTATGCATGCATACTTCTTGTAGAGTAAGTATTTATTACTTCTGCAGATGGCTGTAAAATCAGAAGAGCAGTAAACACAAAAGAAAGTCCAACCAAACTGATGGTGATCCGAGACATCAGTGCAATCAGTTGACCTGGTGATGAACATAATATGGAGCCAGATAAGTAAATTAGGAGGAGCAAAAACTGCATCAGACAGCATAGAGAGAAAATAAAGAACATAAATTAGCAGCCTTCCCCACTGGACTGAATAATCCAAAAGTCTTGTGACAATACTTGTGAATGGTCATGTAATTTGGCTGCTTTGTAATACACAAGGGCACAGGGACAGAATTAAAGTAGCAACATTCTTCTATTTCAGAAATTACTTTTTAAAAAATTGTCATGGATTTTTTAATATGGCAGGATTTGTTTGGAGATTTTGTATATAATTTATATGAATCTCAGTAAGTTATCAATTTATAATCTTGGTGCAGAGAGATCAGAATAATAAACTGCAAATCATTTCCAAACTATTGTCACTGGTATTCATCCATTTTTCTTCTGAATCCCTCTTCAGATATTGCTTCTTCCATATAAATCATAAATACTAACTTATTCCACTATTTCTTTAAAAGTATAGCTTATGGACCTCTAATAGAATTAGTACTTTATGACCATACTATTCTTTGACTTGAAAAATGCTGATCTGTATTCAATAAATACATTAACATTTGGAATGCAAATATATCTGCAATTGTTCTTCACTCAGTTGAAATTTTAACAGAGGATGAATCTGTTGGCTTGATCTTGGAAAGCTGAGTTAAACAGTTCTGTGCTTCCAGATCCCTTATTAGATATCTTACCAATTTTTAGTGATAGTCCTTATCAGCCTGGAAAATTCACCTGGAAATATTACCAAAGAAAACCATCTCATATATCCTGTGATCTTCCTGGTACATTTTATTCCATTCAGACCTGAAGATGCCAAGAAGCAATGTTTTCATTCCAAGATACAGGATCATTTAATAAGGTTGCCACATGACAAGGAACTAAAAGTAAAGCAACCCAAAATCTAACTGCTACAAATATAAAATGTATGACTTTAAGATTGGAAAGTCTGAGCGATCTCTTTGTTTGTTTCCATCAGTTTATCTGTTTCTACTTGGAAACTTCACTTAAAGATGAAAAACATCAGTTACTTATGAACATTCAATAACTCTTAAAAAGGAAAATGTAGGCATAAAGCCATTTGGAAACTGGACTTTGAGATTCAGCAAATTCCTTTTCTTCCATAACACCTCATCCTTGCAGTAAGCCATAAAGCATGGAGGGTAAGCTTTGAATTTCGCCAATATTTTTCTAGAACAAGAGGTACTTAGCATTCAGTCAGAACAGTGGCTATTTCAGATTAAGAACAAGAAGAAAAGTTGAGTTTTGTTGCATCTTTCTCTCCTGGTAGGATTTCTTGACAATAAAATTGGCTTCAAAATCCTGCAGGCATTATGGGCATCTTAATATTGACTGGATGAACCTCTAGGGATCTCTGAATGTCGTAGCAACAAAATACTAAAAAGCTGAGCTACAAGAGAGTAGAGTTGAATAGAGGACACTTCCTAATCTGGTCAGATTTTCTCTCGTTTCTTGTAGGGAGTTTCAGGAAATTAAAAAAAAAAAAAATAATAAACTGACTAATGTTTTTAAAATACATAATAGCAATTAGCGGAAGGACTATAATTAAGAATTTTTATTACAATATCTTTGAGTTATCACTATAATAGAGTAACATGAGAGACATTTTTGAATACTTAAATCATACCAAATTAATATGCTAATCCTAACATTTTATTAAAGTTTTTGTTTGCAATAATATATCTTGCTGAAACAATGTCATGTGGCTACTTTATTTTATTTCTTTTATCTGAGTTATAGCACTACTTTTATTCATAGTGAAAGGCACCATACAATCTGAAGTGTCCTCAACATGTGCATTGAAACAGAAACAATCTCATTGATTCACTGGCCACTTGAGACTAAAATAATTACCCAATTGAAATATATTTTGTAATTTGGCTGCTCTTGCAAAGATAAGAGCTAGTTAGAGAGAGCCAAACTGAGAGAATCAAAAATGATCAGGGGTCAATGAACCCATGATCCACAATGGAAGATTCAATTAACAGGTTATTTAGCATAAACTTAAAAAATAAAGAGAAAGGAATTCACAAGGTGTCTTCATACTTTACTGGTTTTCTATTAATTCAGCTATTATGGTGATAATTTAAACTACCTAAATTCCTTCTCTGGTAAGGGTCTAGTTTGTTGTTCCAATATGCTTTTAATAAACGTCACTACTGGATTTCTCAAATGAAAGCATCAAGCTTAACATAAAATTATATATAATATTATACATATTATATACCAGCACCTATACAAACAGAAATTGAATATTTTTTGAGTACTTGAAGTATCTCAAGATTTTAGCAATGCAGTAGGGATCCTCAGTATTCTCTAGATGATCGTTGATAAAGACCACATTAGTTCAAAATCGAGAAAAACTAAAAAAAATCATACAGCTAAAAGCAAGCAACCTTCTCAAACATGCCTGTAACTTCAGTCAGTCTCCTAAAATTCAAGAGGAAACTCAGGACTGAAGGACAAATAAACCCTGGAGTTTTTCAACTCAGTCACCAACTACCTTCATACCAAAATATTTTGAAGTGAGATCTTCACAGAGCTGCATTACTATTGGGCCCCTTTCCTGGGAGCTGCACACCGAACAAGCTTTTATGATTTACATTTTATTTTTATTCATGTCTTCCCATTTGTTGCTACTGAGAGAGACTGGAGCAATATTTTCATGTCTATAGTGATTTCATAATAAAGACTTTTAAGTAGACACAGATTTGTTTCAACATACAGAAGGCTTACACCATGTCTTTGTATTATTTTTTTAATTATCCTTTCTCAGTTCCAGCAGAACTCCCCCTCTTTCTTCCTGTTTTTCTCTTCCCATGCATTCCTAATGTGGCAACTGTTTAACGTACAGAATAGCTGAACATTGATATACCAGTGAGGATGAAGTAACAGTGGATAATGTTCTGCACAACACATATTTTCTGTTAACAGTTTTGGAACTAAATACAAACTTTTATAAATTCAGCAGCTCTGCATAGCATGTAGGGTTAAAGGGACTGTGCATATGCAACATCAGTGATGAACCAGAATCTATGAATGCTTTCTTTGTGCTAGCTATAAATCTCCTACATAAGCTGCTGCAAAGTGTAGTTAAAACAAAGTATTTCTTTAAGAATTGAAACTTGTCCATATTCCCCTCCCCCAATTTTAATATGACAAGAAAACTTATGAGGATTATATTGTACATCTGAGATCATTGAGTGATTACTGCCACCTAGTTACTTCTGCATGCAATGAGTTATGTATAGTTAGTAGAAATGAAGGGCCAAGTTCTCACTTGATGTGTCTGACACGAGATAATAAAAAATGGTCAGGATGTCCAGTTCCTTTTTCCTTACGGAAAACTTGCTCTCTGCCATCCATTTTTTCGGTGTTTATCTAATCTTCTTTTAAAGGCCTCAGAAAGCATATTGCCAATGATGGTTATCCCTCCAATTAACACACTCACTTGCCCAACATATATTCATATGTATGTTGGGCTTCCGTTCTCTGTTCCAAGCAAGTAGTATAACCACTTTTCAAAACATTTTGCCCCCATATTGTATGTACAGTCTCTAAATCTGTGAATAAAAGAAAGGAAGAAAGCCCTCCGTTGCACGCTCAGGGTAAGGATGAATTGCCCTACCCACACACCAAAGGAAATCATTAGACATTCCTAAAGGTGTAAGATAAGGACATGCCATGATAACAGTGTGAGCCTCCCTGTGACTTTGTACTCCTGATTAGAGCAAAAGCAACACATTTTGTCATTAGTATCAACATCCCAACACTGAAAATTTACTTTCCAATATTCACATGCTTCTCTCTACCCAAAATTTTACCACTTCCACTGCACACCAACTTCTCAGAAATCACAGCAATAAAAGGGGAGAATGAACCTGGGACACATCAGTCCTGCTTTTTTGCCTCTCTCAGCTTCGTGACGTCTGTCATGACAACAAACTGAATTTCCACTGAAGAGAGACCATTCTGTGAACTCTGCTTCTCTCTGTCACAGCAATATAGACCACAGCAGCTGAAAAGTACCAGAATTATTTGGCCAAGGCCCTAAACTTCTGAAGGCTGAAGTATTTTACAGTCAAAGCAGTCTGAGTACAGAGCATAACTGCGGAGAAGCACTCTCCTCCACACCAGCATCCATATCCTTTGGAACAGTGCCTGTTTTATCCCATTAAAAAATAAATACATTATATAGACTATCTGCCTTGCCCACAGATTTTTTAATCAGACCAAAAACTGCTTGTGTATGATTAGTTTTACCTTGTCAATCCAGGAAAGGAGAGAAAGCTCTTAGAAGGACTGATGAGAACTCTGTATGCTAACTGCCTTTCTGAGTGGAGAAAAACGTAGCAAAAAAACGATTATAAAGGAGGACAATGAAAAATTTGTTGCTTTGTCTAAATGCTTCCAGTTGTTGATAAATGCTCACTGTTTAGTCTCACCAATTTTTTTCAGCCTGCAGCTGCAGAGCCAGTGTTCTTCATGCCTCGCCATGACTGACAATCTGACTGTGTGCCAGATAATCACCAATTCCTCCTCTTGCTGTCTGCTTCAGTTATTTTTTTAAGATTATTTTTTTCTCCTTTTCTTGAACCTGATGATCTCACACCGGAAATTCAGCTTTTCTCCCAAAGAAGAGGGTCTTTTGTAATGGCAACAGAGCACTCTTACAATCAGCTGGGAGTTTTCCTTACTTAGGCAAGAAAAAAAATAAGGTCAAGAATTGACAGAGTTCCAGCAGTGCTTAAACTCTAGCAACACAAACCAGCTATTTAAGGAGCAACAAAAAACCTAAAGACACATTTACTCTGAGGTAATGGTGACATAATTTTTGGATAATAATTCCCAGTTATTTTAATCTATTTTTTCTTGCCGTATTCACAGCCAGAATGTGAATAGGATATAGATGTAAACTTCACATGGAGACAGTGTGTCTCACAAATCAGTATAGAAACATCCAGCACAGAAATGGCTCTTTACCTTGACAATAAAGGCCAGTTTGATAGTTTATTTTCTTTATTCCTACAATGAGTCCATTGAAAAACCTTCATCATTTTTATTCCGCTTCAGTGCCTTACAGTCTTCTATCCCTTGTAAAGGAAATAAAGTTACTAAAGGCAATTTGGAGACTCTGAATGGGATCTTGTTTTGAAGTTTCATAATGATTTCATGAATTTATTTTGTACTGCAAATTACAGTCTCTTGATTGCTAACATGAGAGGTTTAGGTTTTTATTAACATGTCTGTGGCCAAGAGATCGGTTAAATTTACTTTAGCCTTGATTCAGGCTTCAGCAGTGCCCTTACCTTACAAGTAAAAGATCTCTTTGTGATCAGAATATCTTTACTCTGCTAATCTAATTTCTGTACTCCTGTTTCTCATTTCCCAGTTGACTGTTCCATGTCCTCCCGCACAGACATTCCTGGAGGGGAGCTAGTACTTATTTCCTTTCCCTTATAGTACTATGGGAAAGTAAATCTGCTTTTCACCACCATTTTGCCTTTACAAAGTCTTTTCAATGCAGTTCCTAGAAACTGAGTGTTGCATAAAGCAGTGGAAATGGTCCAGTTTCTCCAGTATGCCACTCCGTGTGCTATTAAATGCCTGAAATTGTATATGACCCTTTTCCCAGAAGGCACAGAGAGGAAGTAAACTAAGGCTTTCAAACTGTTTTACCAGGATTTCTGAATTCCTATTTTGACCTATTTTTTGTTATAGTAATCTCAAATTATCTTATATGGAAGGAGGGATATGGAGATATGAGAATGATGCTTGGATTTATCTCCGGTAGCTTTAACTTCCCAAAATGTTTTTGTATTATCTAATTCAGTAATACAGATGATGAAGATAGAGGTAGAGATAGAAGTAGAGATAGATATAGATAGACAGATAGATAGATAGATAGATAGATAGATAGATAGATAGATAGATAGATAGTATTGGAGACATGTAAAGAGACGGGGGTGAGAGAGAAATAGAGAGATGGAGATGGAGACAGGCAGATATAGTTCTGTCTTCTAGAGTCAGTGAAATAGAGATGTTCACATCCTGGGGCCTGTTCACTCCTTTTAAACCTTTACTTTCAAATGGGATGAATTGTCCCCTGCTGGTGCCTGTATCTTTAGGGATTACAGTGTCTGCCAGAAAGGCTCATTTTAGATGTCTAACATACAGACAGGGAAAGTTAGGTGACAGGTACCTCCTACAAGGTCCTGCCCATAGGCACTTATCACAGACCAAAGAAACTAGGCTTAATCTGTTGTCATGTGAGAAAGCATCTTCTGTGAACCCATCATGCTGTGCAAGGCCCCTGCCAGGATCTGCTCTGCTAGTGAGGACATAAGGACAAGAGCTTTAAGGGAGCTGGGGACAGGGGGATGCTACTGGCTTTGTTGCAATGCAGTATAAGGGTAAAGAAAGGTCATTTGCACAGAGCTTCAGGTGGGATTGAGCTGTTAGATCACTATTTAAAACTTCTCATTGAAGAGCCTGGCTAGTTCATTTCTTCAACGGTGAAAGCATTTAAGTGATAAATAAATGTTTGTCAACAATGAAATCCTTCTACGCAGGTTCAGGATCAGCTACTGATCGTGTGTGTCCAATTCTACCTCTTATTTCTGAATTTGTTCTCCTGGGTCTCCCTGCCCTGTTCACACCTCAGAGAGATGTGGTGTACATGGAGAAAAATGTCTCTCTTCCACACTGCTTCTTCCCCTCCTTTCACCTGGAATATAAATGAAGTCTTTCTTGGACACACGTGTGTTACTCTTCAGAAATATCAAATAAATTCCTAGATTTTTTCAGTGGACATCGTACTTTAAAGGGATAATTGGCAAAACTGACAACATGTCTGTCTTGTTTAAGGGAACACAGTGATTCCAGACATTCTCACTTACAGCAGACTCTGATTTGAATTGGATCAATTAGAAATGTCCACTGGGCAGATCATCTTGCCCTTTCTGCCAATACAGTATTGTTTCATCTGAGACAGTGCTTCATCCAGTCTAATATTGATACTCTTCTTGACAGAATATTTCTTTGCCAAGTAAGCCTACTGCTAGTAATATTACATTGTATTCATTCCCATTTCCTACTTTTTGTGTAATCTCATTTCTTTCAAAAGAAATTATATTTCACTATGACACTCCATTAAGTGAACCCCCTACTCAGGAAAACAACAAAAATTTATATGTATTTTTAGAACTTGAGAATAGTAAGTGTTGGTTTGGCAAATTCAGGCTGGAATGTTCTTGTAAAGGCTCAAGCTTGAATACCAGTGAAATATCACAGCCTCGTTATTTTAGCACATTTGGTCCTGAGACAAATTCCAGACATTCAAAAAAGAATGAAAATGAAGGAACTGTAGAAAACATTTGATCCACATTTTAGGCACAGTTTCACATTTATTTTTAAATAAAAAGAAAAAAACAGAGCTGAAAAGCTGTTCTTTTAATTCTTGGTTACTTCAGTCAATGACAAGCAAGCGAGGAGTGCAGCGGCAGACACGGTAGGTTCTGCTGCAGAGCACAGACCATGGAGATTAGAGGATCAGATCTCGTGCCAGGTAGATCCACAGATAGGTAGAGAGACCACCTGGAAACTGGCTGATATCACTAGAGAGGCTGATGCAGAAGAAAATTGCCAGAAAATTTAAACAGCCCCTGGGGAGCACAAGCAACCAAGAGCACAGCAAACAGAGCCAGCAAACAGGGCTGAGGCAGTTAGCACAGAAGTTCGAGTGGAAGGGTGGATGACAAGGGCAAGCAGGGAAGACCCTGCCACTTCAAACAGAGGCTACGACCTGCTATCAAGGAGCTAAGTACAGCAGGAGGCATGGTATCCACCCAGAGAAGAGCAGTGCCTTCAGCATCCCTCATGGTCCTTCTGGCTGCAAGAACTGATGCTGCCACCCAAACTGAGCCTGGGAGGGAAGATGAAGCTGTCCAGGTCCCAGGCTGCAGAGTGTGCTTGAGTTTCTACTTAGGGACTGACGGCAGCAGTGAGCTCACCTGTGGACACTGTGTCGTAGTGAAGGAGCTGCTCAGCCTGGTAACAGAGCTTCGAGAGGAGGTGTTCAGGCTGAGGAACATCAAGGAGTAATAAAAGGAGACTGACTGGTGAACTCAGAGTCCACCATCCCTGATGCAGGAGTAGAAACCAGCCATGGCATCAGGTACAAAGGACTCCCTGCCCTCTCACCACCAGGCTATAAGGGGCAACTCAACAGATGGGGGAGAATGGAAATGGGTTACAGCTTGGGGAAGTAGATGAACACACCCTCAGCTTGCCCCATCTTCCCAAGTGCCTGTATACAAGAGGTATGAGGCCCTGGAATTGGATGGGCAACCAGCTGATGCTGATGACGAAGAGTCTTCTGGGAACCAGGGGTCCTCAAGACAACCCATGCCCCACATAAAACCCATCAAACCCATGAAAACCTCATATGTAAAGAGAAAAAGGAAACTGATTGTCATAGGTGACTCCCTTTTGAAGGGAACAGAGGGCCTGATATTCTGAGCCAACAAGGAAGTCCACTGCCTCCCTGGGGTCAGGGTAAGAGATGTGGCTCAACAACTCCCCAGGCTCGTAAGGTTCTCTGACTATTACCTGCTATTGGTTTTTAGTGTTGTCAGGGAAGAGATAGGAAAAAGCAGTATTACGCAAATTAGAAGGATTTCACATCTTTGGGGTGGCTGGTCAATGACTCAGGTGCTCAGGTGGTTTTCTCCTCCATCTATTCAGTTGCAGGCAGGAATGCAGAATGGAACAGGCAAACCCAATGAATCAACACATGGCTACATGACTGTTGTCATCAATGGAACTTTGGGTTTTTCAACCACGGGGTGGTCAGTCCTTTGCCAGGTCTTCTGACACCCGATGGAATGCATCACTCACAGAAGGAGAAAAGGGTGTTTGCTCAGGAGATAGCAAGGCTGATTGATAGGGCTTTAAACTAGATTGGAAGGGGGAAGGGGGCAGTACCAGGCCAGTCAGTGATGAGCGGTGGGATGGCACACCAATGCTCGAAGAGATGCTTGGCAGTGAGATTCCTCAAACTGTGCCATGAGGTTAAGGGCACAATCAACCACATTTGAAGTGCTTCTACGCTAAGGCATGAAGCATGAGGAAAAAGCAAGATGAACTAGAAGCCCTGGCCCAGTCCCAGGGATGTGATACAGTTAGCATTATCAAAACCTGGTGGGATGAATCCTGTGACTGGTGCACCACAGTGGATGGTTACAGGTTATTCAGAAGGTATAGATAAGGTAGGAGTGATATGGGGGGTGGCACTGTATGTAGCAAAGGAGCTGGATTGCATGGAGCTGGCAGTTGGCAATGGCAAAGTCAAAAGCTTCTGGGTAAGGACTAAGAGTCAGACAAATAAAGCTGATGTCATTGTATCTATTAGAGGCCACCCAGCCAGGATGATGACACTGATGAGTTATTCTTTAATGAGCTAAGTGAAGCCTCCAAGTCATCTGCCCTTGTCCTTATGGGGGTCTTCACCTTGTCAGATGTCAACTCGGAATATCACACAGATGGCACCAACTGGTACAGAAGACTCCTAAAGTATCTGCGCGATAACTTCTTGGTGCAGGTACTAAAGGAACCGACCAGGAAAAGTGCCTTCCTAGATTTGATTCTCACTAACAGAGAGGGACTTATGCGAGATGTGGTGACTGGTGGCTCCCTTGGCCACAGTGACCATGAAGCAGTCAGGTTTAAAATCTTTTCTAATAGGAAGAAAACTGCTAACATGACCTTAACACTAAGCACGAGGAGAGCAGACTTCAGGCTGCTCAGAGACCTACTTAGTAAGATTCCCTAGGAAGAAGCTTTCAAATGTGTTGGGGTCAATCAGTGTCAGAAGTTTTTTAAGTACTACATACTAAAAGCACATTCCAAAATGCCAAAAATCTAGCAAGTGAGGCAAAAAGCCAGCTTAGTTGAACAGGGATCTTCTTGAAATACAGTGAAAAAAGAAATTACATGATCAGTGGAAACAAGGTCAGGCATAGGGAGGAAATTCACACTGCCAAAACCGAATTAGAATTGCAGCTGGCCAGTACAGTGAAGGACAATAAAAAAGACTTTTTAAAATGTATTAACAACAAAAGGGAAACTAGAAATAACATTGACCCTCTACTTGATGAGCATGGTCACCTTATTAACAGGGACATAGACAAAGACAAGACATTTAATACTTTTTTCACCTCAGTCTTCAACACTGATGATGGACTTGGGGACCCCCATAACCCTGGGTTAGAAAACCACGGCTTCAAGAATAATAAACACAATAAATCCGGAACTTGTATGGGATTTTCTACTCCAGCTAGATCCCTACAAGTCGATGGAGCCTGATGGGATTCATCCAAGGATGCTTAAAGAGCTGGCTGACGTCATGGTGAGTCCTTTCTCTGTGATTTTTCAACACTCGTGGGAATCTGGAGAGGTCCCAGAAGACTGGAAGTTGGCAAATGTCCCAATCTACACGAAAAACAACAGGGATGACCCTGGCAGCTGCAGGCCTGTCAGCCTCACTTCTGTTCCTGGCAAAATCATGGAGAAGATTGTTCTGGGAGTTACTGAAAAACATCTGAATGACAACACAGTCATTGGTCCCAGTCAGCACGGGTTCATGAGGAGAAATCGTGCTTAACAAACTTACTTTCATCCTATGTAACGGTTGCCCACCTAGTTGACCAAGGGAAGCCTGTCGATGTGATCTTGGATTTCAATAAAGCCTTTGATACTGTCTCTCACAGTATTCTCCTGGACGAGATTTCCAGCATACAGCTGGGTAAACACACAGTGCAGTCGGTGAGCAACTGGCTGATTGGCCGAGTTCAAAGGGTTCTACTAAATGGGGTAATGTCGGACTGGCAACCAGTCACTAGTGGGTTTCCATAGGGATCCATCTCAGGGCCAGCACTCTTCAATGTCTTCATAAATAACTTCGACTCAGAACTTGAGGGATTGCTTAGTTAAGTTTGCCAATGACACAAAATTGGGAGGAGCTGTTGACACTCTCGAGGGCAGAGAGGCCCTGCAGAGGGATCTGGACAAACTGGAGAACTGGGCAATCACCAGCCGCATGAGTTTCAACAAAGGCAAGTGCTGGATTTTGCACCTGGGACATGGCAACCCTGGCTTTACATACAGATGGGGGGGCAAGATGCTGGAAAGCAGCTCTGCAGAGAGGGATCTTTGGGATCTAGTCAACAGCAAGTTGAACATAAGCCAACCGTGTGTTCTGGCAGCCAAGAGGGCAACTGTGTCCTGGGGTGCATCAAGCACAGCATTGCCAGTCGGGTGAGAGAGGTGATTGTCCTGCTCTGCTCTGCACTGGTGCAGCCTCACCTGGAGCACTGTGTGAAGTTCTGGGTGACACAGTATGAAAAGATATTAAGTTCCTGGAGAGTGTCCAGAAGAAGGCTATGAAGGTGGTGATGGGTTTGGAGAGGAATCCGTATGAGGAGCGGCTAAGTCCACCTGGTTTGTTCAGCCTGGAGGAGACTGAGGGGAGACCTCATCATGGTCTACAGCTTCCTCACAAGGGGAGGAGGAAGGGTAGAAGCCCATTTCTTCTCTTTGGTGACCAATGACAAAACTCCAGGGAATGGCAGGAAGATGTGCCAGGGGAGTTTTATGTTGGACATTAGGAAAAGGTTCTTCCCCCAGAGGGTGGTGGAGCACTGGAACAGGCTCACCAGGGAGATGTCACAGCTCCAAACCTGATAGTGTTCAAGAAGAGATTGGACAACACACTTAGACACATGGTGTGAACTGTGGAGTTGTCATATGCAGGGACAGAAGTTGAGCTCAATGATCATTGTGGGTCCTTTCCAACTCAGGACATTCCATGATTCTGTGTTTCTATCAACTGCTCAAGATACAGCTAAGCCATTTTCTCTACAAAATAAAATTATTTAGTTCTTTCGGTTTTTTTTTTTCAGTAAACATGAGTTAACTAGACTGTAGAGTTTTGTGTAACATAATAGTAGAATTCGAATCACCCTGGATATTGGTTTGTAAAAACAAAATCACATTGGTCTCCCAGTGCATGAATAAGATGAAACCAAACTCTTCCATGAGTATAATAATTACCACACGTTTATGATTCACATTTGCAAAATCAAACCAGGAAATAAATTGTGAAAATGCCAAAATAAACTAAGATCTGTCAAATCTATCTTCTGCCGTGTTTTTCTAAAGGCATAATCTTGATTTGATGGTCTTTTTTAGGAAGACACGTGTCCCACTGTGTGCAATGACTTTTGAACTCACTGGGCAATTTTAGTGAAGCCTAACAGAAAGGATAAAGTTCACGAAGTCACACTTCTATAAGTTTTGTGAAAATTCTTAACCAAGTATGAGAAATAAACCCAAATTACAGCTCCTACTAAGGAAAAAGCAAAGGAAACTTGCTTATCATATCTTTTATTTGTCACCAACCAGCTGATGCATAACTTTAAATGAACCTGGAGGGGAGTGGAAGAAGATAATATAGGAATAGAATGGAATTTGGAATAGTTCAGTGCCAGTATCGAAACTTCAAAGAATACAAGTCTATAGGAAATCACACATCTTTAGGTTGAGTGTTTATAGAACAATTTGCTTCTCCCTATATCAACAACTTACTTAATCTTTTGTTGCTGCTCTTTCTTTTCTCCTTCATTTACCAGTACCTTCTGCTAATAAAGCAGTGAGATGTGGACATCAGAGTTTAGAATCCTACAAATAGCATAGTCTTCTTATTTTCAACACTTTCAATAACACAGAATCAAAATTCTAACATTAAACAGGTGAAAAACATTTTCTTTGCATTTAGAATAAGTAGCTAATATTAGACAGAATTATGGCTTATTTGCTAATGGTGATCCACAAATACTATCTTAATTTTCATTCTACTAGTTCATTTTCTTCATTTTACGCTATTATTATGAGGGATAACATGAAAAAAAAGTCTGTGAGCCAGAAGACTGTCTTATTCCTGGCTTGTGTCACTGATGTGTTTTATAATAATGAAAACCTCATTTTACCTTTGTTTCCCATTCTAGTCTTTGTCGATCAGCTTATGAAAGCTGTTAAAAAGAGAAACATTCTTCTGTTATACATTTGGACCCAAGATGTTTGAAAGAATAAGGCTTTTGGCTCTGTTGTGATACTATGAATGATATTTTTGTTGCTATTTTTACAAAACTAATGCAATTACTGTGAAGAATCTATTACAGCTTTATTTTGCTACCTTGGTAATGCATGTGTGGATTAGTCTCTTCTGATGCAAAATTACCACTAACTTCTATCTCTTCTGTCTTCCATATCACAGAAAAATGGTGACAGAGTTTGGTGGGTTTTTTAACAGAAGGAAGACCCTTTCATATTGGATCTAGTTCACCTCCAACTGTGACAAATTTCCTGTAGAAGGGGAACCCATCTAACAGGAGCTCTTCTTGACAAAGCTATTCAAGATTGAATGACACATGATTATATTTATATAGGAATTTAAGAAACCCTAAATTCATGGAAATTACTGAAACACGTAGGTTCTGATTTGTAGCTGATATAACTGATGATAATTTGCAACATCATTCATTGTAAAAATTTGTAAAAAATCAGTTGTCCTCATTAGTGGTCTTGAATCCCTTGTTATTTAAGTTTAACATTTTTTTCCCCAATTTGGCCTGATCAATGCTTATATTAAAGATATGTTACAGTCAGTAGATGAAAATATTTAATTTGTGTAAGACATTTAAGTGTGTGTGTTCTTTTAAAATAAAACACTTCATTATTCTGGATGAGTATCACTCTTGCACAAAAAATGTACATGAGCATATTGAACTGGTTCTTAATTCATCTTCCCCTAAGACATTTATTTTTTATTATGTGGACCTCAAATCTCCAAACTAAACCTAAATACAATGTTGCTGAAGTGAGTTAGGCACTTTGTAGGATTTTCAAAGATCTTTGGGACAAGATCCACAAAAGGACTTAACACACTCTGCTAGCACTTCAGAACAAACCCCCAGGTTTTAAACCCACAGGCCACTGCTCAGATGCTGCCAAACCTTGGAAGGTGTTTAATTTTCACAGTTGTTTAAATGCCAGGTGCTGCTTTCCCCTTCTGCCTGAGCCCCAGACACAGCTACATTCTCAGGCCAAGTGCTGCCAAACTTTGTCCTGCCCACAAAAACAACAAAAAAAAAGAAGTGAGAAAAGGCAGCTAGCATCTCCCCAGACTGGCCTGCCATTGGGTCGTAGTGACATGTCAGAGTTCATCCAGCCCTAACCTCTGTCACACCATGCCCAAACCTGGAGTTCAGATATCTGGGTGTTCTTACTCTTGTGACCACCCCAAAAACTGTGTGTTTCTTGAAATCACACTGCTGTTTACGGTAAGTAGATACAACAAGATGCCTGTGAAATTCTCAGTTTAAGTGCTCTCTCTGTCTCTCAGTTACGCTACTTCTATTATTTTTCACTTTCTTGCAACTACTTTTCACTTTTTTCCTGATTTCAGAGGACTTTCTGAATCTTCTAGGAGTTCCTGCTCCAGCAGGTGGATCGGACTAGATGATCTTTCAAGGTGCCTTCCAATCCTTAACACTGTGTGATTCTGATCAGTAAGTCAAACAATACCTACACAGAAGATGCCAGCAAAGATGAAGTGAAACACCCATTCAACGGTGTCTTCTAGGTTTCGCTATCAAAACTGAAGGTAATTAAACCTAGACATAAAATGGCATGATGCCATTGACGTCAATGGAGCTGTATTTATTTAAACCAGCTGAAGAAATACTTCCAATTCTAGTGACTCATTACAAGTTCAAAGGACCCATGACACAAAGGCACATTTCAGGTTTTAAAATTATTTGACACTTCTGGTTTTAACTAGCTGATCCATTATTTTAAGCAATTGTATTAATTGTTTGCATTCTTTCCACCTATGTGAGTACCAAACAATTTGTGCTATTGATTCAAGCATATTGTTGCAATAAATTCTTCAGTGATTTTTTAGATTATGTGCTCTGGTGGTTGTCTATACCTGTGATTCTTGTTAGCACAACCTTTCTCCCTTCTGTTAATTTCATACTACAATGATTATAGTTATTATCATTACTATAATTGTTGTTAAATTATTGTTATGAGTGTCAAATTGGTTAACAGATTCTATAAACACAAACACTTAAAAAAATTGTTGGATGAAGCAATATAAAATCACACCTTTTTCTATTCAAACAATTTTTATGTTTTATTACCTGTACTCTTACTCATTCTTTTTCATAAAAAAAAAAGCATCCTACACACTGATGGGCTTATTTAGCTAAAGACTTGGCTTTCAACTGCTGGAAAGAAAAATACTTTGCAGTACATACATCTGTTCTTCTGAAACAAAGTAAGATGTACAGTTAAATAGAGTAGGGTAGGCAGAATGGAGATTTACTGAGTTGCAGGGCACTACAATGACTTTCACTAGCCATTAAGTTCCAACCTAAGAAAAATAAACAAGAAGTCTATCACAAAATTGGAGATTTAACATTTGATATATACCCCATCTTCTTTTCTGGCCAAGATTAGTCCTTAGGCTCCTGAAGAACTGGTCCTCCTGCTGGGAACCAGTGTGTCTACAATGCCAGATGCAGTGTGGCAGGGCAGGCCCTGAGGACAGGTGGGACCACAAGCCTAAGTGCAGCAGGGAGTTGGCAGACCTTGGACATGTTCCCTGGGGTGGTGGGACAGTTGGTCAGACACCCAGGGGTTCAGCAGGCAGGTGTCTGTCAGCACATCTGGTCTTTGGAGCAGTTTTGGCAATCACACATCAGCCGCTGGGGAGCCAGAACCACCAAGTCACTGTCAGCTTACTCCTTGTGTCCTGCTGTGAGAATGTCTATGACAGACACTGCTCTTTCATTAGGAAAAACAAACAAACAAAACCCTCCTTGTTTTGTTCCTGTATGTTTTTTTTAAGGATTGTGGTCCTAGTAGCAAAAGTACCATGAGAGATTCTTAGTGCTTTCACTGTGCCTGCTGCCCTTACCCCAAGCCATGAGACCTGTAATTCATCCACTGTACATTTTCATGGCTGATTTTACTTTTAGCTCCCAGATCTGCAGGAAATTTAACAAACTGCTTTGTGTTTGCTTATACTTGCAAATGTGTTTAAGTAACAATGACATCCATGTAATTTAGGTACGTAATAACTTCTTCACTGCATTGATCTTGAAGGTCAAATAGCCACTGGTGGCAGTTGGAGCTATTGCATTCTGATTCAGCTTGAGTTTTAGGACGGTGTACAGATCAAGTGCTGAAGATACAATTTCAGTAAGACAGGAATGTGTCTTTACAGATCAAAGAAAGCCAGAAGGAAGTCAGAGAACCAGGGAATGGAAAGTATGGGAAAGAACAGACTCTTCTTGCTGATACAATTAAATAGAAGACAGTTGTTGAACCATTTAATGTGTCTCACCTCTCTGCATGCCAAAGCCATAAATAATGTAAGGAGTGGGACTACTTTTCTTCACAGTGCCTGCACAATGGTATGTGTTGGAAATGACATGCACAAGTCCCCATCTGTGAATAAATGTTTAGTTAGACCTTAAGTTCATGCACAAAGAGCAATAAAAATTAAATAGACAGAGAAAGAGAAAAAAAAAGGGAGAATAGTAAACAAAGCTCACATCTCTATTGGTTCATTTAAAACACAGAGAAACTTAAGACAACATTGGTAGCTTTAGTATTTTTAATGCAAAATATTAATTATGGAATTTCTCGAGTAATATATTGGAATTTAGTATCCAGCTTCCAATCTACTTACCACTCTATAAAATAAAAAACCTAAGAAAACATGCTGACACCCATCTGCCACATGCCAGAAGAGAACTGAAGACAGTATGAATGGATTTCTGTTCATGAAGTGTGTCATCTCCTGTCAGTCACAGTGAGACCCATCTGATCTTCATCACCCATAGGTTTTTATTATTCACTCTGTGGTCCAAAAATTCCAGATCCCAAGCTCCAATTACCTTACAGACTTCCGTGAATGGCTTTCTGCTAGAGAAGGGAGAGAAGAATATGAAGAGAACATGGTTTCAGTTAGAAACTACTATCCACAGAAACAAGAGCAGGAACTGTGGGGCCTGTGTTTGCTCTCTGAGATTTGGGTGTCTTTAGTATGTGAAGAGGCTACTCAGAAGCTGTTGGCTGTCTGGTGTTGGCACATGATGCTTGTGGTAGAAAGAAAGCTCGAATCCCAGAGGAGTCAGACAACTATCCTGGTTGACAAAACAAAGAATCTTCCACAAGTGTCTGTCAAAAGGGCACCTGATCTTGCAGACACCCACTGCATTCAGCCTGTAAGTCTGCTACCAACCAGTATGAGAGGCCCATTGCCACAAATTAATTGATATTTGCAGTATCTATTGACCTTTCCCAAACACCATGAGAGTGCCTGGAATAGAGTTTATGTATCTCTTTGTAAACCCTTAATCTTTCAGGTCCATAAGACACTTATTAAAACCCTCTGTATGCACTTCTGAATTTTCTCCCAGAACTGTGGAGTGGGTGATGTTAGTTAAGAGTACATGACGATCAGTAAGGAGATACCAGGGAGACAATAATGTCTGTAATACTCCTAGTGGTGCTGCCACTAAAACCCTTCACTATGTTGTCATTTTTAAAACCTTTCTCATGTTTTTTTCCAATGCGTGAAATGCTTTCACAAGACTGATGTATGATGCTGGGAAAACAGAAACTCAGTCTACACTGAGGTACGCTGTTAGGACAATGGAATCACTCAAAAAAAGAATATATTGGTATTTTAGCTGTAGGTCTGTTGGATGTTACGTGCAAAAATATTTTCCAAGGGATATCTGGCAGTTTCACCTGACAATAGTAATTTTTAAAAAGCCTGAACTGTGTTAAAAGGCTTCATGTGCCAAGGTTCTCTTTCTCTCACTAAATAATGGCCAATTCTCAGGTGTGTTCTATTCTCCCCTCAACTCAGTCAGTGGCTTCTGTATTGAAAAGCATTTAAAGAACATTTAAACAAACACTGTCACTATTTCTGTATTTTCATAAAATCATAGAATAGAATCATAGAATAGTTTGAGTTAGAAGGGACCTTCAGAAATCATCTAGTCCAACTCCCCTGCAATGAGCAGGGACATCTTCAACAAGATCAGGTTACTCAGAGCCCTGTCCAGCCTAGCCTTGAATGTTTATAGGGATGGGACATCCACCACTTATCTGGGCAACCTGTGCAGTGTTTCATTACCCTCATTGTAAAAAATTTATTCCTCGTATCTAGCTTGAATCTCCACTCTTTCAGTGTGAAACCATTACCCCTTGTCCTATCACTACAGGCCCTGCTGAAAAGTCTGTCCCTATCTTTGTTATAGACCCCTTTTAAGTACTGAAAGGCCACAATAAGGTCTCCTCAGAGCCTCCTCTTCTCCAGGCTGAACAACCCCAACTCATCCTGTCCTCATAGGAGAGCTGTTCCAACCCTCTGATCATCTTGGTGGCCTCCTCCGGACCCTATCCAACACGTCCATGTCTTTCCTGTACTGGGGGGTCCAGAGCTGGATGCAGTACTTCTGGTGGGGATCTCACCAGAGCACAGTAGAGGGGCAGAATCACCTCCCTCAACCTGCTGGTCATGATTCTTTTGATGCAGCCCAGGACACAGTCGGCTTTCTGGGCTGCAAGTGCACATTGCTGGCCCACATCCTGATCTTCATCCACCAGTACTTCCAAGTCCTTTTCCGCAGGGCTGCTCTCAACCCCTTCACCCCTCAGCCTGTATTGATACCAGGGATTGTCCCGACCCAGGAGCAGGACCTTGTAGTTGGCCTCGTTGAACCTCATTAAGTTCACACCATTTTTCAACACCATTTGAATGTTCAAAACAGTCTACCAAATATTTCAGTTACTGTCTTCTAAATCTCCTCTGATTCTTAATAAAATGATAATCATAAAAAGGATACTCATTATTAAGGTTCTCCTGCTCTCCAGGTGGCCACTAGCTCAACCTGCTCAACCTTTCATCACTTTTTTAAGTCTTTCCAAGCTCAGTTCCCACTCTTTTCCAGCATATCTCTAGGATGCACTTCTTATGACTGAAAGATCGAGAGACTGATGTTGCTTTTCTTATACAAATAAAAAAGAAAACAAACCAAAACGAAAACCAAACCAAACCAAACATACCAACTAACCAACCAACATGAATATCGCCAAGAATTTCTGCTCTAAGAAAAAGTTACTCACTGATTTGTGGGACATGTTGGGATTGCAATTTAATTTTAAGAACTGAATCTTTTCTCAGTCACAACAGTTTTTAGTGTATTCTTGCCTCATATTTTCCGTCGGAGGAACCAGAGGGTAACACTTGTATCTCTGGAAGTAAGAGTGACATGCGAGCTAGATCTGTCTGGTTGATAGAGTGGATAGGGTTTGTGGTCCAGCGGTAAGAAGGTGGAGAAATCAAGATAATTAATTTGACCAAAATGATACATATACAGAAGGTGAATAAAATTGCTGGAGTAAAAAACAAAGAAGTTAGAGATGAAATACGGGCTTAAAACGTAGAAGTAAGTTTTAGGCAAGAGAAGGAAATGAAGGCACTGTCTTTAGGCAATAAAATGTATGCATTTTTCACTGTTTCCAATCAGCCTGGACTGCAGGACACTGATAATGTGATAGACAGAAGAGTTGCCATTTGCCAAGGACAAGAAAAAACTTGCCTAAGAACTGAAACTGAAAGGAGACAGAGTCACTGACCTGAACCCTAGAGGTACCTCTAATGTACTTCTCTTCAGAGGAAATAAATGCAGGGGGCCCTGTGCAAGCTCCAGGAACTATTCTGAAGGTGATGGAGTGCCCACTGAAAACAGGAGGAGAGCACTGATCCTGCTCAGCCTCCTCCCACAGAAAGGAAGGAAGCTTAAACTATGGAGCTTTCTAGATAACAGTGCTGGAGCTCATTCTGACAAGGAACGCTGAAGAGTCCATGAGCTTATTACTGGGGGCTCTGCCTGAACCTGAATCTTGCCATTGCCAGCATGCAGGTGAGAAAAAGGCCATCCTGAGACTAGAAAGACTTCTACCCTCCTCCAGTACATAACACACTGCTCCAACTAAACTACAACAACTTGTGATGGTTTTACATAAGTATAACCAACCCGATGACCAAAGCACCAGGGGCAGGATTTCTGAGAAGATGAGGGGCAGGGGGGTTGTGATAATGTGCAAAGGAAACAGTATTAATATGAAAGTCACAGGAATAAAATCAGTCACTTATAGCATGAATGAAATCAGCAAGGGAAGACTGCAAGCTATAGATGTGGAAGTGAGAAACTACGAGTTTCCTTCAAGGATTGCATGTGGGAGTTACTAAATTTGATAAATTAGGGAGAGAGTAAAAGATGTCCCTCTCCCTGACAGTACATAACTGATGACATATCAGAGGTAGGAACAGAGATTGTTGGCTGACCTCTGTCTTAATACATCTAACCAGATGCAAAAAGGAAGCAGCAAAAGCTGCTGTACTGGGTCAGTCCTAAAGGAAGTCAGAGCCCAAGTATTGCAACTGGGGAAAAGAGGCGTCTGTCTGACCTCGCAGGCAATTTACCAAATCAAAACCTATAAATAGACTAATTCTGACATAATCACATTCATAAACATATCTTCCTGGGTAGCTGACACACACATCTCACTGATAATTTTGTTCATCTAAGACATTATTCACGCAGTGCAATTTGATACCTGTTTGGGTGAGCAGCCTGTCTGCACACTGACATACAGATTCTTGTAAAATTAGGGATGGTGAAAACTCAGCATAATGCAGAATTAATGAATATGCTGGTCAATAATGTAGTTTGAAGCATATTTACATATGCTTGCATATTTTTGGTAAAGTGTTCGGTTTTTCTTAAACTCTGTGATGACATCTATGAAGAGCAACGTATCCAATTACCATGGCATGCAGCACAGTGACCTGAGGCTTTGTTCACTGAACAGTATGAAGTTCACCCATTTTAAGACCAAAATAAATCACAGTAATTATATAGGCCAACTTCCTGTGTGATTTCAGAGACAGAAGAATCAGGGCAAACAAGAGCTGTTCTTGGCCATGGGCAGACAAAACATTCAAGTTCTGGTATTGACCTTACCCTGGCATCCTTGCTCTTTTCCAATGAGTTATTTTATCTCCTTTTCAAGCATTCTCCCCTTCCACATAAAAATAAAATAACTCAGCATAGAAGCCACACAGAGGGACCCAACATAATTGCAAAGGGGGAGAGTGGGAAAGGACAGTAGAAAGAGTGGGGGATACGAAAGAAAAGAGCTCAAGGGGACTCTACTACCGTAAGTAAACAATGTCTGTTATTACTGTCTCTCTTCATCCCTGTGGTTCTTTCCCACAATGTAGGTGACTGCCACCAAGACTGAGGAAGTATCAATTATGATTTATCTTTTACAATTTAGATAGTAATAACTAAATAAATTTCCTTAGACTATTTGCAGAACTAAGCCACTTTTCTTGGAAGAATATCCCTGTCTTCACTAAAACTGGCCTCAATGAAAGTTTTCTTAAGACTCTTTCAAACCTATCAAGTCTCTTTCAGCCTTTAGCACATGACAGGAAGAGGCAGAAAAAATATCCACTATAATTCAAGAAATCAAACGATGCTGAAATCTAACCTGTGAACAACCTTTCCATTTTCACAGCTAACTGTTACAACTACCCTTTATTTCTTGACAGCCTGCATTCTTGAGTCCCAGGTGTAAATTCTTTGGAAATCTGAGATGCAAGGCTTTCAACAAGATGCTGAAAGCTGTAAATATCAGGCACAATTTCCTTTTATTTTAATAAATGGGTTGTCATGGAAACTTTGCAGTGGACTCTGGGCTTCATACTCAAAACTCTTGAGGTTTCTGGCAGTTCCCTGATGGGTCCTGTCAACTGCTCTTTTCACAGGAAGTGATAATAAAAATTCACTTTCCTGTTCAGTGAACCTTGAATGAACTGAAGGAGAACAACCTCAAATCCACTTGCTTCCTCTCACTCTAAATTTCGTATGCATGACTGACAGCATGCTACTTAACCCTTTCAATAACTTTGTAAACATCTGAGATCAGTAAGTTAAAAATTCTATTTTATTACACGGTCTTGAAAGCCATTTGATTTCAACATTAAACAGGTATAAAAAGCTGCCTCTCATAAATTTATAAATGCCGACTTCTAGGTGAGGTTAGAGAGTTAAAAGGTAAAACCACAAAGCCTCAATGGTTTTAATGAGAATACTTTTTTTCTTCTCCCAGGTTTATTTCCCAAGCTTAAAATATTTCCAAGTAACGGTAGAATGAGGTTGATTTCCTGTTTTCTGATTTTCAATATATTTTACTCTGTAAATGTCTTACATAGATATGTCACCTTTGTGAGTGAAAGACAATAAAAAAGCCTAAGCATCCTTTTCCGGTTGACAATGAGGTATTTTTCAGCAAGGTTCATATATTCAGAGAGTTCTGCTGTACAATATCTCCCTGTTATTAAACCATCCTTTGAGAAGTATTCCCTCAAGGCTTTTACTACTGGGTAAAGATTCCTGAAATTTGTCCTGAACATGATCACCAAACTGCCTGGAGATAACCAGACATCTATGTTGCTGTTCATGCCTTTTCTCTTGTTTTTCATATTTCTCGGTTTCACAGCTGTCACATTTCAATGCACTGACCCAAATACTGTATATTAATCCCCCCCCATGTCTGACTTTAGATGTGTCTGCAAGAGAAAACAAAGAACTCCTTGGAAGAGGTGTTATTGGGTGTTTGCTGTCTTGTGTTATTGTATTGTGTTGCAAGTCTAGCAGCTCTGGCACGTATCCAGCCTTCCTGGAAGGTGAGTGAATCCAGCACACAGCACATTAGTTGCTGCGCCCTCATTGTTATCAGTGAGGCCCCCACTTTGCTGCTGTTCATCTTCTTAACCTTACCATTTTACCCGAATTTTAGGTTCATTGAGAGGAACCTCAACAACACTCAAGCAAATGAACACAATCCCCCAACTGGTCTAGCTGTCTATCCACCAATATAATAAACAGAAGAGAAAGTAGAATTGCTCACTCATTGCTGTAAATTCACATAATACTACTTAATCCTACTGGGAAGCTTTGCATGATTAAAAAGTTAGAAACCTCTGCTTCAGCTATTTAGAAGGGATCAGATAGCAAAAGGAGGGAGGAAAATGAAAAGGTATTACTTGTCACTAGCAACTCATAAGCAGTGCTTACAGGTCATGTTCAAATGGGTAAAACACTAAATGGTCTCAGATTTAGTGCTTCTTTTCACCTGTCCATTTACATAAGAAAATAGGATGATCATGTCTGTACACACTAATATGACGTCTATGTAAAAAAGAAAAAAAAAATACATATACACACTATTTTAAGGAATTCTGTTGTCAGACAGATTCAGCAGATTTGGTACCTGAAACATTGCTGCCTTGACTATTCCTGAAATTTCTACAAGGGTTATTGTTACTTCTACATGAAACTCATTGCAATAGCCAGGACCTGCTTGAAAAAATAAAGCATACGGTGTAGTGAGCAACAGTGACCATGACTTGAGTAGACTAAAATCTTGATCCATATTTCAATAGTTGCCCCTTGAAAAGGGGAAGTTTTACAAAAATGAAATCTTGAGACAGATCAACTGGAAGAAAAAAATGGAAACAAGAAAAGGTGAGTTATTAAAGCTGGTGTGGAGGTGCAGCAGAAGCCTCTATCCTCGGTAAAGGTCATTGTTCAGAGGACTGAACAGCAACGAATATTACAAGATCCAGTGGAGGGAATCTTAAGTAAGATGCACTCAATAGAAAGAAGATACAAATATTTGATATGAAAAAATATCAGCAGATGTGGTGCACTTTTCTCTACCAGAAGTTTAAAAATCAACATTGCCTGCAAATCCAAAAAGTGTTTGCTAGATAATCCATAGCTACTATTCTTGAAGTCAGATCCAGAGGAAATACTGCGGTCCCGTACAGGCAGCATGACTGGATGATGAAATGATCTCTTTTGATGTTAAAGTCCAAGAGAGTGATTATCATTGTGGGAATGGCAAAACCTTCAAATCTCTTTTCCAGTTCCACAGCACCACCAGGAAGACAAAGATCACACTGAAGTGGCCAGTAAACTGCTGGATAAAGCTTCACTGTTATCACCCTCCTTGAGCAAGCAATCTCCACATTCAGGTTTTGCAGTAGTATTGCTCTGTCTTTGTCTGTACTGTTGTCTCAAAATATAACGATGCCCAAGTGACTTCAGTTCAGGTGCAAAGACACTGCACAGCACTGTGTTTCTTTAGGTGGGTGTCAACCTTTCCTAGATCAATAGCACAAACTACTCCAGTGTCTCACTTTGGCTAAAAAGAGTATAATAATCTTCCTACAAACATCTAGCTGGAAAATACTCAAAGTGCAAAAATAAATGTATTCATATATTTCACATGAATACTAAAATAATGATCAGCTGCACTGAGTGAATACTTTCTGGTTTCAGACACTCTTTTTTCCAGGACACTAGCATTTTAGTGTTTGGGTTTTCTATTTTAAGTGCATTCCTTTCTTCATGTTAAGCTACTTTGTGACAGAGCAATAATTTGCATTTTGTCTTTATACACTGTGAGTATTCCCACTGAGTTCAAGTGGCCCTGAAGTCAACAGAGCTGTTAGATACATAAGTCATCACAGTGTCAGACCTTTAAACAGTGACCGTCCAGTATAGGACTACTTATACAGAAGAATTTAGTCATTTACATATGACACTTCTGAACACATAGGTCCCATACTCTCAGTCAGAGTTTTGAAGAGGGTTGGGGATGGACATTAAATCATCATATGTGTCATTAGGGCCAACTATGAAATTCAGTCTGCTTTCTGTTTCTTTTAATGGACAGAATTTTAATGAAGTTATTAGAAAGCTTACACATGGTTAAAATTAGGATCAATAGTATAATAAACAGCATAATAACTGTAGGAAGTGTGAATGCTTACTTATTTCTCATCATACACCTCAGACACTTGTCTTTCAGTGTTTATATGGTAGTTTTATAATCTCATCATACTTTTATTACACGCATGAAAACAAAATAATTGATGTGGCAACATGCTGAGACGTAATTTATAGCAGTTCACACATGCAAACAGGTTGGCAAACATCAGGAAGAAAATGGACATTAAATTGCCTGAAGAAAAAAAACAAACACATGATGAAATGAAAAATTCCATATTGCTGAAGTTTGCTTGGTGCTATATGTGTCTCTGTCAGTTGTCACTGAAGTGGCTCTCTTTTGTACATAAATAAATGCAATATGCACAGTTTAAAAATTGTTTCAAACTTCCAATTTTATTTCTAATGTTTACAACTTAATTGAAAGAAGGATAATGGCTGAATTCACATAATGTGAAACAGAGTTATTTCATTATGGAAAAGGCAACATAATAATAATATATAAAAATCAAGATAGAGGAGTAGAAGAACAGTTACAATAAATCATTCTGACACTGTGGTTAACATCACTCTAGCAAAATAAAGGAAAATGTATATTTATGCTAATTCATACATAAGTGTTTTGGGCAAGTGAAAAGAAAAAAATATCTGACATAACAATTCAGTGGGCAATTGGAGTATTGTAAACTGGTGGCTACAATGTGGCTTTTTAGATTTAGCCACCCACTAGATGAATCCATTATCTTTGCTTAGATGACAGGAGGTAATAAAACCTGTCTTGCCAGACATACATGCTAAATATGCATTAGCAGGCAATCTGACCAGGTGGTATGAGTACAGCATCTTTTGGACAAAGATTTTATATTGTCATAACCCAAAAAAGCATTTGAAAAAGTGCCTAATTGAAAAATACATGAAATGAAATGTTGATGCTTTGAAATAGGGATGGAAAGCTTGGATATGATCCAACATGCATTCTGATCCTGGGATTTTACATTTTGAAACTTATACCATCTTCTTACAACTAGCAAAAATAGACAGAAAGTGGACAAAAATGAACTAGGTGATACATGTATACTGGTCCATATACAGAATGTTTTCAGGTAGTTTTTAGATGAACACAAATAACTACTTTAGTTAAACTAAGGACTTTTGCTTTTGCAGTTATATAGAGATTTAGAAAGATATGCAATCAGACCTTGAGTTCTTTATACGTACAGTTTAAGCTACATTTATTCAATGTTGCCAAATTCACGTTGCACTTAGAATTTACACTGCGTGACACTGCTGACCTAGAAGAATGGCTGAGAATGTTGCCTGAATGCTTTATACGACCTGAATGATTTAAATAACCTAGACAAATGTAAAGACTTGTGCTACTTCTTCACTGTGTCACAGCTGAACGCAAAACTCTGCATTTTACACCCAGGCACGAGAGCTCAGCTGTGATAGCAATTTAAACACAAATTCCCCACCCAGAAATGGAGGTAAACCCCACTCTGAAATGTGTGTAGATGGCATTGGCCATGTTACTGCTCAGTAACTGACTTTCACTAAAGCTTACATTGCTTTAACATTACAAATTTTGCAGTATCTAGATCAGAAGCTCAAGAAGTTCCCGGTGCACATCCCCGTCCCAGCTGCTCACATGCCCTTGTACCACCTCCAGGCACAGCTGAGCTGACACAACTCTTTGTGAGGCCGCGCTGTCACTAAGATCACTGAACTTCTCTGGCTTGAAAATTAGGGTTGGGATTTCTTTTTTTAATGCGTGGTATTTTTCACCATCGTTGGTTCATTGTTTCAGCCAAGAGCGCAGCTTCATGAAAGCTTGTGTTGGCACAACTGGGGGATAACAAGGTTGAGAATGCTTTAAACTGTCATTGTCACTGAAACTGATATATTGTGAAGCTACATCTTGAGGAGAGCAACACATAGTATTTTCCCATACGAAACCAATATAGTACCACATTAATGATTCTGTATCTCCAACAATACTACATTTTTTGCCCTTGTAGTCAATGGGAATTAGATTTGCACTGCCCATAGCAAACATTTTGTGATGATCTGGAAAAAAAAACAAAAAACAAACAAACAAACAAAAAGCCAAATAAACAAAAGACACAACAACAACAACAACAACAACAACAAACCAACAACCAAACAAGAACAAACACACACACAAACCAAACAACACTAATTTTAAAAAGTTACATGAAATGTATTAGGATACTTTCCTACAAGGAAAATAAAACATACAGACCAATCCTATTATTTTTTTTCAAATGTTTTTTTTAAAAAACTATTTCAAATCAGCAGTGGATGACTGAAATTGTCAATCACCCCATGTTTCTTTGTGACTGATGGGGATCAAAAAGTGTACCATGCATTTCACAAACTAAACAGGGAGTTAATCCTAATTTAAGGTACTTTATCGTATCCTAAAGGAGTAATGGAAAAACTGGTCTGGGAATTAGCTAAAATAAACCTGAAAGATAAGGATTTACTTAAGGCCAGTCAGAATGGGTATTTGGAAAGTATGTCTTGTCAAGCCAGCATGATTTCTCAGCTGTTCATTTTGAGGCAAAGAGCCTGATAAAGATCTTTTTCATTCAGTTTTGTATTTCCATCTGCCTCTGAATTGCATACCATAAGCTGTCAGAAGCATTGGAGTTGGATTTTTCAGTGCTAATGTTTCTGTTTTTTTTTCTTGTTTTTGTTTCTTTGCTTGTTTTTAAGAAATCTATATGATAGCAGCAAGATGTACTTTGAACAGATTATGAACTGGCTATGTGTAGATCTCAGTATGGGATCCCAGTTTAATGATGATCAGTACCCTATGTTATTCAGCGCTTCCGTCATTGATCAAGAGTTAAACACAATATTGATTCTAACATATGGTAGAAGTCATTCAGAAAGAACACAGATAATTAGTAGACCAAGCCAATCACATAAAATGTTCTGGTATTGCCTGGTAGGTTCACAGAATGCATTTAAACGCCAGTAAATGCAAAGTAAAAAATCTAGAAAGAGGCAGACTATAGTTAGAGAATGAAGGACTATATCCTGGAAAGCTGAGATTCAGCTGGGTAATGCTGGATGAGAAACCTGACATGTGTTCTGAGTGATTTGCATAACATTCTTCTGCCATGACACAAAAAGGCATATTTATAAGACTGCATAGTCAGCTGAGGCTAGAACTGAAATGTGGCATGACATCTTCTTATCGCTATTATTTTTAAAATTACATTGACAAATCATCTGGGAAACAAGTAATAAAGATGTTAAAAGATGGAAGGAAATGCCTCACCGTGAGAGACTGTAACAAGTCCATCTCTGTACTTTATAAAAGAGTCAACTAAAAGGGGATTTGACCATCTTGTGGAGAAATATACTGAAGAGTGTTTAATCCAGTATCAAAAAACTACAACTAGACAAATTCAAATAAGGAATCAGGAGCGGTCTTCTGCCATTAGCAGTGATAAATCAATGAAGGAAACTACCAAGAGAAAAGGTGCATTCTGTAACTGTTGATGTCTCTGGATTATAAATTTGACTCAAAAAATAAGATATGATTCAGTAACACCCCTGATTCAGCCGAGAGCATTGCTCTACTAGACAGAATCTCTTCATCTGTCATATCTAGGTAAAATACATGCTCCAGTGTTGCCTGTTTCCTTTAAACTGTAAAAATGCCTGCTTTCGACTCCTGAGGGCTTTTACATGCCATCAACCAAGCACAAGGAAATACAGTGGTAACTGAATTGTTATTCTTAACATTGTTTTCAGTGCTATTCTCCACAAGCTACAGGTCTTATAATTTCTCACTAAGAAACATCTTCAGCCTCCTATACTGGAGATCAGACACTGTTGGTAGACAAATGAAAGGCACTGGTCCCTTCTCAGGCTTGTCATTTCATTATTCTCCCTGAATTAGAAGACCTCCACATATTATTCTTAACAGTGATGAAATTATGACCTCCTTGTATCCCTATAATTTTGAACATTGCCATGATTTTTTCATGTAGTTTTCTAGAACAGACTCTTACTGTTTTTGTGGAGAGACTTTGCACACATTTATTTATCTCTGTTCCATCTCCCTACAATATTAATATCTTTTTCTAATTATTAAGATTTTCCTAAAAAGACAGTGGTTCTAGAAAATGCTGTATCTGTCATATTTGATAATTTAAGTATGGTATACTAAAAGGGTACAAATACCCAAATGTGTATTTTAAAAAAACTGTATTGCAAGCCGAGGCATTTAACACATTGAAATACCAGTAAAACTGCTCAAATGAGCTTCAGAAAGGCTATGGACCACAAAGTGACTCAAGGCATGGGGTATTTCCATGGCTGGATTTGAGTTTGTCCTGGAATTCACCCCTCAGAGGTTGTACAACACACACCATGACGCTAGGCTGGGACATGAGTTAGAAACAAGACTGTGACAGCCAGCACGAAGAGCAGAGCAGAGGACTAATATGGTCAGTAAGAAGTATTAAAGAGTATGAACAATAAATTCTGCCTTTCCCCTGAACTTCTGCATACATGCAAGACTGGGCTTTCCGTCTGACCGCTGTTCGTGAACATACACGTCCAAAACTTTCATCAGGCAAGGATGGCCAGATCTCCTCTCTCTGACAGCTGTCCAAAAAGGAGCTGGTGGAGGTGGCACTGTTTGCCTCTTGAACTGTAAGGTTTGATGCCACCGACCACTCTATATGAAACCGTGTCACTGAAGAGAGAAATATAAAATTTCAAATGGGATTCAGGAGCACAAAAGAGGATGACTGACTCCTCCTAATGCAGAATACACCAGTCAGGGAAAGACCTTGGTCAAGAGGGCTCAACTAGAGGAACAGATGTCTAGAAATAAAAATGCCAGCATGAAGGATGATAAACTTCGGGCAGGCACTACAGTAAAATCCTCCTTCTGGATTCCTAGACTTTCTAACCCTTATGGCATTTAATTAGAGACTACATATATCTTGAATTTATATATTGTTATTATACCTATGTCCCAACTAGAAATAGCCATTTTTTAGGTGTACTGTCTATTCCCTGCTGCAGTCTAAGCCTGAGCTCTTTCCAAAATCCAGTTATACACCTCTCCACATAGTTACAGTATTAATTCAGGCTGCCTGGGTAATGTGCATTGACATAAAAGATTTCTGGCATTCTTTCCTGCCTCATACTGTCAAAAAGGCAAATGAGATACATGAGAATGGCCAGGATGTGCCAAGGTCCATTCACACTTCAAATAAGCATACCACAGAGTGTCTGCGATGTCACCAAGGTCCTCCCTTCCCTCTTTTTTCTCCTAGCTAGTGATGAGGAAAATAGATTTTGAAATTACCTGGAAGCATGAATTCACACACTGGATAAATGTTTTCATAACCCTTTAAGCAAAACAGATTGACACCTTACTCAAAAAGAAGCACTTCTAAACACAATGCTTCATTAACCAGCTAAAATAACTTCTTCCACAAATAAAGTGGTATCTCATTGAGAATTATATTATAGAAAAATACTGCAGCTGACATTGTGCAAAACTGACAAAATATTTTGCTTTGAAAAAAGCTTGAGAATATTTCTTTTTATGTTTCAGAGATTCATGCTCATGGATTCATATTTTCAAAACCAAAAGGGCCCATTACAGGTCATGCATAACATACATCTTCAAATTAAATCTTCTACAGTTTTCAAAAATTTCTGTTCTACCTAACACTTATCTTTCACAGAGGCATCAACTCTTGAGCTGAACAACAACCAAGGATGTTATTTCATAGACTTGCAACAAATTTCTTTTCTTGTAACTTCAGTCATTTTAATGGACATTTGGAATATTCAAAATACTTGAAAACAGACTGCACACATTGCATACTTTCTGAAATAGCAGCTAATTTTCAAATTCTGGAGGGTTAGAGACAAATGAAAATAGGAAAATATATTTGCAAAGTAAAAAGCTTATACTTGGAAAGTAGCTTGGATTAAAGCCATTTGTACTCTCCGTTCAAGCTTGAGTTCTTTTGATTCTTTTTTTGAAGATATTTAGATGAATACTGATAATTAATGAGCTAGTTTGTCAGACAGGCCCACCTTAATTCTGTGGATATGCAAAATTACATAGTCCTTCAGATTCCCAGTTGCATGTACATGCTGAAATCTAACATGTGCTTTCCTAGGAGATATTTCAAACCAGGCTTAGGTGACAATATAAATTAGATCTCCTAATTGCTTACATAACATTATAGCAGTACGTGCAGATGCTGAGTTTGTTTTCCTTCACATTTGCACCTTTACACATTAAATTAGTCAAGGCTTCATGTACATGCTTGTTTTTGCCAAATGAGCATAAAACTTCACATACAGAAAACAAGAATGGGAGCTGAATAGCAACCAATTTAAATCTTTTGAACTGAATATGAATCTGGAAGAAAACTGTAATGAAACTTCCACTGACCAGTGGCTAGAGTAGATGTAACTAAAGACTTCTTAGCAGTTAAATTATGTGAGCACAAAAAATTTCATGTTCTCTAACACAAATCCATTGAGAAGCTCAAATGTTTAATCGATGTGATAATATGATTCCTATTTCTTTTTGTGTAAACTTTTATTCAAGAAAGGAATGCTAATAATTTCAGAAATGTTTTGGATAACTTCCTTACTGATATTAATTTGTGACTTTAAATAGGACAATAAAGGAAAGGTTTAGCAATAGCTGCTTTAATATGACTTGAATACTTCATGGATCTCATCCAGGATACGGAATGCCTGGAATTCATGTACAGCCCTTCCAGTGTTGAGTGGAATGAACAAACAGAAAAGTATTTACCAACAAAAATGCATAGCCACAGTTCACCAATATATTTTCATCAGTCTCTGCCTGCTAGTAGATTTTTATCTTCTGCGTGATAGATGAAATTAGACTCTGAAAAGAACTATTAATCACATTCTCCCATATGGTAATATACCAAGGGAATCAAATGCAGTTTTGTTTTCTCTATTTTTAGCATTAGTTTTCTGCATACTTCTTCACACACTAAGGATGTTCTGAGGCATCATAAAAAAGCCATTTTCTAGAAAGTTATTTCTATTTATGCCCAGTGCATTATATTATCACTAATATCAAAATAAGGAGAGAGCATGGTAAGAATTTAAAATAAATGCATCAGTACCTGTCTATTAACTCATTTCTCACACCCAATACTGAGAATTTTCTTTTTAAAAAGAAATTAAAACTCATAAATTTTTAATGTATAATACATCTGTGAATAACGGCCTAGAAATTATTGTAAGCAATCTACAGCTTGACTGCAAAACAATGGATTAGCTATTTAATAAAATATCTAGTAATCCTTTATCCCCACTTTCTGAACAATCTAAAACACACATGAAGTTTTACAGAATAATACGCTTGAACCAGTCTATACTGGGATGAGTCTACAATGTTTAAGGTGTGCCCCAGATTTAATTAACAGGAGAAAAGCACCTGGAAAAAAAATAGTCACCTTAGCCAAAGATGTTATGCTGAGAATGCATTTGGTAGCTGTGCAAATATGCAAAGCAGAAATAAGCCTTATGGATACGATTTCAAATGTCTTGTCTAATAGAATAAAAGTGTTACTATCATAACAAGATGCACACGGGAAACAGGGGGAAAGCTTCCACCTAACTTGTTGTACTATCACAAATTAATTGAAAATTGTTTTGCTTTATTCCTCACACATAAATTCAGCTGAAACTAAAATTACTAAGAAAGACACTAACAAAAATTGTAATTGCACTCTCTTTGGTAGGGAAGAAAGGTTTAGAAATCTCACATTGTGTTCACAGATTCTGTTTAGGAGCCTAAATATTGCACAGGTGTGCCTTAGAGAACATCTGCCCAGGACAATAGATTGCTGTCCAGTTTAAAGAACAAGCAAAGCCCGCCATTGTTTATACCTAACATTTTAACAAAGATCTCAAGGTGAGTATTATATCTGGAATGTGAAAAATATAATCATATGGGAAGAATCAAGTTTTAACAATGTAAGATATTTTCATCACATATTCAGTGTTTTACATAATGCTTATTTTAATTAGATAAAATTAAAAGAAGTCACAAAAATATATAAGGCTAAATTTTTCAGGTAATTTAGATGTAGAAGTATATGCATGCACAATTACTGAAGTTACATGAAAAATCAGATAACTGTATACACAGACACAGTGAATTATGCACATTTGCATATATAATTATCCTGTCTGTATACCTGTTAAAGTAATTGCGTACATGTACAAATTGGGCGTGCAATTGCATTTGCATTTTAAACATGCACACATATGGCTAAATAGTCACAAAATCAAGCTCAAAATCCTTGACCTGTCATTTATGAGAGACTTTATTGACTTAATCAAAACACAAATAATTACAGCAATGGAAAGCACATGGAATTTCCTTTACTACATTTGTAAATCTTTGTGGGCCTGAAGAAATATTCCTTAATAATTTTACCTGTGTGAAAATAATCTTAACCTTTGTGAAGCAGATAAGTGTGCTTTTCCATTTTGCCCAGACAAATGTTATTTTCTGTGCAATATTGCAGAGAGAGTTATGGTCAGAATTAACCTTACAAGCTCCTCTCTTGTCTCCTGCTACTGCAGCAATGTGCCTTTTTGTTACTACCATCTGTGCTCAATGACCAGTCTTCTGAAGGTGTAAACTGCAATAGGATGACTAATTGTGGCCAGTATACATCTTTCTTAGGTTAAAATTGAGTGAGCCCTGTTTTTTGACTTAAACCTGCTAGTTCCTTCTATTTTTCTTACTCTCATTGTTTTGTGTGAAAATTTTGCCAAGCCTAACAGAGGCAATCACGCACAGTTTCTGAACCATTAAAGTTGGGGGAATTTTGCCACTTTCCTTAATTGAAACAAGAATGAGGTTCTAGTCTTCTCTGGATTCCTCAGCTAACTGTATCCATCCATTTATATGTTCAAAGATCATTGCAGTAAATAAAAGCACAGTAAAATAGCTGAGGCACTAACAGAAAAACAGGGAGGAGAAAGAGCACTGAGTGGTTTTGGAGGGGTACCAATATATGGACTAGGAATGAATGATGTGGAATGCTCAAAAACGGGGACTGATCTTTCAATGTTTGAGTCTTCTTGTGTGGAAGGATCTGGCCTTTTGACGTTGTTATTGAATAGACTGATGTACAGTAAAAAAAATCTGTGCTCTAGGAATTCTGCCGTTCTGTGATTCTGGCTCAAGGAATATTTTTCCTAGGGTGTATTAGAAGGGGAGTGGTTAGTAGGTCGAGAGAGGTTCTCCTTCCCCTCTACTTTGCCCTGGTGAGACCACATCTGGAATATTGTGTCCAGTTCTGGGGCCCTCAGTTTAAGAAGGACAGAGAACTTCTGGAGAGAGCCAAGCACAGGGCAATGAAGATGATTAAGGGAGTGGAGCATCTCCCTTATGAGGAAAGGCTGAGGGAGCTGGGTCTCTTTAGCTTGGAGAAGAGGAGACTGAGGGGTGCCCTCATTAATATTTACAGATATATAAAGGGTGAGTGTCACGAGGATGAAGCCAGGCTCTTCTTGGTAACAACCAATGATAAGACAAGGTGTAATGGGTTCAAACTGGCACAAGAAGTTTCATTTAAATTTGAGAAGAAAATTCTTCTCAGTGAGGGTGACAGAGCACTGGAACAGGCTGCCCAGGGAGCTTGTGGAGTCTCCTTCTCTGGAGACATTCAAAATCCGCCTGGACACATTCCTGTGTAGCCTCATCTAGATGTTCCTGCTCTGGCAGTGGGATTGGACTAGATGATCTTTTGAGGTCCCTTCCAATCCCTAACATTCTGTGATTCAATGTAATGTTTTCTCCTCTTTCTCAGAATAATCTCAGATATCCCAAACATGTGCTAACCATTCTGTCCAAAATAGTCATGCTATTTCTTCTTTCCAGAGTATCAGTGACTGGAAGGCCACCAGCCTACCACAGATCAGATCTCTGTTGTGTAGATGGAAAAAAACAAAAACAAAAACAAAAACAAAAAACCACAACCCCACAACACCATGAGTCTGCCTCCAAAAGTCAGTTTTATTACATTCCAAATACATTGGATCAGCTATAACAACAAGAAACCCTCACTGGGCTCTTAATAGACCTTTCACATATTCTTATTTGGTTTTAATATTGAGTGAATTACCTTAAACATCTGCATTAATACACAGTTTGGAAACAGCATTCTCTCATGTTATATCATCTTTTATTACAAAATCAGCACGCAGCATTCTCAAATGTGCCTGAACAGTGTTCTCAATATTTATGTATCACATCTCTATCATGTCAGTAATTTTACTCCTTTCATGTATATACTGGATTGTTAAGTGCTTTTAAGCATTGTTCCAAATCCTTTGCTAGAGCTGTTGAATCTTCTCACAAGCATTCTGGCCAGAGGCTTAATCTTGATTGAATCCACAAGCATTCCCAGTTTATAAAAGGGCAAAGTTTCTGCCAGTATTAACTACTTGGCGGAATAGTACAGAACGTGAGTGTCGCTATACAATTTGAGGTGAGCATTTCCTCTGTAACTTAAGTTTATATATTTTTACATTCACTTTTTTTACAAGTATATATACTCAAAAAGTTCCATAATATGTAATTCATTCATTTTATAAGATGGTGAATTCATTTAGCATAAAAATTTCAATTACACTATTGGTTGGATATCACCAGAACTAAATCACCTCTCATATACAATATAGTATATTTTTTATATTTCAGTTAAGGTCACAACCTACTGAAATGTGGACAGTGAGCTTGTATAACAGAGAACAGTTTAATTATTTATTCTAAAACGTTAATGAAAATTAACACAGAAAATTTTCAGTTTTTTATCGCTTGATTTTATCTACAGAGAGGGGTTTGCATGTACAGCTCAGAATGCACATCTTTGTCCAGTGTTAAGACTGAGCCTTCCCGGAGGCTGTTTCCTTCAAAAACTGCTTTGCAAGGCTATTGAGAACACACATGAAACAGAGCACTATGTTTTATTTGTTGTTTTTTTTTTTAAAAAAGGCTTTTATTTTCAAAGATTGATCATAAATCTAGACTTGCAAGATAATTCAGGACTTTTTTCCTCCTATTCAAGTCTCATGATAAAATCAAACTTTCTGTTTTTGTAATTGTCTAGCCAGCAGCTGTAGTAACAGAACATCAGAAAGCTGATCTTTGTCTTTTTTAATTCATGGCTTTTCAAACTTTATGTTAATACCCTTTGCAGGTAAGGCCTGCATCTCTCACTCACAGTGAAACCTCTGTGATCAGAATGTTCTTTTCTGTGGAAAATTACTATACTGAGTGGGGAAAATGTGAAGTGTAAGTAGGAAAAAAGTAGTCAGAACAAAGAGTTTTTCATACAGGTTTTTCCTTTGAAGATACTAACATAGAACATCTGAAAAATACTGTATTGTTAATTAATAGTTGATGCTGCATGACAGCAATATATTCAGATATTTCTCCTCACATCATAATTTCTTATTTATGTCCAGGGAGAAGGGGCAAAGATGAATGAATACTTTGGGAACCCCAAACTAAGATTTCTGAAAACCTTGAAACATTTTTAAAACCTTGCATTGTGTTTCGTTGTGACTCTTATATACATATATCTAAAACTATTTGTATGTACACAGTTTTATATGTTTACCATGAAATGTAGAAAGTTTCAGAACATTTGCATGGTCTAGGATGTTACCTTTAATAAAAATCATGTAGGAAATGGGAATCATAAAAACAGCATAACCCAAAACCACATGAATGGGATTAGGAATAAAAGCAAAAGAAGGGTGGAGATAAAAAAAAAAAATAATAATTTTAAAAGTCTTTCACTTACTGTTGTTTATGCAGTACCTTGGCCTTGATTTGTTATTTTTCCAGCCCATAATGGTCAAGAAAGGCGCAAGGGTTAGTTCATGTGCACTGACTGGCAGATCAACGTTCTTTTTCTTTGCTTTTCTTTTTTAAACAGTGAATCAAACTGAGGACAAAGGTTGGACATTTTTACAATTAGTAGAGGAAATACATGATTAAACTTTTACAGTAAAGGTCAATATATGACTTGTAGAAAGTATCAGATTGACAACATTGAAAACCAAAATCCTCATACAGTCACAGAATACATGTTGTTTAGCAGCAGTTACAGATACTAGTTTTATTTTTTCTGTCAGTTTGAAGTGGTACAATATCTCTGTCCAAGGAAAAAGTTTTTTACTTTTTATCTTACTAAAAAGCAAACTCCCTATTACACCAATTAACAGTCCAAGTACTGCTTAGGCAAAGACACGTACGATCACAATGATTTTTCTGATTGTCTATTTGTGCTGAGTTTTCAATGCACAAATAATCAAAAAAAAACAAACCTGTTTTTAATATCCTCATCCTATCCATGGAAGATCAGAACCAACTTTTTTTTTAAAAAAGGTGGGTGAGGGGACAAAAAAGAATGAAGGATAAGTAGAATTGAATGAGCAGAGTCCTAGCCAAGACCCATTTTTTTCTGAATAGTAAAAACTGATTATACAAGTTGCAAGACTGATTTACCCTTCTACATGTCCTCTGGTATAACTCATGTCTATTCTCAAATACTAATGCCCATAACTGACTTCATAAGTTTTTTCACATCAAATTCAAATTCAGATGCTATTTTTTTCAATTATTTCCAGGTAATGTTCTACCTTGATCCCATCCTGCCTCTAGGGAAGTCCATTAACATGAAATTCAACACCAAATGAAAAAAATTAACTTTCTTTTCATAAAGAGGTTAAGTCTGGTAAAGGTTGATCGTTGCATGGTGATGGATGATCATTGTGTTTTGCCCTCTGTGAACTTCTAGAAAGAAAGTTCAACAAATGCTGAAGAGAAAGCTGGATGCAAGACTCTCTGACTCGTGTAGTCTAGTTGTCCGCTATTGTAGACAATTATATCATATCATATTTTTATAAACTAAGTATATTTTACTGTAAAATTAATTAAGTTGATGCAATTAATTTTATTAGGACAGCCCTCATTCCTCTGGCAGTTCCTCTAATTTCTTACCCAAATTTTATAACAATCCTTTGGTTTTGTGCCAACAATGTCCTTTAGATTAATTATTTCTCCCTCACTGCTGTTTATTCCCCTCTGATGTATTTGCAGAGAGCAATCCTATCTCTTCTCAGCCTTCATTCTGTGAGTCTAAGCCAAGGTTTTTTGATTTGCTATTGCAATTTGTGCCCCCTAGTCCACTGATCACTCTTGAACAGAAATTCCTTTTCATTCTTCAATATAGAGACTTCTTCCTGTATTTTAATAATTTATCCCATTCTTATTGTCTCTCTTTTGTGCCAGTAATCTACTTCTTCCTGCAAGATATCCCAGCCCACCTCCAATTTGATGATGATTACTGCTTTTGTGTGTTCATTAATGACTTCAGCATGAAAAAGAAAAATCAGTGAAAATTATTAAGCAAGAATGGTTTTAAGACTGTTCTTCCAGGAACATCAGTGATAACCTTCTTCAGTGTTCTTCTTAATGGAAACTTGATGTCATGTTCTTTTCCATCAGTCTTAGGCTTACTTTCCAATCTTAGTACTAGTCCCTTTTGTTGGGTGTTACATAGCATACACTTTACTGAATTAGAGGTAGATTAAATCTACTGTTTCCCTCATCTAAAAGTAACAACTCTTTTAGAAATGAACAATACCTGGCTAGATTAGCATGATCTACTTATAACAAACTCATTTGATTCTTGCTCTGTTTTCTGCAGAACTCCACATCTTTCATTATTCTTTCCCTCAAACTTTTTTATCAGTTTGCATAAAACTGAGATCAGGTGAATTGTTTTATATTTGTCCAAACTATTTCCTTCCTCCTCTTATTAATCATGAATACTATGTTTGCTGTCTTCCAGTCAGATTTGCTTGAGTCACTGTATTGTGTGCTAACTCTTTCAATGTTCTAGGATAGCCAGCAGCAGAACTTCAATATAAAATGTGGAGCTTAAAGGCCATAGGCTCAAAGTTCATCTCTATTTAGCAAAGTATTAAAATATGTAACTGTATGTCTTTTTATCTGATCTATGTATAGGTCTAAAATCAAAAACATCCTTAAATTTAATAAATTTCTACCCAGAAATAGTATTACAGTATATCATCCACAATTCAGACACCATGATTTAAGAACTTACCTGCTTTTTAATGCACAATATGTTTGGCTATTATGTAGTTTCATTGCTATTATTTTTCAGGTTGAATAAGACCATGTTTCCTTAGTGCACCAGTGAAAAGATTACTTAGCCAGTTCTTCAAGTAATGTAGATAAACATAATGCTGCAACCATCACCTACCCTGGAGCCAGTAAAAAATGAAATCAGTTATGAAATCTTACTTGCTATGTGTCCTGCTGACCATTAATTTGTAAATAAATCTCAGAATAATTAATCCAATTGAGATCAGAAGCAGACTATATAAATCTACACATTTCTGGATCTCAAGAGTGATGTTTATGTGAATTTTTCCTTTATCACAAAGGTGAAAAGCTAAACCTCCAAGAGAGAAAAAAAGTCCTTAAACGACCCACTTCACAATTAATTTATCAGCAAGCATCAACAGGCACTGGCTATAATGGAACTCACACCAACCCTTCTTGCTTTCTGCTGGCTGTCCCTTCCCTGACAGGTTGCAGGGAGGAAACAGGGGAATTGGAAAAAAGAAAAGAAGAAAAAAGAATTGGCAGAATACACCTGAAGAAGAATGCCACCTGGTTATTCTACAGATCTATGCAACTGCCCTGTTCTGAAGCCTGAAATGGCAACTAATATTACGTATTACTCACTGTATAATCTGGAGAATATCTAAAAAGTCTTGGCCACAGCAGAGTTGCTTCAGGATTTATTTTATAACTGGAAAGGCTGCCTGAGGGTGCCCTCAAATAAACTCCTTATGTGTGGGCTCAAAACAAACCTGATGCTGTTGTATTTATAGATCACTTCTGGAATAAGTCTAACGGAGGCTGCATTTTCTACCGCTTAGAGCCAAAGGGCTGGGAATAGAATCTCAAAAAGATACCAGGTGCTACTCCCAGTATTGCCATTGACTGACCTCTTTATGCCTCAAGCTGCTCAGCTATAAAATTGAAGGCTTTTTAAAAATAAGATCAAGAACTCTGAGAAAACCAACAATAGCATGGTTTCAGGCAGGTCACGAAGTCAAATGATGGCAGTTCTATTCCTGGCTCTGAAGTGCACTCAGCCAAACCTGGAGCAAGTTATTTAGGGCAAGCCCACACCACACAGCTCAGCAAAGAGCACTGAGCTGACTCAGAGCTCAGAACCAGCTTCAGAACCAGAAACGGATAGTTGCAGCAGGAGACTGTTCCACCTGAGCTGGCTCACTAATTAGCTCTAATTTGGGCTAATTAACCCAAGCATACAGGCTAAGCTGTATTGACTCATGCACAATCTAGTCTCTTTGAAAGACACTGCTTTGTGTTGGATAGCTACACCAATTAGCCTGGAGCTACCCAACCTCTCCCCATTATAGCACAGAATTATGATGTAGGATGCATGCTGAAGTTATAGTACATAGTAGTTGTGCATAAATCACTTTTTTCTATTTTGGTTTGGTTTTTTTATGCTGATCCAGACCTGCCCTGCTCACCTCACTCTGGCAGTGTGGGATAGACACTGACCAACAAGGCTGTACCCTGCAAGCACTGACATTGAACCCAGCTCCCAGCCTCCCATCCCTCAGGGAGCAACCATCCTTGTTTGGCCCTGAAAACAGACAGCTGGGAATGAACCAGTGCATCCTGGCATCAAAGGAAACCAGCAGCCTCCTTGTCTGTATTAGCAGGAGCTCACCCAGTGGGTTCAGGGAATGGATCTTCCCTCTTACTCCAGGTTTGTTAGAGACATCTGGAAAACTGTTTCTAGCCTTACTCCTCCCCTGGCCCCCCAGTTCACAGAAGATCAGTACACTGGAATGAGTGGAATGGTGGGACACCGGGCTGGCGTGGGGCTGGAGCACTTGCCTCATGAGGACAGACTGAGTGACCTGGGCTTTTCAGCCTTTAGCAAAGATGACATCAAGGGGAGTAAACAGCAGCCTGCAAGTACTACAGAAGATGTTACCAAGAAGATGGAGCTGGGCTCTTTACTGAGATGCACAGCAGGAGACAATAGCCACAAAATTAAATAGGGACGCTCTGACCTGACATAAAGAGAATTTTTTTCTCCATGAGGACAGCTGAGCATTGGAAGAAAAGCTGTTCAATCTCTTAGAGAGTTTCAAAACCAAACTAAGCCACTAAGTCTACATTGACCCTGCTTTGAGCAGCAGTTTGGACTGACACCTCCTAAAGTCCCTTCCAATGTGCATGATCATATTCTTCTAAGAGAAAATGCTTTCTGGAAACAATGTTTATTTTACTGTGATATTAGTAAGGACAGTGGTGTGTAATGCCCAATAAGATGTTTGGTAATGGGCACTGAATGGAAGTAGAAATAATGTGAATTTGAACCTCCACAAAATTATAGTGACACTACAGGCATTAGGCAGCCCCATTGGTGTTAGGACATCAATGGTGACTACTGACATTTCAAAAAAGTACCTAGAGAAAATGACACAGAAGCGTAGTGCTTGAAACATCAAAGGCTAGAAGCCCCTTCAGAGCAAAGCTCTGCGAAGTCAAAATTTCCCATGTGACTTTTCTGACTGTCAGGACATAACATCTCAGTACATATGATCTACAAATCTATATGTATCTATCTTCTACATGTGCACAGTAAACCAAACACTTCTAGGACACGTTGCACCTCCTGGACATGCACAGAGCAAACCACATTGCACATAGTTTGATGCACACAGAGCTGGTTTGCAGTATTTCTGAGGAATTCCAGATGTATGGTTTTTGGTTGGCAGGACATGACCCGCTAGGGCCAGAAACAGCAGGGAATCCTGGAAAAGTTCCTTGTATAGAAGAACTCTGCCCCAAAAAATCCAGAACATATCCAAGAAAACTTATACTGTAACATTTTCATGCAGCATTTCATTTCCAGCATCCAGCAGTGGCCTATGTTGTATGGCTCCTGAGAAATGGCAGATAGGAAAGGTCTCCTGTTTCTCTTCACACCTACAGAACCTGCCTGCTTAAAGGAATTTACAACTTCCCCCACTGTAAGAGATTAGAGCTTTTACAAAAGCTTCTAAAATACAGCATTTTTAAGACTGAAAAACCTCTCAATGGTACTAGTTTGGAGGTACTTACAGATGTCTACACAACAGTCCAAAAGAATAATATTTGTACATGTGCCTGACCGTCACATTCTTCCCATGTACAGTTCTCATTGCACACAGCCATTTAACATGGAGAGCAATGGTTCTCTAGTCTCAGCTGACCTAAAGCCAAAAATAAATGAATAAACCCTATAAAGCTGGGAACACTTGAGGAGTCCTGGGTTTTTTTTTGTCCATGACATTCAGGAGCCTCAAGATTTGTTGCCTGTGTCACCTGGTGACACTGTCATTACATCTTGTTGCTACATACAATTCTCTGTTTTACTATCACATGTTTTCTTTCCGCTAGTTATTGCATAGTCACAACAAACTAGACTTCAGAAACTCAATGGCAGATGACACTACAGTTAAGGAGAAAGCAACAAACTGGCAGTTTGAATGGCTTATTCGGAGACCTAGTAAGAAAGAAAAATTACAAGACTACTTCTGCAGCTGTGTTGTTGCATCCTGAGTCACAAATAGGATGTATGTTTTTTGTGTATAACTTTTGTCTTAGCTAAAGCTACCCTGGTATTGCAAGGAAAGGAAATAAGCACATGAAGTACAGGTAGTAAAATATATATATAACCTTTTTCCTGAAAAGGCAAACAAATTAAATTGGTAACACCGGAGGGTGCTGCCAAGGACTGTTATGGGGTATGTCCTTCTATAAAGGAACTCTACCAGAAATGAAAAACAACCTAATTATCCTAATTTTAGCAGGTTCCTCCTTTCAGTATATCCAGATAAGAAAAGACAGGAACTGAAGTTGCTGTAATAATCCAGTTCTGAATTTTTCAGCTCTACATGTGCAGATAATCACAGCAAAAACTGAGGATTTAAAACACAGCTATTGTCAAAATGGAAAGGTCATTCTCCTTCCTCTAGTACAGGTCATGTTTTTCAGAAAGAAAACCGTGGCTACAAGCAATTAAAATACAACATTAACTCACAAGACAAGGGTTTAATTGCCATGAAATATACATGTAAATGTAATTTGCTGCAAGCTTCGTGTCTTTAAGCATGTATGGTACTTACTTGCAAGTTTGTTTTGGTTTTTAATGCGACCATTTTGATTAGTAACCTGTGTAGTTGGTTCTGCTATTCACTTTATGTATCAAATACACCGTATATTCAGCAGTACATTCTGCATTAACGACATTATAATCTATGCAATATTTGTGTTCCAACATATCCCAGAACATTCTAGGAACTGAAAAAAATGAGTTAAGTACATATAAACATGTCACCTGGGTTCTGTGTGCCTATAGCACAGTGGCCTCAAAGATGGCAGTAGGCTGAAAGTGGTGTTCTTTCTTATTCCAACTTTGCTGGGTTTCTCAATAGTTGGATTTCTCTCCTTTTTTTTTTTTTTTTTTCACAGTGACCCTTACAGGGGAGACTTATATTTAACAGTGGCTTTCTAACATCTGTTTACTAAACCAAATAATGTAGGCAAAGTTGTGGCTGGAGATAGTGTATAGAAACAGCAAGGCCATAGAAAAGGGAAAAATGCACGCTTATGCTGAAGGATCCTTTTGTTTAGTCCTTTTGAGAAAGACCTCGGTGACCTTAGAAAACCTCCAGCTGCAGCCCATGAAACTGGGTTAAGAGCCTCAGCCAAGGACCTCGAGAGCCCTCTACAGGCCATCAATGCCTGGTAAGACAAAGAAGAGTGATCCTGGTAGCCCTGCTCTGCTCATCTTCATCTGCCTTGATGTGTGGATGAAAAACATGTTTTATTTGCCATTTATCACAGTGGGGGTTTTGGTGTGCAACGGTAAGCCGTCCCTTTAATGATGCCTTCAGCTGGCAGCATTGTTTGGCTTAAATAACTACTTGCCAAAAAAGGAAAAGAATTTGTTCTCTGTCTGGATTTGCTATTTCATTAGGGTTCCTCAAGAGAACTCCAATAAAGGATTTGGGTCTATTAATCACCCTCCACAACCTTCTCAAGTAATTAGTCTTTAAAAATGTTTGCTACCTCCTTAGTAGTACATAATTTGATGGTGCTCAGTGAATCAGCTGAGGTTCAGACTCACTAACCTTTAGAGGTTTGGCCTGTCTGAGCTCATCAGTCTGGGCCCCCAACTGAACTGAAAACTGCACTTTTTTCATTCTTTGTGGCAGGTTTATAGTACAGCGCTGCTGGACACCTGCCATGAAGGAAAACTCAAAACATACAAATTCTTCATAAGGCAGCGGTAGAAGGTGGCACTGAAAAATAATGCTCTCATGCTGTCAGACCTGCTGTGGGGAGAGCGGGGGGAGCACTCATTCTAAGACAGATGTAGCAACAATTGCTCCTGTTTAACTCCCTAAATGGGTAATCCTAGTTTATGGGGCCTCAGTGATGGAAATCTTGCTGACATCGCCCTGAGGATTTTTTTTTGGCAGGGATTATGGGTTCTCTGGAGAGCATTGCAAGCGCCAGGCTCACAATTTCTGATGCAGACCTCTTGAAATAAGTGTAACATGCGATTTTCTTTGAGGATGCATACATTTTAATGGCAAATTTCATGATGAACATAGCTAAAAGTATTTCCAGTTTATTCCATACATAAAATAGACAATGAGGCAGTTTCATATTTGAAAATATAAAGTTACAAGCCTCTCATGCAAAAATACATTTGGCACCAACAGGTAAAGCAGTTCAAATGCCTTGTTCCCTTTTCTTGGCACTCCCGGTTCCATTGGCCTTGTTTCTGGTAAATTAAGAAAGCAATTACAGATTCACAGACCACTTTGGGGACATTCCAGGGTTTTGTATTTGGCATTAAAGAGAGATACTTGCAAGCTGCCCAAGCCAGTGCTGTTAGGAAGATAAAGATTTCATTTTGCTGCATTTTTTGAGATTTAGACTTCTGCTAGAGATTTTGTTCTGACACTGACCGGAAAAAGAAGTCCTTTGTTTTATTTTCCAAAAGAGATTTGAGCCAAATGTCAATTTTCAGATTAGATCATTTTGCTTTTCTTGTTTGACTATGAGCTAAACAATGTCCTTCTAACACTGTACAGACAGACTCAGACAGCCCCTCTGACACTATATCTTTTGGGGCTCAGAGACAGTGGGCAAGGAAATTAAAGACACAGCTCAAATCTATGCTCTTCCTGCATTCATGTGCAGTATTTCCACCTGCAATCACATTAAATCAGTCAGAAAAAAATTGTATGACTGGGACACTAATATTCTGGGCCAAGATCCTTTAAAATACAAAATCTCAGTTAAATATATTCAAACTTTGACAATTATTTTTGCTAATATGAAGCACAGGAATTTAAGGAGAGATGTTAATCCAACTTAATCTAATGCAAACTACATGCTTTTTTGGGAAAAAAAAAAAAAAGAGTGTGTTTCCCCCTTGTGTGTGTATCACCCCTTGCTGTCAGAAAAGTAGAAGCACAAAATATTCGCAGATGGGAGCCCACCTCTCCAGTCAAAAGAATTTGTCTCAATTTCCAGAAATGACTTTGCTTGTAACTCATTTGTTGTTTTAGATCCTTCACGCGTAATAGGCAGCACTTGCATTAGTGAGTTATGCCATTTAATTAAATTAAGAAAGAGTTCCCTAAAGTCAGTAAATGACAATGTATTGTATTTCAGTGTTTCTGGCCATATGGTGTACATCGCACAAAAACATTTAAAAGATAACTGGACATACCTGAAACGTCAGCAGGAACCATATGAGTTCATTTTTGTGCCAAAGCCAAGGGCTTGTATAAGGCAGACTTTTTCATCCAATAATTCTGTCCCATCGATAAAGTAAAAGTGGACTTTTATTAGTGGACATTTGTAAATAATTTATAAAAGGTGAAATGATCAGCATGCTGCCACAGATCTAAGTAACACTTGTTATAGGCAAACGTGAGTTGAAAAGTCAATTCTACTGAATCTCTCTGCCAGGAAACAACAGACCGACCAGTTCTATAATGATTGCTTATCTTATTAATAAAAACTCTGTTACATGATTTTTGCATGTATGCTGGTGTTTGTGTCTGTTTGTACACATTGCAACATGTAGTTATGAGTATCTGAAGCCAGTTGTTAAAAAATGTCTGAAAACACCATTCTCCAGCTGGTTCTCTCAGGTTTTAGTGGTGGAGCTGGTAGGATGTAGGATAAGCCCTGCAGATCCTGCTGGTAACTGCAGGGTGACTCTTACTTATTTTAAATAAATAATTGAATGTGGCACTGTAATTTTTTTGTTTTCTTTTACTTCTAGACTGGGAATCTTTAACATGAAGCAAGTTAGTTTGGCACAAGGAAAAAAGAAGAAATCCATTTTAATAAGCATGACTCTGCTGGCCAAGGAGTATAAAGTACCAAACACAACAAGCCTTAATCTTGATGGAATAGTTTTTCGTTTCAATACCTGAAAAAATCATTATTTTTAAGAAGACTCCCTAGACCCCAACTCTCTAACTGACTATAACTCCAAAAGACAAATTAAAATATGGCCCACAACACCTATTGGGGTCCCTTTAAAAATATTCCTTGTAGTGATCGAGAAGGATTTCAAGTAATCTCCTTATAACTGGTTGTAAAATCTCAGTGACTGAGGTAGACATAGGAGTTAGCAGGTAACAGAACACTAAACCTTTAAAACATTTTTTATTTACCTCTGTTACTAATAACACTTCAGAAGATGGGGGGGGGGGGGGGGAGGAAAAAAAACAAATAATGTGAAATCAAATATTTCTGCTTCCATCTACGCAACTTGTTATTCGAGCTGTGAAAATAGAAGCTATTTGTTAATGTTCTGATTCTCTTTTTGGCTCTTGTAAAAGGGCAGACAGATAACATCAAGTAGCTGTGCAGGGTACTGCTTGTACCTTTTCACTCTACTGCTTAACCATGTTGGGTTTAGTTGAAAAATACGTGGTGTCATAATTTCAGCTATATTATTGTTTATAAAAGGATTCTGCATCATGCAATCACATTGACCACATAACGTCTCAAATAGAATATGCCAACCTCTATCTACTTAAATCTGTGTTAAGTCCCAAATACACAAGTTCGCAGAACATCTCACTTTGGAGCAATAAAATTGTCCTTTAAGGACAAGAAGATGTATAGGAGAGTAGAAATAGGACCCGAAGAAACCAGGTGATGCATCCTCCTTCCACCAAGGACTTTAAAGTAGCCAAAATGTCTTTGTGCAGTAAATACGTGTGTGTGGAAAAGGTGAATAAAATAATTTTAAAACATGAAACTGGTTAAAACAATAGCTATGAAGCAACTAACAACTAACATGATTGCAAACAGTTTTATTCCCATAATATCAGGAAACCTGACCTGATTTCTGCAAATATCATAATTATTCATAAACATGGGATTCATCACCCTGACAATCTTTGTCTGTCCCATAGGACATACTTTCCCACTACATGCTGAAAGTGAATCTTGCTGTGATTGCTTACCTAACACTTGCAATATTTTTCAGTTCCTTGATTATATGACTGGAATAATAAATTAAAAACAGCTAATAATGAGTGAGCTTTCAAATTGATAACTATTCATACTAAATTACATACAGCTGTAGGTTTTCATAAGCATATTAAAATATACATAGAGGACCAAATACCTATAGTACATAATACTTCACAAGTGAAACCAATTTAACACTTTTTCAGAAATCTGTTTGTGAGTCATATTGTAACATTATGCCAGGTTTATGCTTTTATATTGAGGAACTATGAAAAGTTACAAAGCAAATTTTAAGTGTTTATTATTACCAGCAAATGTACACTGAAGATAGGTTGCAGTTGTAAATTCTTATGATGTAACCTATACCTGTACAATATTCTTGCACATGTTCCTGTTATGTTTCTATGTACCTTAAAAATGGAAGTTTCATATTGAAACTACCTAGGGAATCTATATAAATTATTGCAATACCTTTCTTCTTTTATCATTTTAAGATGTTTGCTTAAAAGAAACCTGACTTTCAAGGTATAGCTAGTACCATGGCTTCCTTTGTGTGTTAGCCAGAAACAAAGACATTTTACCCCCTGTAACAAAATCTTATACAAATTAATCCACCTTTGGCTATGTTAATCAAATGATGTATCGCTCTTTGGTTTTTTTTTTCCTGAAACATGAAACCATTTTATTAAAATCACAATATCTTCAAGAGCTAATTTTAAACAAATTGAACTTCCATGGAAAAATTGGTACATCAGGAAACTTCTGGCTGGTTCTAAATTCTTTGCCCGCTGGGGTTGTGTTGAAGCTAAATCTTCCATGAGCACAATGAAGTGGCACATACTCCATCTGGAAGGAGTCCTTGAAATGTTTGGTCACCCACTTCTTCGGCTGAACATATTCATAGAAAATCCACCACAATTCCAGTCCACCATATCTCTGACAAACAGGTCAAAAAACCCAGAAGTTTTAACCAAGCAAGTTAACGTGCCACTGTGAAAGGACATGCTGCCATCTCTCTCAAGACCTCTCAGGACAATAAAGATGGAATCATAGGTCAGTAAATCCACTTTTCAGCAAAATAATGGATACTCAGCCTTCATTAAACTTTGGCTGCTAAAACACGGTGCCACAAGGAGGCCAGGAGGGCTGAGAACTCTGACTCTCTCATTCCTTGTTCCCAACAGTGTTATCCAAAGTGTTTTACACTTCTAAAAATGCCCATGGGAGTTTCTGTGTGGCTATGAAGCCATGCCTCATTCACACTACGGGAAATCTAGCTCCTGGTGTGTCCAAAATGTGTTAAACTTAAAAACTTTTGAAAGGTCTAAAAATAGTGTGTGACAAAAGCTATGATTTTGAAAAGTAGTTCCTCAAAACACATGGTAAAGCATGGAGAAGGAGTAGATTCAAGTGAAAATAATAATTCTCCTGGCCTTTTCATTGGTATCAATTACCACTCAAAAAAAATATTCTTTCCACTCAAATTCCGTAAACACAAAGTCTTTTCTATGAAATGAAGGAAGGAGACAACACAGCTGTTTTTAAAGAAAACATTTTAACCTTCACCTCTTTTACAATTTTCCCTCTATACATCATCTATCTAAACAAAACACAATGTTTTCTAGTCATTCTGGCTTTCAGTAGCAGTTAAATTCCCCACAAAGTGCTGACCAGAACTGTGGCCTGGTATCTCCATGCTAACTCACTCCTGTGGAAACCTACGTAAAGCAGGACATCTGCTAGATCAAAAAGTCTGACCTAAAAAACAAAAAGATGACTAGTACTGATAAATTTACAGTACTATTAAGAATGGATTTTCTGATGCACTGCTTTTCCTTACCCTGAGTGCGTGCAAATTGAGGATGTGGCAGGCACAGTGAGTGTGGATAAGTGGTTTCCTTAGAAACAAAAAAAGCAGAAACTATAAAGCAGAACATCCTCCCAACCAATGTGACTTTTTAATGGTGCTGATAACACAGAGAACAGATGTAAGTATCCTCACTGTTTGTACACAGCACACACCATAGTTCCCTAAATAGCTGGATTACTTTCCATATAAGATCATAAAATCTAGATAGACTCTACAGAGCTGCCATTAAGGAAGAGGGCGCGACTATGACGTTCCAATATTAGCATTATAAGCTAAATATAGCAGCTGGCATTTCTGCTGCCCACTTGTGCTCGTTTCTTCTGTGATAAGTAATTCATCTCCCTCCTTCATGTTAACAGCTAGCTCATGTGTATTGGAAAGAAGTGACCACTGCAGCAAGTATGCTTCTAGCAAATCCAGGCTAGAGCTCATACTAATAAGCCATTCCTTTGTCAAGTTTTTCAAAAATAGAAGCCCAAATTAGGCACACAGACGAGCGATTCCTGAAAGAGCTGAATGTCCAACAGCACTTGAGCAGAACTGGGAGACTCGGAGGGGAAACAGAAAGTTTGCATTTATGTAGAAATCAATTTGGTGAAAAATCTTCATGTTCATCTCTGGGTGTCATGGGAAGTAAGGGACCACTCGCAGTTGTGCACTGAGTGGGCCATGAGTGATGCTCTGCTACAGAAAAAAAGCATAAACGCACCAACTTCAAAATATTGAGTTGCTTTTACGGCTGCTCTGTGTCTCTGCAGCCATATGCACCATTCAGGGTGAGTCTGTAATCTTCTTTACGGAACTTTTTAACATACTAAATATAAAGTGTCAGCTGAAAGCAAAAAATTTTATGGAAAATCACTGAAAAGGTGATGCAAAATTTCATAGTTTTTACAGTTTTCTAAACCTATTTTTTTTGTTCTTTCAAAGTGACACACAGAGTTGTAGGTTTAGAAGAGTAATGAAGAGTCACTGGGAGAGGGAGTCTCTGCCAGAACCATTTGCTCAGTCAGTGCACAGATACTGGCAGAGGCTGGGATTGCCACAGAGTTTTTGTCTCCGTCATCATAGCAGACACCTACATTCACAAGCAATGCTCTCAGTGTATACAACTGAGATGCTGCTCAGTACTAAAGGTGCTGTTGGAGATATACAGTCAAAGAAAAAAATTAACAGTCATCCAAGAATTGTACCCGCACAGATCCACATCCTAGATTGGCTTGTAGAGATTAGCTGTAACAAAGGAAATTAAATTTAGGAAGGATGTAAAAATTATCAGTGTTTGTCCAATGTGCCATTTCTTTTCCAGAGCACAGGTGTTCAACAAGAAAGGAATCGTCCCAGGAAAAAAAAAAAAAAATAAAAAAAAAATAAAAATTTGTACTTCCTAGTATGTTCGAGGATGGGTTTTTAAGGTAACTCTGTGAATGCAAACTCTGTGGCAGCCAGCACAAATATCTTCAGTTCTGTAATCTCTTTTCATTCTAAATCTTTGGCAATTGACACTTCCCTGCTTTTCGTTCCTCCTTTATCCAAATTCCTGACTTACTCCCTTTTTCTTCTTCTTCTTCTTCTTCTTCTTCTTCTTCTTCTTCTTCTTCTTCCTTTCTTTATGTTATGCATGCCATAATGTATGTCATTCATACTCTTTAAAAAATATTTTCACCTTTTACCTTATCTTTTCACCTTTGCTTTGCAAGTTGTACTTGTGAAATCAGTGTTTGTTTCCATGCACGTGTGGTCTGCTGCATATCCCCAGCTGCACACATGCTCTCCCCTATCATAGCACCAAAAAGGTTTTGAGTCTGATCTCCTGTTGCAAATAAATTCCACAGAATCATAGAGAGCATATTAAGACCTTGAACATTCAAAGAAAGCAGAAGGACCACCAGCATAGGGTCCAATAAGTAACAAAAATGCCTTATAAGTGGCTGAGAAAGTTTTTTTTTCAATACTGACCCTTTAGTGGACAAGAGAGAACGTAGGAGACACAAGAAGCATGGGAAAACAAGTCTCATTCATGCTGTTAGTCAGGAAAAATATTTTTTGTTTATGATTTCTTTCTTCCTCTCTATTCTTTTGTGGTTAGATCCATGTCAGAAATGGTAACAAATGAAAAGGCAAATATTGTAGTAGAAATACAATCTATCACTCACGTTCACACAAGTCAAACATGGCCACAAAAAGCAGCTATATAAACATTTGTCTTCTGGATGTTTCTTGAGGAAATTGAGTTTTAAGAGCATTAAATAAATGCAATTTGACTGATAATTTCCATCTGTTAGTTAAAACATCTTTCTTTCCTTGACCTTTAACACATATTTTTCCTTCATCTTTCACTAAAAATGGTTCTATTGTTATCAAAGCTTTCCAGAATTGGATCTTGTTATTTTTCCCTCATTTCTGGTTTCTTGAGCACCATAGTAATTACCCTTAGTAACTGGAAAATTTGCACTGTATGAGCAAGAAAGACTAAAATTACAGACTCTGTTGTATTAGTATGCAAAACATTAATTCTTTTTTAGCCTGTGTAGTTTTCAATCTTTCACCAAATACAAAGCAACCTTGGAAAACCAAAATAATTTCAGAAGTGAATAAAATTAATTTAAATTATGCTCTGTGGTTATTAATAAATAGGTTACCTTAGTTATTCTAAAACAGATTTTTTGGGGCATGTAGCTCAAGCTGGTGATGTATCTACACAAGGTCTCAAATAATGTTAGTACAGGGCAATACACTACAGACCACAGAGAAATAGTTTGTGAAGCCCATACTGTAAGCAATCTTTGGCCAAGGTATCTGTTACACGGAGACACATGATACTGTGTTTACCGGTGACTTTTGCTTAAAAAAACCTTTCACATCGTTTTTTCTCTTTCCCTCCACCTCACCAGATAAGCCTTTCTTAATTTGTAATTTTAAGATAATGGTTCAGTTTTATAGCTATATATTAGCAATCAGCATGTTGTCTTGCACATATTATTCTATCAGATCTTTGCCTGTTTCAACTAAAAGTTCAAAGGTTCCTCAGTAGGTTTCCAAAGCATATAGCAAAAGCAAAACATACCTGTTATAAGGAAGGTAAGTTGTCACAGGTATCTCTAAGAGAGAAAAATGATTAAGAAATTTCAGAATGAAATGGAGAAGAACTTTTCTTCACAGCTGTTCTGACTGTGTGTATGAATAATAGGAAATTTTTGAAAGATGTTTTTATCCAAACATAATTTTAGCACAGTTTACATCCATAAACAACACAGTTCTTCTACTGCCTTTGATATTCTGCTTTTATTCAAGCCTTCTAACAGGTTTAACATTACAAAACATTTTCTTATGTCTATATTTTATACATATATGAAATGCCTTTGTATATGTTCTCAAAATACACCTGCTAACCAAATACTGTTGAATACACCACAGTTGATTCTGCCCTGGACAAGCTGACTGACCAATATGCTTAGGAAAGTGGAAAATACAGATGGAAGTGTGTTTGTAAAAATAAATCTCTTATGTTTTAGGAGTTTTTGCCAGTGCAGTAGAGCAAGGTGTATCATATGGTTGCATTTGTCTATCAGTGTTTAGGAAAGAAATTAAGAAGCCACAATTTAATCCACTTCCCCTTTGCTTTTGGGACTCATTTACTGCTGCCAATCATGTACATCAATCCTACCTCAGTTGTGTAAAGCAAGGAATCAAGAAAGCTGCTTGCATCTTACATATCCTTTCTTCAGAGAAGGTAAACACACACCTCTGGAAGGCATGATCCAAATAACTGAAATATTTAAAAGGTCAGGTCCTTGCTTCCTTCTCTGCCCCTGCATAGCTAAATCTATCCTGTAGTTTTTACCTTCACTCTGTGTGTATGTGCACATGCACCAAATTTCCACAGTCTGTTTAAATTAGAAGCAGCTTTGAAAGCTTCTGAGCAAAATATTAACATGGCTAAGGTTAAGGAGTTTTAGTCTTAAATAAATTTGCTTGATCCTTTGACTTTTCTACTTCACCTTTTAGTTTGTCATTGCTATAACTAAAATTTCCATGTTGCAAGAGAATATGTTCTCTCTACTAATGCCTATAAAAATCTGAATTAACTCCTTGAATTTACATCTAGGTTGATCAGCATGACAACCTCTATGCTATGACAGGGATGACAATCCCTGTGCTAGTAGCTCTAATGAAAACTATGTTTTCTGAGTATGGTTATATTAACTAACTAGTGTTTAAAGGAATTGAATTGCACCACTGATTTGTGTTAGTACTGTACTTCACAAAATTTTATTCCTTGGAAGTGATCCAGTGAAACGTTCAATATGTGACAGATTTGGGAGTAAAGGGATGTTATCATCTAGTCTGTTAGGTTTTCATCTATGAAATGATGTGCTTAGGGGGTGTCCAGGCTCTTTCCCATGGAGGAACTCGTAGGAAAAAAAAAAAAACAACAACAACAACAAGAAAAAAAAAAAAAAAAACACTTCAAAGTTTCATAATTTAAAGTGTTATTTCAAGTAATCTGCTTTTGTTAAGCATTGTATTTGTCCCATGAAAAAAAGTCAGAGAACTGCACATGGAGGAGAAGGCAGCTGCTGAATTGTCAGACTACTTAGATTATTATATTCACGAATGTGATGACAAAAATTAGAACCCTGGTAACTTAAGAGTGAATAAATTGGTAAGTGAGACTAATTTTTAAAGTAAGTTAATTTACTGTAATATAAAGATTAAAACACTTAAATAGTCATAAGTTACATAACTGACATTTTAAATAAACAGCTTGTTGCTAACAGCCTGGCAAGCCTCTCCAAACTGAGGATCACAGTGCTAATGTGAGGGTGGAAGAATCACCTCTCATGTATTCTTGTACAGAACACTGGGAATGGGATTCATCTCGCGTAACTTCAGGCCTCTGTCAGCTAGCAGTGGATTTCAGCTCCTCATCCAGACATGCAACCAGGTACAAGTTGCTTCCCTTGCAGTCTTTGCTAATCTAGTCAATGGAGTCAGCGCGGTACAGAGAGATACTGAGATCGTCAAAAGTGGGTGACTATTTTGGGGTGAGCTGAATAGCTTTCTCACTTCTACTAGCTCTGTTTACTAGATCTGACATTCAATTCTGTTGTATAACCTTTGGTGTTTAGCATCATTTGAGATTTCACCAGGTGTCCAGGATGTCAGCTGAAGGAGGTCAGGTATGGGGTGGAACCTATAGGAGACCTACACCCTTTTGTCATAGCAGTGGGAAACCATGCTGGGTACCCTGGGACGTCTCAGGTAATGTGTACATTAGGAAAATGAGTAGCATCCTCATTGATTATAATAGAAACGTAAACATTTGTCTCGTATGCAGTCACCTTCCAGTACACATGTAAATTTAGCGTCTCAGTCTGTCTCAATATGGATGTCAAATGCTGTTTGAGTTGCCCAAGCAATTTCTAATTATGCTCTAGCTCCTACTCCAGAAATGCCTGAATTTTCTTTAGGCCACCAGTCATATTTGCCGAAATTCCAGACATCTGGAATACTCAAGACAAGAAATTACACTAAATACAGATCTTTACCAGCTTCTCATCTAAGCTAGTTGTTAAATTTTCTCTCCAGGCAACAGAAATGCATGAGTACTTCTGTGAGTCTATTCATCCCTCTTGAATAGTGAAACAGATTTCTAAAATTGATTCTCTACCGAGTACAATGGATAATAATCAGTAAAAAGTAAAATAATCAATTTTCAGGTGGACAAAGATGGTGAGAATGTCCAAGAGCGTTAGCACTATTTCACCATGAATCATCACTGGTATTGACTTAGCCTGTGTTGAAAAAGCGTCTAAGCATCCCAGTACAAAGAATTTACTGACCAGAAATAGAAGAAAGACTACAGACTTGTTAGGGAACACAAGCATTAATACACGTTGGATGTTATCAACATATAGACTGTCAGAAAAGGCACAATTTTTTTGAGTGCAAATTCTCTCTCTCAAAAAAAATAAAAGGTTAAGATATTACAAAATGCTCTTTAAGAAGTATCGTGGTATTTTGTTTTCTCTCATTTGGATTCTATTATTTGTCTCCTACATTTGTGTGTGTAAGGGAAACCCCTTATGTCCCAGACTCTTACCTCCAGGTCAAGGGGCTATTGTGTATTCAGGCCTTGGCCTTACATAATGCACTGTAAATCCTCAGTCTATTGCCTAGGCTTGTGCTTGCTCTGCTTGTATTTCATCATGACAGGAGGTGTATAAACTCTGATTCAAAAAGCACTGTACACCCACAAGGTTCAACACAGAGGATCGAGCAACAGATCCTTCAGATGAGAACTTGTTCATATCATCTTGAATTGGATCTTAGACAGAGTAAGATTGGGTCCTACTTGAAAAAGGCCATGTAAATAAATTTTCTCATTAATTTTAGCCAAGTCTGTACCTAAAGCTAACTTGTGGTGTAACTGTAAACTTCTCAGGATGGTTGTTTCCCTCTGAGGCTTCACAATATGGATACAGAAAAACTCTGACAGGCTTCATTGCTACTGTTCTGCTACAGGAACCCGGGGCACCTTTGAACACCATTTCGTTGCATGTGATAGCCAGACCCACAGGCTTTTTGAAATATAACTTGAGCTGTGGAATAATGTAATATCTTCAAGGTTGTAAGGCTATTGCATTTTACTATGGGACTATTGTCATATTTTGAATGAAAGTTCTGTAGTATTTAGGAAGACCAATTAGACATGACAGGCCAAAATTTATGTTTACCCAGAGAGGTTTTTATCCCCCATTAAGTAAGGTAGAAATTACTTTGCCTTCTGCTTGCATGCTAATGTTTTTCTTAAACCCTTGCCTTATTTTGGAAGTGGACATTAAACCAGATCATAAAAATAATCTAACAACTCCTTCTGATTGATAGGATGGTTGAGTTTTTTGACCTGTAGAGATAAACCTCTGTACATCCCTGCAAATTATTGAAGGTAGAATATGTTATATAGCTCTCTGGCTTCATTTTAATATGGAAATCTATCTTTGGATTCAAGTGGACCCATAATTTCATTTCCCTCAAGTATTAAAAAACTACATCAAAAAGGCCAGAAAAAGTCCATTATGTAACTCCAAATCTGTGGGGGAAAAAATAGATAATAAGGTCCAAGTGAAGAGAAGTATTTTTCAGACAACATTTTTGTAAAAGTTGCACTGTAATTCAACACTTCCGTGATTGATGTTTTATTCAAATTTAGTAATATAAAACCTAATCACACAGAAAGAGCTTTGACAAATGTGGTTAATAGCATCTTTCCCAATATTTTATCAGGGCACATATTGTACAAAGGTAATGCAAAATAGCTATAATAACGTACAGCAATAAAAAAAATGGATTTTAGAATAAGTTAAAATTACTCGATTACATTATTATATATTTTTGGCAATCTGATTTTGTCAACTTTTTAAAATGAATGTAACATTTATAATTGTAAATGAGAAAATTAGCATCACAGTACATTACAAAAGAGGGATCATTGTGCTTAGTGTGCGTGACTCACTGAAGTGTGGTGAGTAGGAGGTTCTGTGTAGTAACCTGAGTTGTACAGAAGATAAAGTACGTGTTGTACTATTTTCTGTCTCTCCCTTCAGAGACTAATGAACCAAACCTCCATGCAGTACAAATGAATAGAATTATGGCTATTTTTCTGAACCAACTTTATATAATTATTTAAGATGTACAAGCTATTTTCCAAACAGTGAGGTGGAAACTAGCTAGAGGAACACAAGCTAAGGGACAAAACTGACACAAGCCCGTCTGCTTTTATGAAAATAATTGCATATCGTAATCAGCAAAGCTTTTATAGCAGGAACATCTTCCACATGTCAGCCAACAGAGCTTAAATAAACCTTTTTTGTGGTTTTTGGGCTCAGGTCCATGCAAGTCAGTCAAATCACATTATTGCATGCAGATGCTGAAAACACTGCTGATCTCAGTGTTCTGTGATCTTGTTTTTCATCCTGCTTATCCTGACTGAGAGAGTAAGCATAAAAAGGCTTCAAGAGAATCAAACTCCAGAAATACTAATTCCTGTCATAATGAGTAATTGGACCCCTGTCAGACCTAGTGGACAGGAAAAGATGATATTATAACATTTTTTCACTAGGAAAAAATAAATTAAAGGATAGATCCATTTCCACAGAGTGCATGAAGAAGAAATGAACAGATCATGATGTTAATTAACCCCTGCAAAACTTATCCTCAAACCAGAATAAATATAGATTAATTCCTACTACCCTCTTCTCTTAAGTCCATAAAATTATTTAAAATCTACCCCTTCACCCCACTGTCCTTTCATACCCATCTTTCCTCCTCAAGAAGAGAAATCTGTAATGTGAAATCTAGAGGCCTGAAAAATTTTGCAGATGTTTTATTCCACTACACAATCTACCTGCATATTTTTCTTATTTATTCTTTGTGACAGGTTCACCAATAAGAAAAAACACAGAGAATCCATCCTGTCTTCATTGTTAGATATAATCATATTTTAAAAGTTTGGATTAGTTAATCAAGAAGAGAAACTACCATATTCCAAAAACACTGCAAACATTAAACACTTCAAAATTGACTTCTGTTCACGTGAACTGAATAGCTACAGCAAATGTACTGTGATCTCTGAGGATCTGTTTGGAAAAACAAAAAAAGGGGGGGGGAGGGAAATCTTTGTTTCCTACAAGCAATCAGGCAAATTCACTGTTGATGTTTACATTCAATGTTTTGCTCACATCTTTTCTGCTATCCCTGTAAAATGCCTCAGTGCACATAGGTAGGTCTCAGTCATTCAGAATAATTTTGTTGCATGACTGAAGGAAAGGTCATAGAATCATAGAATCTTAGAATCATATAATAGTTTGGAAGGGACCTTTAGAGGTCACCTAGTCCAAAGCCCCCTGCAATGAGCAGGGACATCTTCAACTAGATCCTGCTGTTCGGAACCCCGTCTAGTCTGGCCTTGAATGTTTACAGGGGTGGGGCATCTCCCACTTATCTGGGCAACCTGTTCCAGTATTTTACCACTCTCATTATAAGAAAAGTCTTCCTCATATCTAACTTGAATCTTCCCTCTTTTAGTTTAAAGCCATTACCCTAGTCCTATCACAACAGGCCTTGGTAAAAAGTGTGTCCTCATCTTTCTTATAGGCCCCTTTTGAGTACTGAAAGTCTGCAATAAGGTCTCTCTGGAGCCTTCTCTTCTCCAGGCTGAACAACACTAACTGTCTCAGCCTGTCTTCATAGGAGAACTGTTCCAACCCTCTGATCATTTTGATGGCCTCTTCTTGACCCTCTCCCACAGGTACGTCTTCCTGTACCGAGGGTTCCAGAGCTGGACACAGTACTCCAGGTTAAATCAGAATGAAAATTTGGGAGAACTGAGAAGGAGAAGTGTGAACAAAGAAGCAAAATGGGTTGGGTTTTATTACAAACAGTTGCTCTGATGAGCCTTGTCTTCAGGGCTCTTTACAGTTTTTTAGTTCCCTAGCAGACTTGCAGCTCTGTACACAGAGTAGTACCCGCCTTCCCAAAGACTGCTTGCAAAAGCTGAACTTCTTAAACAATTTCTAAAAATATTTTTCAAAAATTTTTATGACAAACTGAGAAGCAAGTTGCTGAAATACTTCATTCATATCATATACATTTTGTGTGTGTGTGTAAAAGAAGAAGAAATCAAAAAAGATAAATGATGAAACGAATTTTAAGCATCCTTTTACTGGAGTAACTAGTGGTCTTAGGACAACAGCTAGGCAAAGATAGGAATGGGGGATAATGGATGGAGATTTTGAAAGAGAAAATTGTTGAAGGATAAACTAATGTCCTATAAATGTCCTATAAGAAATGGTAACAGAACACAGAGTGACAAAGTTATAAGGATAGTCTCAAACTGCAAGCAAGATCATAATTCTTTCAATCTCACTCCACTTCCTTGATTTTGATCGTGGCCTCAAGACATCACTGAAACATACACAGTAAATAATAAACAATGCAATAGATCCTCGAGGCATTCTCTATTTCAGTGGAGCTCTTGACCTATGAACATCCTGGAAATAATTTTTTTGGCACTGTCATAAATAAATTGGACTATTTGTTGCTTGAGGGGGCCATTCTGGTAAGATTTTTCAGGACATAAAATAGGCCATACCTGCTGACAGAGGTTGAAGATGTCCTTTTGCATGCAATTAAAAGCTGCCAAAGAACCTGAATGAACTGAAAAAAAAGTAGAATAAACAAACAAGCATATTTCTATTCTTCACTTATTTTAAGTTTAGAACAAATTTACAAGACTTTACTACATTTATAAGAGATGGTCAGGTCTCCAAAAATGTTGACATCCTAAAGATAAAATTAATAAACAAATTACTAATGCTCCTAAAACTCATATATATACATCAATTGAAATCCCACAATATTTTGTTTTAGAAATATTGCGATATATGAATTTTGCTACAGAATTGGGGAGCTTTCTCATTAGAGAGCCTCTCTAGAATAAAAATTCCTATGACTTATGGGACACAGGATCATGAAGTTTTGCACTAAACTAAAAAAACGTGATGTCAGATATTTTAAAAAGCAAACACAAAGCAGCTTCACACCCCAGTGTCTCATAACTGGTGACCAACACCAATGTAATTTTTTGTTAGCCTACATGCAGTCTCCATCAGGTCCTGAAAAATCTTATTTCTTTGCTGCATAATGGACCAGATTTAACAGGAAACATTGTAATTTTATTTAGCAGTTGTATCTCTTTCCTGGTTTTGTAGAATGGGAGAGCAATAAAAACAAACCTTCAGGCTGGAGGGACAAAACAATTTCCTATATCCGAAGATAATCTATTGTAGAAGAGGTGAACATTGCCCCAGCAACACTTACAATTTAAATCAGTTAATGTAATTCAAGTGTGGCAAGTACCCAGTGAGAATTCTTCTGATTTAGAGGATTAGATATCCTTGTCCAGAATCTCACGTGACTTTCACCTGTGTATGTGCTGCTTCACCAAAAATGCCACGTTGGTTACAAAAATAATTTACAGATTGTCCACGCAGAGTTGTAGTTGTCCCTTGGCAGGTTGTGTTAAAGCTGGAGATGCAGTAAACTGCAGAAATCTCAGATATCTGGTAGCATATCCAAACAATTATTAAAAAAACATTAAATCCAAGGTTTACTATAGCAGATGTGGTAGGATTTTCAGTCAACAAGGTAAAAAATTCAGGACCTTGTATAGAAGAAAGCAAACCTACCTAGATGTTTTTTAACAGAAAGCCTTGTCAAAATGAAAATTCACTGACATTCACATGTTTTGTGGGAATATGCTGATATATGTACATTTCTGATGGTTAGTTTAAACACTTTAAAATACAAATTTATATAAGTTTACCCATCTCTCCAACCGATATTTGTTTCCGTGTTAAAACTTGCACGATTTCCAAGCACTGGAGGCTTTCATCTAGATAGTAATACTTTTTTTTTTATTATGACTAGGAATCCAGCTTGCCACTCTCAAAAGTGAAAGTTCATTATTTCCTTGCTTGGCTTAGATGTACTGCTTTTCTATTTGCAGATTTGCTTTATTTATGTAGAGGAGGATGGCCCCTTCATCCAAATTGGCTGACCCAAAAGCTCAAAAATAATCGGTCAAGTCTCACCACACAGCAAAGCACCCAACTAGAAAGCAAAATCATGTGATAAGGCAGTGCTTCTGGAAATCTAGTAGTAAGAACATGCCATTCATAGAACTGACAAAGCTGTTCAAAAACATCCCTTTGACACTTCCGTTAAAATTCATAGATTCAGTAAAATTAGAACATTTGCAGAGTAGTTCAACTTCACCAAGTACCTGCCAAGTCTTCTGCTCAGACCTGCAGCGGTTTAGTTTGAGGCCAGAGATCCCAGAGTTGCCAGCGTGCATGCCAGCTGGAATAGAATACACATAAATAAAACATGTTGGGGCAGGAGGGAGAAGTTGTTCTTTCCTTGTCCATCCCTGCAGTGGTGGTCACACTGCCTCAGCAACCATGCTTGTGCCACAGAATCTAGGACTAAATAAATGTTTGTATTCTTTATATTAGTAGGATAAGTTGCAAATAAGAACTTGCACTCCCTGGGTAATTAGGAGAATCCCTAGCAAGCACATTCCTCACTATCAAAATGTTTACCATTATTGGAATTTACTAGACTTTAATTGTTTTTCCTGCAGTTTCCCATGCCACATGTCTGCTCAAAGCTCATTTAATTTGATGTTTTTGCAAAAACTGTTTCAGTCATTTCTGAGAATGATAGCAGAGAAGGGTACATGTATTGGCTGTTCTGAAAGCTTCTTGCATCACTTTCAATGAGAAGCCTAGGTAGCTCAAATACACATTTACTGGACATAGGAGATACACAAAATAAAGACAGAGAAGAAAGAAATTAAAGGAAAAGAAAGACAAGAAAATAAATGGAAAAATAAATAAATAAATCTGCTCTCATCATAGCTGATTCTTTCTCTGCATGGTGTCCAAGACAGTAACTTTCCAGAATCTCTAGCATAAATTTATCAGACATTACTTCAAATATTGTACTCAAAGAGGAAAACAAAATAAGCCCACAAATTCCACCTGGTATTCAGGAAGACGTCTCACTGCATTGTCTTCAGGTAGCAGAAGTAATTTTGTCTGACATCCTCCACTTAGTAATAATGCCCTGGTTTCACATGCCACTGGCATACTAACCCATTACTTAATTGGTTAATAAACAGATATGTTCAATAATCATAGCAGACTGTGCCAAACTGCCAGTCTTTGTTCTAGAAACGTATGCTGGCAATTAATAATGATGATTTAATACAAGGATCTACTATAAGCAGTTTTTGGTTGCTATGAATTTGTACAGGGGAAAAAAAGCACATTCAGGTTTTCAAGGTCTTCTGCGTCTAAGAGGGAAGAAAATAAGCAAATATGCTGGCATAGTACAGGTGCTTTCCCTTGATCAAATCGAGAGGGTGACGAGGAAAGCAAACAAGAGGAGATCCGTCCAGCTTTGTGAGATAGCAAGCCATAGGGATTCTGTGATAACAGTGTAAAAGACACTGCATTAGCGCAGCCAGAAAATACAAGTAGATTATCAAATGACAGTGAAAATGGCAGGGTGGATAAATCTGGTTCAACAGGGAGTCTTTATTCAGAGGGGCTGACACTGCTGTGTGGTGACGCAGTTCGGCAGGCAGCAGCGAGGCCAGCATGTGGCTCCGCCAGAACAATGGCAATTGACTACATATGGGCACTTCCTCTCCAAAAACACCCCTCACCGCCTGCTTGAGAGGAGGAATACACAGACATACACTCATATCTCCATGGCAACCACTTACTTCAGCATGACATCAAGCCCAGATCAAAACTCCATAGGCGTCACATAGTACATGCTGTTTCTTTCCTTGAATTAATAATATTGATTTAAAAGGCAGGTTCCATTAACTGTTTCTTCTCTATGCTGGAGATAATTACTCTCTGCGGTGCCTGTATTATTCCAGTGACTTGAAAACAGGAAGCACAGCATCGAGTTAAATAATTCATGTTGTGCTGCTGCTCACTCTGTTCTTAGAAGCAGAGCTGTAGCTAACTGGGCACGGTAATTTCAGCACAGAGTGATAGATTACGAAATTTCTAATTGCCCTCTCATGTGATAAGATTACTTTTCCAAAAATGCTTTTATTCTCTCAAGCAGAGGCAAACAATCCAGACAAGTGACCAAACAACAACAGCCTGTGTGAACACTGCTGAGAATTTCCGTCTGAAAGCAGTGAAAAGCACAGTCGAGTCTTCATTCTCCTTTACCCCTCCTCTTCCCCTCCCCGCAAAATGCAGTGGGAAGAACCCTTTTTACAAGTAAATACCCAATCATGAGAGTCTGATGGTGAGCGAGTTCCTTACACCACTCTTTAAGAGTACGCTCTCAGTCAATTATATGATGTTAGAGGGCTCTGTGGGCCTTCCCAGTTAATCTTCCAAAGCTGCAGGGTTGGTAGTGGTGATACAGGGTGGGCTTGCTTATAAAATTGAAGGAAAACAGAACAGAAATCCTCTGTTTTCTGTGATAGAGGTAGAGCACCTCAAGGAGAAAGCCTAAACAAACAAGGACAGTGCCACTTCTTTGTCAGGGGCGGAAGCAGGAATCTTTTACAATTTAGGCAGAAATATTTTTGGCATCTGAACAAGTTTTTCCATTCACAAAGGGAAAGCTACTGCTTTGGGGCTACATTAGGAGACTGAGTACGTACTAGCATTCAAGAGTGTCAAAGGGGCACAGAGTCGCCTGACCAGTAGGTCACCTATTGCCTTGAGCAAATGTTCCTACTTACTGTGAGAAGTGTTGATTAGCTGGCTTATTTGGAAATCTTGAAGCAGAACAGATTTCTTGAAGGATCTGGAGGCTCATCTAATTCTGAACTTACATTGGGGAAAAATATGTACTTTTAATGAGCTTCTATACCAGACTAGAAGGCACATACAGAACTCAGGTGCTGACAGGATCAAGAAGTTAAAGAAGGCAAGAACAGGTGTACTGTTTTGGAACAAGAATTTGCCTAACCAGTAACCTCTTCTCAAGGATATTCATAAGTCCATTCCAGGAGAATGGAAGAATAGGGCAAGAACAAACAAGCAAGCACACAAATGGGGAAGTAACAGCATTTTTCCCATTTTTTCCCCATATTTGTCTACTTTCTGCTCATGAAGATCTGTCAAACTCAACCTACTTAGTCTATTTAGTGATCTCCAAATGATATTTCTTTTATTTGTACAATTTCCCCTGAAAGAAAAAGCATGTTTTCATCCACAATATCCTTTGGCATGAAGTTCAATAGATCTAATACGTATTTTAACTAAAGCCATCTAAAGCCATTTTCTTTTTTTTTTTTTTTTCCCAAACTAACACTTACTAAATTTATTCAAGACTGTCTGCTTCCTGAACAGACAGTGAAATGTTGATTTCCACAAAACACTTCCATGTCACTCAGGACCGGAGTGGGAGAAGGCAGTCTGGATTACCTCATATTTTTGAGTACATGAGCCTTCATGTGGAAAAGTTTTAGATGGACAGAATTATTTGTGTTCAACCAGGTAGCTTGTATCTTTCAGTATGTATTGACCAACAGGATTCATCAGAAAAATTCCTCTATCACAGATGTTAGTGACCAGCCTTCACCAGGGAACGTGTCATTGCGATTGTCACCATGACATTCTTTCATGTATCTCAGAAATATTGGGTAGACATCTTGATAAGATTTTGTAAGAACAAAGTCTAGCATATGGAACACTAGTTAAAAGATTAAGAGCATAAGAAATTACAATTCCTTGCTTTCATTTATTTTCCCCTCTATAACAGTATTGCAAAACTGCAATACTGAACCTATTGATTTCTTGTCCAAATTACTTCAAACAGATCAGTCATAGGATTAACACACAGATTGGGATGCTAATGTGACTAGGACAGTGAGGACTGTTTTGTTTATGTGACAAGCAAAGACCCAAAATTGGACGACCGCAACTTTGGAGAGACAGGACCATGTAAAGAATTTGAATGGGCTGAGAAACTGGATGCCAGGTCTGTATTAAAGGGATTCTAGATAACATGCAATGTGATACCTCAGTCTGTATTTCACTCGCTGAGCACGTGGTGTGTAACTTACAGCAGTGGTTTCCCCAGCCCTGCCACATGTCACATAAGAAACAGTTCTGAGGTGTTTGGCATCACACCTACTACTCGTTGGCAGCTGCTAGCCATGGCCATCTTTCAAACTCAGGATTAGGGTCTGGTCACTGTAAGAAGCTGTGGTTTTCTGCATAACTCAGAGCAATTGGCATTTCTAAAAATGGATGGTTGAAATGTGCTAGTCATAACATTCTGTTCTCCCCAACTTCATGAAGCACATGGTTATTTCAGCCGTTCCGTCTAAATGATTTTTACTGTGAAGATGTCTGTGTCTTTCCCTCAGCTGTCTGTCAGTGGTATTGACCCAGTTCACATGGACTTGGAATTAGAAATGAGAATCACCATAACCAAATCAAAGAGCAAAGATATTAAATATTGTTTTCTCTCTTACATGTAGCTACATACATGTATGTGTGTATATGTATATATATATGTATAGTTGAGAATTGGACTTGATGGTCCTTACGGGTCCCTTCCAACTTAAGTTATTCTATGATTGATTCTATAAGACACATACACACACACACGCACACACAAAGATGAGAAGTTTCCACTCTATTTCTGTTCTTTAACACTACTAGGGTATAGGGTTTATCTTACTCTTCTGTATCCACTATCACTGTGTTCCACTAATATACAGGAGTCCCTACTGTGGCCAGACCAGAGGCCTATTGTAATGTGCACTATGCAAACACAACAAAAAAAGAAAAACTGTCAAGAAAACAGATATAAATATAAAAATACAGATGAGACTGAAGGCACTGAGAAAAGTGAGGGAGGAGATGCTAAGGTTAGAGGTGAAAGTTTAGTATCTGTTTTCTTGAGAAATTTGCATATTTAGAATAATTTAAAGCAATTGAAGCATTATCCTAAGATGCATCCAGCCTTAGAAGTCACAAAATCAGATAACTTCTCCCACAAAAGGCAACATAGCTCAGGAGCTGACCGCATTGGCAGCCGTCGGACAGCATTGTTGTCATAACAGTTACAGACAGGTGAGAAGGTTACGCATTGTAGGAAGAAGTATCTTTTATCAGGCCAAGCGACATAATAGGAAGCAACGGACAAGCTTCTCAGGATAAGTGTCTCTCAGAGCAGGAAAACAGACTGCATTGTCTTTATTCATGGGGAGTTCCTCTTGTAAGATTTTTATGGCACTTAGAATTTCAGGCATTTAACTTATTAAATATTTATACAATGCTGATTAATAACACATTATGGCAATATTAGCACAATATTACCATTGCCTAAAATTACGTGATGTGCCGTGAAAGATCAAGCAAGTGGATGTATCAGGAGAGTGGTTGAACCTCAGTAGGACTGTACAGACAAAAAAGGTATGCAGGTAAGACCCTGAAACAAAATATACTATTTATCCATTCAAAGCTGGACTGCCTTCTACTCAGGTGTGTACAGATTGATATAAACATTATGTTTCAGATCTCTGCAATATAGAATCCATCTACAGTTAGAAGAGAGGATCCTCCCAACATTTTATTTTTAATATGAATTTTGACATTGGTTTCCCAAGGCATTGACAGTTGAACTCTTTGTACATTTGTTTATCAGACTGCACTTCCTAGATTTTGTATTATTGACTAATTTTCAGCTAATTGAAAGAGAAGTTTAAGTCTCAGAATTCCTCTGGGTTTCACAAAGAAAGTTAGCTGGTTAAAGGAGAATGCCAGGGATTGAAAGACAGGCAGAATTCATCTGTTATACATCTTGTTTTGGCAGCAGAACACATGTACCTACTGGCCAGTCAGCCAAGCATACTGACTGGCAAACAAAAACGTGCACAGCTTTGGGTAGTCACAGCTAATGACTAATTTCATCTGTTGTGTGGTTCATGAAACAACCTACTCTTATAGCCTTATCTGCAGAAGTGTTGCAATACAAAAAATTGGCAAAATTGTCAGTAAAGAAACATTGGAGACATATGTTATTCTCTACTGTCTGGCTGATTCAGCTTCACATTACAAATAACCTTCCAAATATGTGAGAGCTCCTGAAAGCCATTTCATGTAGCATGACATCCTACCAAACACAGTGCTGAAATGACACAGGGATATATTCAATTTTGATATTCACGATTTTTAGTAAGTGATAAACTAAGGCTCAACATCACTGGAGAGTACAAACAACAATCGTCTCATGCCTTGATGTGTTAGGACCACTGCAGAGTCCTGGAAGAGGGACAGAGGAAAGGAAACAACTGAGAGTACAGCTGCCTGATGTTGGAAGCTGAACTGAAATCCCCATTTCGCTCCATCCCTCGTGTTGCTCCTGCCCACCCTCATCCCGTGACAGCACTGTACCACTAAACAGAAAGACATGTCAGGGACTGCTCTGCTAAAAACCAAGTATTTTCCTGTGGGATTAACTTTTAATGGGACGAAGAAAATTTTCGGAATGACCACAGTGGAAGATTTGGGAGCTCTCATCTGGGACCAAGGGGAGGAGTTTGCTCCTTTCAATGTCAGTCCACCTTTAAGCTGGCTGGCTGAGATAATTCAGGATACCACTAGTTGCAGTATTTGGCCTGAACACTTTGCTGAAGAGACACACATTGGAAAGTCAGAACTGCAGAAGATGTGCTATGCAAATAGATCTGTCCTGATCTGCAATCAGACTAGAATCTACATCACATCCCCTGTGCTCTGAAGGAGCCGAAGTGACCTGTGGGCTCTGAAGGGGCATTCAGCAAAGCAAAACATTTTATTGGTATGTCAGAAACAGGCTTATATGGGAAGAGTGTTTCTTTCCTAGACAGAAGAATATTAAAGTGAATACAGGTTCACTAATATCTCTATTGTAGCAGGTGGATGTAATAATTTGGAACCTTTTTGTTTCAACACAAAATTTGGCCTGAAAACTTCCTTAAAACATGTTATAGAAAGCATACTGACTTCCTGTAAAATGTAAAAAAAAAAAAAAATCCCAAAATACTAACACTCATCTGGTCAGATTGAGTATTCCCTTATAACAATATTTAGTGTTGCGTATATAAACTCTAACACTGCAATAATAAATCTTGGCACTATAAATACACTGACTTGTAAGGCCTGACTTTTTAAAAGTGCAGTTCTATTCTGAGCTGGAACAATATGTTGTCCTTGAAACCTAGTTTAAAGCTTTTCTTTCAGCACACATTTTCTTTGCTCAGTGTTTTGTCACCAGAATGCAATACTCCTATTGACAGTGGCAGTGAGAGCAGAGAAGGGGTTTTTGCACAGGTTTTTTGTTTGTTTATTTGTTTGTTTGTACATATAAAATCATTGAATCTCTGCAATTTCATTTGAAGGACAGTGAGAGGTATTCAGCTCCTCACACAAAGTGCTAGAAAATGGTCGTGTGTCTGCCTGCCCACTCATCTCTAAGTCACTTTTCCTGTCTTTGACTAGACCCTGTCATTACTGAGTAACAGTTTTCTCTGCTGGAAAAAACAAACAAGCCAACAAACAAAAAAAAACCAACCACCCTGCTGTAAATTATTAGTACTCCAGGATTCTCAGATAGCACAATTTCCCTTTAATTTCCTATTACATCCCATTCCTCAAACAATGCAGGGAATGAGAAAGAGGAAGGAGTTTTCAGGAAATACCTTCTTATGTATTGCAGTTGCGTGAGTGTGGCCGGGACGTGTATGCCATAGAGGTGCCACATGCATACAGTCACCGTGCATCCATCTGGGGTCTCCTGCAAACCCCAGGGAAAGGCCACCTGCATGTTAAGCAGGCAGGCAGTCCCTGGAGGTTCCCTCTCCAGCTAGGGTTCCTCCTTAACGAGAAGGAGGGAAGGAAGGGTTCTGAGTTATACAGGCAGAATGGGAAGCACCCAAAATGACAAAACGCTGAATTATTCATTGTGTAGTTTTTAATTGTTCTTGAAGTTCATGGTACCGTTTGTAGCTAAATCAGCTCAACGTTGCTGTTTTCCCCTCCTCGCCCTCCTTCCTGAGGACTAGAGAAGGAGGGAGCAAGACAGACATCCCTGAAGTGCTCCTATCAGTCCTGCTGCAGCTCCTGTTGTGCAGTAAGTCAGAACTGAGAACCAAATGCACAGTAAAAACAGAATGTCGCCAATTATTTGTAGGCATCAAGTATAGTCTCAGTTCTGATATTTAATAAAGTTTCTCAGTAAAGGTCAGAGTAGTCACTGTTCTAGATGAGACCAATCTAACCTGGTGCCGTATTTTTCACAGGGAATAGTAGCAATAAGTGCTTCAGGGGCAGCATCAAGAAATCCAGTTCTGTGCAATTATGGACTAAATGGCCCATGAGGAAAGTATTTCCCTGTCCTTCCTGAGCTGGTGTCTGGACAATGCCTGGATGCAGAGCAATGCATATACTGTTAAAAGAAGAGCATCACAGTTATGCATGGTATTTTCCAGATTAACCTGCAGTTCTCATTCAAATGGGACTGAAGACTCGGTCACAGTGACATCAGACAACAACAGCTAATTCCCTAAATTAAGTAAGCGGTACATGAGGAAAAATTATATTTCAAATGCTGTTTTGCTTTTTTTGGGTTTGGGTTTTTAGTTGGTTGGTTTGGGGATTTTGTTTGTTTGTTTGTTTTGTGGTGTGTTTTTGTTGTTATGGTTGATATTGTTGTTATATTTATATTTATATTTATTTTTATTTTCATTTTCATTTTTTATTATTTTTATTTTATGTCTGTTAGGCCCTACAGAACTAGAACAGCTAATTAGGGATATCCACTTGATATGTCTTTGTCTGTCATTTTTACACATGCCTTTATCATTTCACATCTTGAAAATATATTTCCCCATCTAAATTAACCATTTCCAACATTCAAAACCCACATTTCTGTTTCCTGAGTCACTTATGTTGTCTGGCTCTGAATTGCTTCTGGTTTTACTGTAGCATTTTGAGATGAGAAGATTACAACTCATTGATTCATGTAATGGCATTATGCATGCTAACATGTTGTTTCCTTTTTGACCACCAATGCAGAATGAGCAAAGGTCAATTAATCTAACACCACTGCTTATCCTTCCAATCAATATTGCCTCATTGTTTCCTTGTTCCCTCACATCTGCCTGTCTGTCATTACACTTGGATTGCAAGGTCTTCCAGGCTGGGGACATTTTACTCTGTAATGCATGAGCACAGTAGAGGTTCAATCAGTGTCTGGAGATTCTCTTGCAATACAAGTAGTTAATATACAGATGACAAGTAATAAAGCGTTCACATTGGTGCCATCATTTTATATTTTATTATTTTATTTTTCCGAGAGTGACTTCAGTTAATTTAGAACACAGTATTTTCTATGTATCAAATTATTTACTGGAATATGCATTACTTAGTATTTATCTTTATTGAATTTTAGTTGCCATCAAGCTGCACCTCCAACTCACTAAATTCCCTGAATCTATTAGATGCAAAATCTCAGACAGAACTTCTGTCTTGCGAAGTGTCTTTGCTGCAGATAGCTGGAAGCTGGAGGGTATACTAGGGGAAGTATTAATGTGTGCCTTTCTTCTTAGTATGCTCTTTTTCTATATGTTTGCTATCAGCAATAGGGTACTGGATGAAGCTGATTTATAATCTAACCCAGCGTAACTATTCTAATGTTGTTTTCCTGGAAGCTAATCATTACTTAGCTTTCCTAAATTCTTCCCATGTGGGATTTAGCAAGCGCTTTGAAAAACAGATAAAATGTTTCCAATCTTGTTTTGCCTACTATTTTGGTTACATATACAGAGAACATTTTAGGACCAAATCACCCTTTTATTAATCCACGAAATCAAACCTGTTTATCTTCCTCACACCAGGAAGTTTTATAAATTATCTTTTAATTACTGCTTCAACCAATATACCTGTTATTTAAAGAAAACTTGCAAGTGTTCAGTGTTCAAGATTTTTCTCAAAGCTATTTTAGATAGACATATTTCATCCCCTCAAACACTCTCACAAACTTCAAGATTTAGAACTACAAAAGACTTGAATGAAAAGTTGCAAACCTCTGTTATACTCTCAGCAGCTTCACTCTCAAACTCCAGAACTCAGACACAGAGTCCTGTACTTGGGAGCTGCTGTTGTTGGGTCTATTAATTTTTCTGAGTGCCTTTGTTTTTGATAGTATCTGATCTTTATTATTTTTCAAAAGGCAATCTTTTGCAAGGGTAGAAGTCATTTATCTTCCCTGTAACGTTCTCTTTAATTGTTTCTCCCTGATATCCATGCAAACGAACCAATTCAATCCCTAGAAGATTTCTTGTTTACAGTTTAGCAAAAGATGCTATTTATTTTTTCTCTGTTTAGGTATTTACCATTCAAATTCCATCTTATGACTCTGACTTTCCATCTTCTATTTTATGTGTGACATTATCTGAGTTCCATATTCTAACAGACAGGTGTTTGAGTGGAGTAATCTTGAGAGCCTTGCCCAGTACCCATGCCACCCTCCATTCTAAAACACAGGCACCTGAACTTTTGACTACTTGCCAGTGCTGCAGAACTGTAGAACTGATGGTTTTTATCTATAGTTCCTGTGCATCCAGCGTGGCCTCAGGACCCCTGCATCATCTGCTGTCAGTACAAATGAATGGGTTCAGCACCAAAGAGCTGGAGGTTGTGCCTCAGAACTACGTGTTAATACACAATCACAGGCATCATCTTCATGCTGCTAACATATTATTTGTGAAAAGTTTTTAAAGAACCATCATTTTCAAGGTTATTTTCTTTCAGCACTGTGATAGACATAAAGAAACAGTTCTTTGTTTTTTATTCTGACTTTACTGACAGTGACCATCGGTTTCTGTTTGGAAGGGCTGTTCTACTTTCTCAGTTCAAATGTTGGGCAGCTTTAACTGCAGCAGTAGGTTTCACCAAATTAACTAGATGCTCTCTAAATTAGCATATCCTGACTCTGCAGGTTGTCCATTAACTGATTCATTAATTAGAACAAGGTAGAGCACTACCTACTGTTACAAAGCAGAGTTTATTATGAGTGAAGATAATTAAATAGATAAGTATGAAATCACTCAGAGCACCATGAAAATGCTTCTCTAGAGCATTTCCTAGCTTGAGCAGCTTTAGTAAAAGTGCAAATAAAATTATTTCTAAACTCAAAATTGTATTTTATTTTCAAGAAAATAAACTTTTATGCAGATCTAGGAAAAGGTGATTTGGACTGCTGCTGAAATTAATAAGCTGAAATTATTCTTGTCTACTGAAAATTTTCTTCTTCATCTCTTGTGCTGGCCACAGTTCTACTGGCTACGTCTACACCAGTAAATTAAACAGATTATGGTTCATACTGTGGACCTGAAGCCAGCTGGCACTGCATAGTTCATATCAGTCCATAGAACTAAGCCTTCTTCCCTCCCAGAACAGAGTACCCAAGTCCAAATGGCCTGGTAAGAATGATCCCCTGTCCCTGGTGGCTTTCTAACTGTGCTCAGGTACAGCTGGCACACTCCAAAAACAAGTCAGGAATCATGCCAACAATTAATAGTATAGGTAACCACAGAGAGTTCTCTTGAACCCATGCCTGAACTATTTCACTTCCCAGCACAAAAATAGTGATTGTGTTTCCAACAGGACTGAATAAATGATACTTTTCATATCTTCTGGTCCCCTTCTCCACCCCCCACAAAAAAAAAAAAAAAAAAAAAAAAAAAAAAAAAAAAAAAAAGAGTTTCATTCTCTATTATTTCTGGAAAACAGAAAAGAATTACTAAAAAATAAGATGAAATTAACAATTTATCTGATACTATGTCAACCAGCTAAGTCACCAGCTTCTCAGAAGTTATTATCGGTAAACTGTAGGCAAAACCTCACAGGAGTGGTAATTGCAAAGTATGTATTCACCGATCCCAAAACATTATGTTTTCTCCTACTGTTACCTGCAGTGATGAAGAATCTCATTTCAGACAGCAGTTCACCTCACAAGAAGTTTCTGGAATGAAAGGTTCACTATCAGAGAAGTAAAGTACAAACCATCAGCTGATCTGCACAAAGGCAGTGGTTGTGAAGGAGACCAGAGTTGAGGTATGGTTCACCAAACTCACAACTTATCTGCCCGGAATATACATAGCTGTGAACTGTCAGTCCTAGTAGTTCACTATTCTTGCAAAGTGAGCTGCCTCATATAAATTTTGATTTGTTTTGTTTTCCAGGGAGCTGTAGGAATGGCTTTTAGAGCTAGACTAGTCCTCTTTAGACTCATAACACATACCAAAAAAAAAATTACTGTGGGTCATTACTTACTAGGAAGTGAGAGAACAGAATAAAACCAGCAAATTTATCTCCATTTCATCATATTTTAAGAACTTAAATGAACACCTTCATACCAAGCAGAAATAAAGTTCTTGACTAGAAATGGAGCTGGATGGCAAACAGGTTTTCCAGACTGGGCAAAGTGCAGAACACATTACAAAGCCTTAGAGAGGAGGAAGCCAATCTACAGAAAAGCTAATGGCTACGGCATTCACCCTGTGAGACAATGTCTAAGAACATGCTATGAATCTGAGAGAGGAGGAATTTCATCTTGCCTGTATCACCTCAGGTATATGTCCTCACCACCAGTCTATTAGCTTCCTCACATTTGGCCAAAAGTTTTTTACCTTCAAAAAACATTTTTCCAGATGTACTGCTGGAAGCAATAAATTTCTATTGCAAAATGTGATTTACCTGAATTGGCATTTTCCAACCAGAAATAATCTTACCCTGCTCTAGTAAGGGGTCTGTGTTATTTTAGATTGTTTGAAGAATTTCACTGCACAAAGTGCATTGCAACAGACACTTCGTTCTGAAACACTGAAAAAAAAATTGATTAGCTATAAATGACAACACAATCAATAACTAATTTCTTTAATGCTGTGCAGAATGAAATAATTAAAACAGCAGAAGGAAATGCTCATTCTCTTTGTGTTCCTCAGGTGATGAACATTTAAAAAGTCTGTGAAGAAAGACACAACAAAATACTGGTGCCCTACAATTGAACGGCAGACACATTTTTGAAGCTATTCATGTTCTTCCTTGTTCAGACTTGTGAAGTGTCTTCCAGTTCTATATATATACACATATATATATTTTTATTCACCTCTACATCCTCTGCTGTACTATTCTTAGATTTTCAACAATCTGATGTTTCTGTGGAGTATCAATGTCTGATTTTTACTTAGTACTTTGATCTCTCATTAGTCTTTATGCTATTTCAGGTGATATTCTATTGAAAGATCCACGTACTCACACTGCACATCTCCAAGAAATGACTGGGTAATTTCAGAAATAAGACAATCTAATAATTTAATCATTAATGGTGACTTATTTTTCTTCTTCCTTTTTTTTTTTCTTTTATCTATTCATGCTGGATTTTCTCTGCCCATGATAAACGATACTTCTGACATTCCATTCAGCAAAGAGAAGGAAGATTCCCAAAACAATATTCATTCAAAGTGAACAGTAAAGAACTTTGTTTCTGATTCTAATGCCACCTATCTCAGGACTTCCTAGGGCTTGTTTAACAGAAACCTCTTGATATTCCTTAGAAGCCCTGGAATTAAAAACTAGTTACTTTCCAACAGTTACTATTTAAATATTTCTGTGTCCATAAAATAATCTTTGTGACATATTTGAGACAATAAATATGACTCTAAAAGAAAATGTTCATATAGTTCTCAATCATTTACATGATACACAATGAGCTATACTTAATTGCCTACTATGATGATAATGCAAAACAACAATAACAAAAAATGCATGTTGTTTCCTTTGGTAAAGAAAACAGTTTATTACCATCTGCTTGCATGTGCATTTTTAAACCTTGCTCTAGTCTAGGGAACAGTTTAATGATTTTATTTTCTAAACCACTAAAAAAAAAAGTTCCTAATCTATTTAAAAAAAAAAAAATTTATATATATATATATTTATGCTCCTTCTTGCTGCATAGCAGAGGTTAGATCACTTAAAGTGTGACTTAAGAGAGTTTGATGGCAAGGTTCACTCTATTACTTCTTGCGTAGGGTTCTGGTGCCAGGCGACTCCAAAGTCTGGATCCTAGGTCTCTCGAGGCAAACTCTCAGGCATCTAACTTTGCAGAAATAAATAATTTAATGGAGTAGCACATCAGCAGGGTCAGCTCGAGCTGATTGCCTTCAAACAGGTGCTGAGCCAGCGTAGCAGTCCCTAGGTAATTATACCCTTAGAGACCATTTACCTGCCCCTCACACAACAATTCAGTCCAATAGCAATATTTGAGTCTCGGGTCATGTTGCTTCTCATTGGGTTATTTCACTGTCTTGAGACAGGCCCTTATCTTGTTTAAGCTGTAGACGTTGATAGTTTGTAGCTGCTTTGTTTTGCCCAAGTAGACACAAGTTCGGTAAATATGAGTGGAACTTTACAACAGAAACTTTAAAATTTCTGTAAATTTAGTCTGTCGTGTAATGCTAAGCACATAGCACACTAAAAATCATGCAACCTTATAATTCCAAGTAATTCTATTTCAAATGCACTTATTTAAGCTAAACGATGATTGTAAAACTTATATTGGGCTTATCCTATGACCTGTGATTAGTAAAAGATCATGGTCATACAGCCACGCTTGTCAAACAAGGAGAGCTCAAAGTAGGCTCACCCAGGCTGTAATATTTATGGAATGAAGTAGCTGGCTTGTAATCGAATTACTTACAGTGGGAAAGGTATGCACTAGACCCCTTGCAGAGGCAACTTATCAATGTTCAGTGTGCCGTTCTACTTCCTTGTGAGTTCTCCTTCCTGCTAGAAAGCAGCTCTACAGAGAGGGATCTGGGGGTTCTGGTTGATGGCAAGTTGAACACGAGCCAACAGTGTGCCCTGGCAGCCAAGAGGGCAACTGTGTCCTGGGTGCATCAAGCACAGCATTGCCAGCTGGGCGAGGGAGGGGATTGTCCCACTCTGCTCTGCACTGATGCGGCCTCACCTGGAGCACTGTGTGCAGTTCTGGGCACCACAGTATAAAAAGAGTATAAAGCTACTGAAGAGTGTCTAGAACAGGGCTATGAAGTCAGTGAAGGGTTTGGAGGGAAGCCATACGAGGAACAGCTGAAGTCACTTGGTTTGTTCAGCCTGGAGAAGAGGAAACCTCATCACGGTCTACAGCTTCCTCACACGGAGAAGAGGAAGGGCAGGTGCTGATCTCTTCTCTCTCGCAACCAATAACAGAACCCCAGGGAATGGCAGGAAAATGTGTCAGAAGAGGTTTAGGTTGGACATTAGGAGAAGGTTCTTTACCCAGAGGGTGGTGGAGCACTGGAACAGGCTTCCTAGTGAGGTGTCATGGCTTCAAGCCTGACAGTGACCAGACAACGCCCTCAGACACATGGTGTGAACTTTGGCGTTGTCCTGTGCAGGGACGGGAGTTGGACTTGGTCATCCTTGTGGGTCCTTTCCAACTCATGACATTCCATGATTCTAAGATTCCTAAAGGAGCTCTTGACACAGCTACAGTTCAGGCCTTTATTTCCTTTGGAGTCTGTACCAAACTGCTGCTGTTTTGGTTAGGGGTGGTTTAGTGCATTCATCACAATATTTTATAAAATTACTTTCTTGCTCATGTCACTGACTTTTCAGTGATTTAAATGCTCTCAGTAATGATGAAGCATTTACAGTTGCTGGAGATCTGACAAATGAAATACTTCCTTTCTGTTGCTTGGTTCCTTTTTTCATATTTCAAGCTTGAAGGCATTGGAAGCAGTGTAGGACAATGGGTATTTTAAAAACACTTTGTATATGCCAGCTACCAGCATTAAATTGTATATCATTCATATGAAAATCTATAACATTTTAACAGTTCTATAAGGCATTCCATGAAGATTTAACAATTTTATTGTGATTCCTTCAAAACACATAGCATTTTTCTGGCTTTTCATGCTTTCTGTCAGTATTGAAAATGATAACCCTGTCCAGTTTATCTGCACTAAATACATTACATGCCATTTCCACTCCATATCTTCAACCAGTATTTAATGCTTCTGTTTGCAATATTGTCAACATTACTAATGTCATCATATTTTTATGTAAGTTATATTGAATGATAATGACCTCAATTAAGCAAACAGGAAACCATGAAAAGAACATCATGATTAAATTAAATAATCATGGTGAGTGAGTGACAGAGTGAGTGAACATCCAACGCATAAATCAAAGGCTTCTGCCTGTTCTGACAGAATCAAACATGAAAGTATTCCTGTCAATAGCTGTAACAAGTTTAATGTATTGGCAGGTATGCTTTGCAGGTTAAGGTATACAAGATCAAACTGCAACAGCATCAGGTCAGTTTTTTGACTCCTGCTGTGTCTGTTATCATCTGATGGAGAACTGAAAAAATCCATTGACAATAAGTTATGAAAGGGAACCAGAAAAAACTTCAACAATTATTAGAAGTTTATACTGTGTACAGATTTAAAATTCATGTTTTATTTTTAAAAAACTGTGCATAGTTCAAAGATTAGCCTCCTTTACACTTAATATTTTCTTTTTAAAAAATGTGTATGCTTATAGTTATGATGCATATAAATAATATTTTCAAAATATTCTTCGCCTCAGTGATCTCTAAGGGTCTTACATTCACCTTTCTTTAATTAGTAGCCATTCTTCTTGTACTCGTATGATGAAAGTTTCCAGTATCATTATCTTCAACACATTTTGAACAATATTTTAAATATATTATTTTTACCAGAACTTGAATTTTTTTACAAACTGAAGCAAGTCATAAGACTCCTACCAACTTTAAACAGGGTGCAGATTTCTTCACTAGGATTCTTTATGAGTTTAAACCTAGGGAAAAAAACAAAACAAAACAAAACAAAACAAACGTCTAATCCCTTTCTGCCTCTTTATCACAAACTTCAGCCAGAAAATATATTAATCAGATTTTCCTAAAGGAATACAACACCTGACAACTAGATGGATCACACTACTGCTGAAAAAATAGCATTGCAATTGCAAAGTCAAGCTTTTCAAACTTAAATAATTCAGCTCTCCAAAATATATACAATATAGCAAATCCTTAATTTTAGTTACCACAATACTTTTCTACAAAACCGGAAACTCAGTCCACAAGATGGACAGTGTTTGCTTCATGATCAGCTATTTCATATTTTCTCTTTCCTTGTTGTTCACGGAATCCTGTGCTCTGTTTACTGCTTGCCATTAAAACCCTTCTCAGTAAAAAACATCCATTTGTTCACAGGCTTTTCACTATTAACACCACTGCCATATCTAGAAGTTTCTGAATACTTATACACTTTCATCCCAATTTTTTGAGCTAGACAATACATATTAGTATTACAGACAAGGAACTAAGATAGTGAGAGATCAAAATGCTCATTAATTTTGCTTGGGAACTTCTGAAAGTTCAGAAATATGCAGCCCTATACAGTCTATATGTGTTCAAAGATCATTTACCAAGGATTTTATTAATTATATTACTCAGGGCAGTCTTTGCCCTGTTCCTGACCACACCTGCTGTGTGTCCATCAGCTTCTATAACAAAAGATCCTACAGGCAGCAGTGTTGTTCACTACACAGCTTTGATTGCTGACCTGCACACTGAGTGAAAGCCTGGGGGAAAGCTACTTTAAAGGCATTTTGGAAATCTCTGTTACGATACATGTGTTTGAAAATTATGTTCTAAACCCCTGAAGGTCATCTGAGAACATGGTTTTAGTTCTAGTCTTGAATTTGACAGACATGGTATTAAATGCTTCATTAGCAATAACTGTTATAACATTAAATGAAAAGCACTTCTATTAGAATTAAATTCTGCATTAATAATCGCATTTCTGAAAACCTAACAAACTTATGTGACTAATGAGTTCAATTTCCTTAAACATATATTGCTAACTGATCTGTAATGTAAGTTCACATGATCATACATGTAACAGAGTAAGATTGATTATTTGCCAGAACAAAACAAAAGGTTAAGATGTCATTTCTAAATTTATAGTTTTCCTTAGCAGCCCTGTACCAGCTAAAATATTTTTTTTCTCAATATATTTAGTCACTTGGCACTTAAAAAGGACAAAAACAAAGGAGGGGGGTAAAATCATTTATGTCTGTTCAGGTTTCAACAATGAATTTCAGGCAGTTTGTGCTATGACTGATTGATAATATGTAATGCCTTTACATCTGTTTCTACTTTCATAAAAACTGATGTGAAGAAGAATTTAAAATAAAAGTGAGCCTAATCAGATTACCTTTTGCTGGTTTTCTCCTTTGTATTTCAGCCAAGCGCAAAATGAAACTGGTTCAAGGGTCTGAGATCACATCTCTGCCATAGAAGATGGGTAAAAAAATTCTACTCTAGTACCCTGGTTCTAATAATTATTTGCCTCAAATCCTACAATACTGCACATGAGAAACAAAACACAGTAACAAAAAAAAAAAAAACAAAAAAACAAAAACAACTGTTGCTTCCTAGACACTTATTTCAAAACTGTTTTCAAACATACAAATAAAATTCCATGCAATGGCAAGCACAGTGCTAAGTGTTTTTTAATTAAAGCAAATAACTTCTTAAAATGCTACTTCTATATACCATCAGAGACCCTTATTTAGCAAAGATACTTTACAAATTAATAACAGAACAATCACCACTGGTATTTCCTCTATGGTTTCTGCATTTTGCCCAGCAATGTATTTCTTATTATGTGCAATATTATACCAACTGAGCATACAGCAGAATATAAATTTTCTAATTATTAAATACAATTGCCACTAAGGCTTGCAGAAATTGTAAATGAGTCATCAAAGGCTCCTGAGTCATCTTTTTGTGTTGCTGAACTCGTGGTGTTAAAAATTTGCTGCATAGATTGGTGTTATTTATAATATCCCAAAACTGACTTTAACAGTCATCTTATGACAAGTCGTAACTGGTTTTTTAATTTATCGTGATCACTTCAGAAGAAAATGAAAACTCCTTATGAATTGTACCACTGAGGTACTGAGGGCTGGGGAGCAGCTCTGTGGGAGAAGATCTTGGAGCATGGCAGACAGCAAGCTGAGCATCAGCCTGCATTGAAGGAAGCAATTATCCTCCTCTGCTCAACACTTGTCAGACCATCAGACCACAGATAGAGCACTGTGTCCAGTTTTGGCTCAAGTGGTTGCCCAGATAAGTGGTAGATACCTCATCCCTGCAAACATTCAAGGCCAGGCTGGACGGGGCTCTGAGCACCCTGATCTGGTTCAAGATGTCCCTGCTATTGCAGGGCAGTTGGACTAGAGGACCTTTAAAGGTCCCTTCCAATGCAAACTGTTGTGTGATTCTAGACTACATGAGTCATATGGGTTGCTTCTAGTGCTAGTTTCCAAGCAAAACTCTGACAAATCATGAATCCTTTATGACAAATATATGACTAAAATGATACCACTACCGCGTAAGGGACAAAATAAGCCTAGCAAGCTGGAGCTCATACTATATAACTTGCTCTCTCAGAATTCTGCAGGATCTATCCAGTGGATCAATGCTTTCTTAGCTGCATCACTATTTTGCACCACAAATCTGGGTATGCTAATCATATGTCAAATAAGATGCAGTACAATGATGTTTCTCAGCCTCCTGTCCACAGACTGCTCATGGTATACAAGACATCAGAAGGCCAACCAAAAAAAAGTTCGCAGAAATGTTAATATATATGGGCGGACATGCATCCCTACATAACACATACATGCATGGATACATTTTCTTTCAATGGATGCATATTGATGCTACCTGCTCCAGTGTGCCTGAGCAGTTTCTCCTAGTTGCTGTCTCTATCTGCAGGTAGGCACTACTAAATGGTTAAATCTGCAGGCAGGTCACATTAAATAGTTTTCAATATTTTCAATGGAAATCTTTGCAACCGTAGCAGTTACAGTTTGATACTGGAAAACAATAGAGGAGATATTTTCCTAAATGATAATTACATTATCCATCATTCCTTCTATACTTGCTGATTCATTACATGATCCTGAGACACAGGATGGTTTGCAGACAAGTTTCTTAATGTTTAGGCAAAACAGAAGTTGACACTCTTCTGTAGAGCCTAAGAAATGTTTTTGAGAGTGTATTATCAATATCAAGCGGTGATGCATCATATTGCTGTTAAGCTTGCTAAAATAAAATTGTTCTGTGTATCACTGTACAACTGGCTCTGTTTATGCTCTCAGATGACCACAGTCATCAACAGAAAGCAAACACACATCATTAGTTGCCCTTTGCTGTCTTGAATTCTTGAGAAAGTGGCAAACTGTTTTAGCCCCTGGGGTCAGATAGCAGAGACATAAGCTCAAGAACAGAGCTAGAATTTTTACTTGTTTTGATTTGCATAGGAAATTATTTTACTTACTAGCATAAATTCTTAGAATTTGTGTAAGCTTTTTGCCTTTTTTGTGTGCGTAAGAGGCACAGAGAGTTCTCTTATTTGCTTTCAAACTAACATTTTTTCCTCCTGTATGTTTGATACACAAAGAAATGTGAACCATGCAACCTTCTCTGTGGCTTTTATCCTTTGTGAAGGTTACATTCATGAGATCTAGCATTGTAACTGCAGCTGAACATGATATGTTATTCAGCTGGGATTCTTGAAGTCAAGTTGTTTACAATTCTCTTGTGCACTTGTATTCTCAGCCCATAGGTCTGTTTATACTGTTCTTGCCCAGCTGAAAGCAATTCTGTCACCACGCCATAGGCTTCTACATAAGACTTAGAATTGCAGTGAGTTGAGTCAGTAGTATTGGCAAGCAGCCAGATTTCATTACTGCCTCAGGTTTTCTGACATTTAGCTAGTGGCCAGGTCAGGTTAATATAAAAGATATAGCAAGATATAGCAAAGAAAGGCTGTGTCTTCTTTATAAATTTAGTTTATTAAAACCATTATTTGGCCAGAACACTATAAACCTTTCTGACTAAAGTCATTGCCTGTGTGATGGAGTTGTAAACCTCTGATTTAGATACCTAAGAATCACTTACAGATTTTCTCATCTTTGCTAAAACTGAAAAGGTAAAAATTATGAAAACAGAGAAAATTTGAATCATTTTCCTAAGGAAAATGTTTGCTAATTATTGATTCCTTCTTTATAGAATAAAAGCTTGTAAGGAACTTTCAGTGTGGGTTTAACAGACAACTTTGATGGGGCATTGTCTCTTATACATTCATTGTGTAAAACATTGTCCCTTAAATTTAATAACAGGTATGTACTTCTACATTGTACTGATTCCTACTGTTTATACTAGCAGTTTCTACATTAGCTTTTCCTGATGCTTCAGTCAATCTGAAAACTTTGACATTTCTTCTAGCAAATGCAAAAGAAATGTTACCACAGCTCCCCTTACTGTCTCTCATGTTGATATTTGGAGAAAGAAGTTCAAATCTCTGCCAGAAAAGAAATTTTACACATCTTTAAGCAGTTTTAAGTATGTTTTAAGTGTCTGGAAGTTTAAGAGGTAAGAAGAAAGCTTTGATGGAATTTTTAAGCATTTAAAAGAGAACTGATAAGACACCGACTGTGTCTTACATTAAAACATGCTGGAGAGAGAACCAGACGTTCTTGAATCTCTGACATATGCCAAATCAATTAGAGTAGCCAATATGGCACAAAGTGTTCATATATATACACAACAGTAACCTTTCAACTGTTCTTGTGCTGATTGCTTCACATTACTTTGGCTCCTACGCTGACCATAACTCTCTTGTGGGAAATCACTGAATCCATATTAGGCAAACTACAGCTTGAACCACACAGCAGCCTGACTCAGGAAATGGACAGGACAAGGGTTATCAAATTCACTAATTTTGCTCAAAGTGCCGCTTGCTTTTCCTCACTTTTGCCTTTCTTTCAAATATTATATCCTTTAAGAAAGGGCTTTCCTACACAGAAGCACGTTTATGTCGCACGTTACCAGCTCTGATAAATTTAAATTAAGACAGGTGCATAAGGCAAAAAAAAATAATCACCTGGGGGGGGGAAAAAAAAAAGAAAAGGTAAATCTTTAAATGTCAAAGTCAATGAGGTCACAAAAAGACTCCTGCAAAACCATGTTCTTACTTAATAGACTTGAGTGCATTTTTTTTACCATTATATATATATGTTCCAAATAACAGCTGAAAAACATTGATGTCTAGCTCTTTGAGGAAAAATAAAGTCTCTGAAGAATTGTTCCCAATAGTATTTCATTATGCATCCATGTGGATAAATAGCTGGGCTGAATGTTTTTGATGTATAATATTGCCAAAAGGGAATCCTACTGTGCTCTTTCCAGTCAAGTATAGTTTTGGTTCATTAATTACCTGTCCTACAAGTGTGATCTGTTTCCAAACAGTTTACATGTAAATATGCTTATCAGCAAAGTACCCTACCACAAACCATGTTAGAAACTGCCTAAAACCTGACAACTGTAATGGTGCTGATCGAGGCTGACACTGCTGAGGAGTGCAGGTGGGACACTGGTATGGATGGCATTGCACGGTGATGACTGAGTGCCACAACACATACCAAGCATGATGCTGCCATGACCAGCAGTTATTGTCAATATCATTAATTAAACCTTTAAACATATTTCCCCTTATTGATTGACTGCTCCCTTGTGCTTCCCAAACAGTTTGAATTGGTAATGCTGAGATGTGAATTGTTTCTTACTGTTTCCAAGGGATGACTTAAATCACACATTACTCCTTGGGTCAGTTTTGTTGCCTAAACACGGGCCTTTAGCTGAATTTCAGATGCTCTGGAGTATTTGCCACTGTCAATACAGAAAAGCACAGATACCCACACTTTCTGTGGTGACAAATCCAATATACATATATTTTTAAATACAAGCTGTTTCAGAAAGATGGACCGCATTTGAAATCTTTGTGCTTTGAAATTGGGTCCACCTTTTTGAAATACCCTGTAATTCAAATGGCACTCTATATAGGTAATAATATCAAGCCTTCTACTTCCAAATCTAAAAACAATCTTCTTAAACTGAAGTTCATCATAAGAACATCTTCTGTCATCTTGGGACAGTCAGAGGAAGAATTTCTGTGCTTCTGAATGGGCCACGTGGGATGACTCCCACCCAAATGCTCCTGCATTATAGCAGCATGAAGAACTCCATCCCTCCAGGCAGAGCATTAAAAATAACTGGTGAGATCCCATAAGAAACATATATCTTTATTCTGATCTGTCTTAAAAACAATGTAGGTTAGCAACAGAGACATACAAAGCCAGGATCTGTATTCATCGTGATTAGGAATAGATTTGGATTGAAACATATTTACATAAGAGTGCGAGTGAAAGTGAAGAGATTGATTTGAAGAAGACAGGAATCTTGTGGTATTAACACATGCAGAAACTGTCTAGTGTAGGTACCAAAATTAATTCAAGACACTTGCCTAAGATTAATATAACGTAGTTTCAGTTAGCTTAAAGTTGTATGTCCAGTTTAATTTGTTCATATCTACTCCCTCTGTAAAATAGAACAGGGAAAAAAAGAAAGAAAAAAAACCCACAAACATAAATCGGTATGTCCAGAAGGTAATCTCACCTGCTCACCTGAGACAAATTTTATCCAAGAAAAACTGCTTTCTGAAGATTCTTTTTTTAGCTCTTAGCTATAGAGGAAACCTAGACAAATTGTGCAAATTAGACGTCAAACTTTTAGGTAGCTGATGATAGATGAGATGAAACCACTCCTGTGTGTCTTATCTAGACAAGTCTCATTCCAGCCAAGCAAAAACTAAAAATCTTACCTCTAACACATTTATTAAAAGGGAGAGGGTGAATACATTAAACTCCGCTAGAAGCTTTTCATATAGTCTGTGATTGTGTGTGGATGAATTGATCAGTGAGCGATAGGGAAATATTCACCTTTGCAGTAGAAACATGATCATCTTTCAAGGTCATGTCACTTCTCTACTGTAAATACCTGAATTGATTTTATTCAAATAATGGCACAACAAACAGATGACACTGTTTTGAATGGATGACACTACAACACCTGTAAATTTCAAAAGTTAGAAGTATTTACTTTGTGCCTGTACAAAAGTATTAGCTGTTGTGTGAAGGAAAAAATTAGCCAACCCAATCAAAATAGAATTCAGACTTTCCAGAGAATCCAAAGTAAACCTATTTATAAGCTCAAAGACTACATAGGAAACATATTTTTCTGGGATATCAGTTTATATGAGTATAAACAATCTTAATTTCCAAACCATATATGCTATAATGTGTCTGCCTGTAAAACCATTGAGGGCAGACTCAGTGGCCCACACACAGATCCACACCTTGGAGGAGGAGCTGAACACTAAACATCGTTGCTTTTCAACCTTCTTTCACTACAGCTGTCAAAAATATATAATTGCACTCTGTTTGAGCAAGAGTCCTAAAGAATTCTAATTTCTATTTACAGATAATGTAAAACCTGATTCCAATTGTACTATAACATAGGGAAGAATAAAATTGAGACTGTCTATTTTCCTCTAATTTTTTTTTGTTTTGTTTTCTGGAAAGGCATAAATGTAATAAAAAATAAAACTAATTTTCTCAGTTCTTTAAAATTGTTTAGAAAGAAATGGTAGAAACTGCTATAAATGACAATTTACAGTTCTACTGTTCTTTCTCATCAGGAATGAAGGAGATGATTGTTATCTGGAAACACAGTCTGTACACCGCATGCAGCCAAAGGGCAATGTGAAGTCAGAATGTAAATAAACCGTATAAGGAGGTTGTAAAGATTCTTCAGAATAAAAAAAAAAAAGTTTCTAATCCCACTGGAATGGCCTATCCAAAACCAGCTTCACTACATGAGGATGTTGTAGAGAAAGGAGTAATTTTTCCATCAGTTTCTACCAGTGTCATAAGATTCTCAGAGTATGTATGTGATAGTACCCTACATGAAATCAGAAAGTGAGATTAAACAGTTACAGAAGCCAAGCAGGAACAGTGAAACAGTAACGCAGATAAGGAATTTCTCTCAAACATAAAAATAAAATTTGTAGTTACCTAAAGGCAGGAATTATTTTCCCAAGTTTCACAGCACGGATCTTCTCACAAGACAAAACTTTTACCTGTTAAAAAACCCTAATTTTGTTTTGGCAAAGGGAAAGTGACATTTTTAATGACTGCAAGCTGGTTAGAGTGATAGCTACAGCACACAGACATAATGTGATTCTGAGGAGAACATGAGACCATGAATTTGAGAGTAAAAAACAAGCTTAGGTGAGGCAGTACAGGTCTCTTATTTTAAATCTATTTCTCCATGTGCTCTTTTATTTTGGCAAATAAATGATATTTTAAATAGCTTTCATCTGAATCATCACATACAAGCACCACCTGCAGACTCCTGAACTAAATCTTTTGCTGATGTTTAGTTTGTTCACTAATAGGAGGGTAAAATTCAGAGCCTGTGCATATTTTCATGTTATAACTCAATAAAAGGAAAAAAAAAAAAAGTGAGGAAGATAAGTAAAGTACAAACACTTGAAATAAGAAACCACTTGGAAGAAAAGCACAGAGGCAGGAGCAGAGATTTTTCCAATAGCTAAGGTTAAAAGGCCAGTCAAGAAACACATGTTACAAAGACAGAATAAAAACCAAAAGATGACAAAGCACAGACAGAGAAAAGGAAATTCTCAGGAAGTTCTAGGGAAAGCCTTAAAAGGTTCAGTAAGCTTAGGTATTTGGATGCTTATCTGAACTCACTCGCTGAATCTCCTGAAGATTTTTACAGTATTTGTAACAGCTTGGAGGTCATCCAGGAGATGACATCTTTCTCTGTATATTGTCAAACTATTCCTTGGAACATAACTAGGGTATAAATAGATTTTTAAAAATACTTTCTTAATCAACAGCTATCATAAGCTACATGGTATTTTGACTATTGGACTATAACAGTGGACGGAGCAATTTTTGCCTAGCCTGTATACCTTGGTTTTGCAATCAGCATTAGTTTAGCTATTTTTTGAATGCAGGAGACTTGTTTCACCAAACTACAAGTGTTCTACATCCTACTAATTCAGCTGTATGGAGCTGGGTCATACACTGCTCCAGGGTGCAGACTAGCCCCTTTACCCAGTTATAGACAATGTCAAGTAATAATGCATAGCTAGTCAATGTTATAAAGGTATTTCTCTCAGAAACTGAGAAAAGGTTATATTCTGACTGAGAAATAATACTTTCCTTGACAAGTCACATTAGCTCAAATTAGCTATTGGAAGGACCCAGTGTTCCCAAGAATGGAATTTTTGTTTAATTTATGAATTCAAAATTTAGTAACCATTCCATGTGCAAGAAAAGCTAAATGTAAATAAGAGGAATTAGCCACAGAAAATTGAAACCAAACACTTGCAATTTTTCATGCCAGTTTTCCTCAGTGCATCTCCAACTGAATCTTTTAATATATACACATAAACACTCACACACATCAGAATATACATATATATATATGTGTGTATATGTATATATATATATATATATACATATATTCAGATGACAGAACCAGAGAGGAAGAGCAGGTAGGAAAACAGAACAATAGGTCACATTGTTTATGAAGTTACTTTGCCCTGACACTCCATCAAATCTGGGTTGGAGAGGTAGCCTATTCAGCTTCAAGAGGACCTTTGAGTCAGTGTTTTAGATCTTCTGGTAAGGTAAGATGGTTTTCTTCTGTGAAGTAACAAAGGGGGAGACTTTGAGAGAACTATAGACCTACCTTTTAAGGCAACCAAGGTAAAAAGGAAATCCATACGGGAACCACAAAACTGACCCAAAATAACAAAACAAAACACATGTAGAATCTATTACTAATGAAATTACACTCAGTTGTAAAAGATTTCTATGGAAATCAAATGAATAAGACTCCTGTGATACAAATACTTACCCCTGCTGCAAGAAGTACTGGAGTATCACATGAATTTGTGTTTTGATAGACTGTGTCTGTTGAAAAGATTATTTATACATTATTAAATCCTAACCATAATCTTGTGATATTTTGGTACAAGGAGCCAGTACCATAATTATAGTTAATGTACATGAATAAATGAAGAGTTTAAGCAGGCAAGAAAAATGTGTAATATTGTTGCATAATTAAAAGCATGCATGATTTTATTTTTTGCAATTGAAATGTGATACAGAAGAGATGAGATACTAACTCCAGCTTACCATATAGTGTTAAAGGCAAAACAATTAAGCAAGAATACAGAAGAACCGGTGTAGCCATGTATCAATACGAAGAGAAACAATCAAGCTTTCTCAGGATATGTACTATTCCATACTTCAGGTATCACATGAGGATGGCTTATGTGTATGTAGGTATGAGGAGGAACAGCAATTAAGTCTTAACATTGTTACAGATTTGAAAGAATAGATTTTATTTCTTTGCAAAGGATAAAGAAAATAATTTAAATATCATCTTCTACAAACTGAAAAGGTTTTGAGCACGGGCACCTGGTGATTAATTCCTCTCAAAACCACAAATTCCCAGAGTCATAACTGAGCACTTGGAAAGGATTGAAAGTCCAATTAAAAAGCAGTATCATGTTTATGTTTCTCATGTCTTCCTGGAAACAGAGAGAAAATAGTTTCATATTCCAGTATGTCTCTCCCCTCTTAAGGCTTTTTCCACCCTTCTATCACTGTTTTCCCTCCAAGCTTCCTTCTCTTTATTTCTTCCTTAAAGAAATGAAAACCAAAAAAAAAAGGTGTTCTACATTTATCTAAAGGAGTATGAGTTTTCTGATAGTGGGCAGCTTCCAGACTCAGAGGGCTAGAATTGAGAAACTATAATATGCTTATCTGAATGGAATTTATGCCACTGAAAGACGAGCTGTAAGGAGCAACCTTTGATACCTTTTCTTCACCTGTGGTCTGAGAAGAAGTGAGAGTAAGTTAATTTATCCCATCTGAGATATAGGCATTCTTTTCCATATTTTGAATATGGAAGATTAGAATCAAGGTTTCCTTTCTCATTCTCAGCTGTTTCTCCAACTGTCATTTTGCAGTAGGACATGTTAGATGAGCAGCCTTTTTTCTTTTCTGTTGTGAGCAATGCAGAGTAACACTTATTTAGCTGAGGATAGCTTTGAAATGTTGTTACAACCTTTTCTCACAGCAAAGAATCTTCATATAAAAGCATGCCAGCATGCCAATAGTTTTCTCTGAAGCATCTCTTACTAAGCATAAGTTCACAGTAAGTATTATTATACACAAAGCAAAAGAATTCCAGATCCTAAAAATAACACTAGAGGTTCAAAAAGCTTCTTGCTTGCCCTCTAGTACCACCTAAAAATTCAGAATTTACTTTTTTTTCTTTTCCTTAAAAAAAAAAAAAATAAAAAAGAAAAAGAAAAAAGATTTCTGCCAATAGAAATACCTTATCAAGTAATTTTGAATATTAAAAAGCTCTATGATAATGCTGCTCTATCAGTTTATATATTGTGATGTGTAAAAGCTATAGTTGGAGATGACTGAAAAATGTGAGCAAATAAATCACAATTGATCTAGAAACAACAGGCTTTGGTGGAGACTAAGAATTTGATATGCTAGCAGTGTATCATAGATGTTAGTTATGTAATGACCAGTTTGAGCCACCCATTGCACTCACTTTGAGTTCTCTGCCAATAGCCTGCTGTGGTCCCACTGGGAGGTTGACCCATTCAAAGCATATTTCCATGAAAGAAAAATGAGGAATAAATTGGTGTATGTCCTGTAGCTGGATGCTCATTCTTGGGACCCAGCCCCCCAAAAGAAGCTATATCCTTCTAACCGGAATCAAGGCACCTCACAGGCTGTGCAACAGTTACATTCTTCATATATGCCAAAACAAAAGAAAACACATTTATTTCTGATAAAATATTTTAAATAGGACAGATATGTCCTCATATGACCTTCTTCCTGTTAATTTTTTTTAGCTCCCAAGATAAGTTATTTTTCTTTGGTAGTAGAGGAAATGTTTCATTCATCTTCGGTGATATCTAAAAATAAAACAAGCAGTACAACAGATGCCACTTTTATTTGGATATTGAAAACATGAAGAATTTTAATAGAAGATTTGAATTATCCTTCTCAAACTGACTTTATGTTTTTTCTAACATAAGTTTGAAAAAATAGATGTATTATAATTTGAAATAATTTATTTTCATTTTATGAGGGGAAAGATTACTAGGATAGAGGGAGAAAATGAGGATGCATTTGCTGACAGAAGCCTGACAGTGTTGAGGTTTCTAAGTTTTGGAAAAAGTACTCAGTGAAATAATTATATGACTGTTTTATATGATACACACAACTGATTCAACAAATGTGAGGTCCTCCTCAGAGACACACACATCTGACCTGGACTTGCAACCATTCAATACCTGGTCTAACTGCAGTTGCTGGTAACTAGACCTCCGTTAATTAAGATGCACATGGAACAGAAAACCCTTCACTCAGGAAAACAGAAATGGAGTTTACGGAGAAGACGGGACAATGATCAGGCACGGGACATGGTAAAGCAAGTGTGTTGACAAGCCGTGTTTGCACACATCCAGACCTTTTTAGTCTCTTATCTTTTTACTTTTCCACTAATCAACTCAATCCATCTCTTTATTCACCTTTAGTTCCTCCCCCCACAAAAAACAACCCATAATAAGCTTTGAACAATCCCTCAGTGCTTTTTCCTGTATCTTGCAATGCCACCCAGTCTGAATGGTCCACCGGAGATCTGCTGTCATTGACTCACCCTTTACTCAGACATGACAAATATGCTTTGCGTTTTGGTCTGCAGGCCAGGGCTGAGTAGCACCCTGGTTACACCAAGAGTGGTATTTCCCGTTTACGTATGACTGCAAATGAAGGAAATACAAAGCAGTCACAGTGATCACTGTCAGACACTGGGAACACACAATGTATTGCACTACATTTTAGGATTCTGAGGGCATTACACCCCACTTCTAGTAAGTTACCTGGCTAAGAAGAGCTGTAGTGAAAAAGACCTGGAAGAAGTCTCAACAGAATATCTTCTCTCCTGTGCTTAGAAACTCTTTTAAGTTGAATCTCTTGCTCTTCAGTCACTGCTTGAGCTACAGCTCCCACCCCATGCCTGTGCCTGGCCATGGTCATGGCCTGTGATGCCGTGCCTGTCCTGGCCTCAGGCTGCTTGGGACACTCATGGACCTTGCACTGACTCCCTGGGCCGTATCTCGAAGTCCCACATAAAATTTCACCACCTCACCCCAGGCAATTTCAGCATCCCGGGCTCTTTCCATGAAATGCTGCCTGAATTTAGCACCTTCCCCTGCTCCAGAGCCCCTTTGAGAAAAGTGGAAGCATAAAGGACTACATAAGTCCTACAGCTTCACAGAGAAAATCATACGTAATACATGACAAACTAACCGTTAGAGCTGACAAAATGCATAGAAGAGCTGTAGCTATACGTGACATGTCCAAAGTAAGACTGAAAATAAAATAAACTGCTATTCTTTGTCTAGAGGCAAAGACAGAACTTAGTTGACTAGGAAGATAATCAGAGCAAACCTAATAAGCCATCAGAACAAAACTGAACATCCACCACCACATACCCCCGCACCCATATACCCACCAACACACATGCCCACACACACACTGGTCAAGTGGGACATTGCTTTTCCCCAAAATGAAATGGTATTTTATTGTTAGGTATCTGACCATGAGCCATTACATTTTAGCATCTAACCTACCTTCATTTCAAGCTATTGTACAAGTATAGATACACACCGTATATATTACTCTGATGTAGATACTAATTTACAAAGAAATAATATTGTGTAGTTACATACTTATAATTGCCACAAGCTGGTGATGATTTTATTACTCCAGAATAAACATGAGCAGAACAGAAGTTTTAAAAATGGGAGCCTGTTTCTAAATTTAACACAACCATTTCAATCCTTCTCCGGCTTGCCTGTCTACAATCACTTCTGAGTATACCCTGTGTTTGGAAAGATAACTCAACAAGCTCAGCATATTTTAATAAAACAACAAAAGCTAAAAAAAAAAAAAAAAAAAAAAAGGGTTGTTTTCAGATACAAATAAAAACATTTTTTTCTTGACTAGAAAAAAATACGCATATCAGCAGGAAGCAACTATGTGCTGGAACCTTATCATCAGTTTCTACTCCGCAACACATGACAATTCTTGAACTACTGTGGTAAGCAATTTTTACTGAAAAATGTTGATAGAACAAAATCAAAAATGAAATATTCTATGTGTGTAATACTCTATGTGACTTCATTCTATTTTTTCCTAGTTGACTCTGTTATTAAATATAAACCCCATCCTTATAACTTCAATACACGTAGCTCTTTATAAAAGAAGCTTATTTTTATAACTGTCCAAACATAGATCTGCATTTTTATACACAGATGTCAAAGTATTTCAGTAAATTCCTCAGCAAGAACGGTCTTCACACAAATGAGAAGAGAATATGCAAGACGTAAATTTGGCTCTTGGGATCTACTGTACAGCAAGCTAAAGTCAGACTCTGAGGAATGCGACTACCTGTTCTGATGGAACATCACAAATGGGAGAACATGAAGTAGAGAAAATTACAGGAAATGGTACACAGGAATATAGAATAAAGAGCTCCAGGGGAAGTAGTTAACCTGTGAGAAAAGTTTCAGAGACGGAATAAATGTCATTATCACACAGGGCTTTTAGGATCCAGAGTATTTGCTGTGAAGATTGACAGTGTGAATGGTTTTACAAACTGAGGGGAAATATTTAGCTGTTCCATGTCAGCACAAAGGATGATGCTTGCAAAAGAAGAGAAAGAATACATCCTCAACTGTCTCCAGAAAGGGAGTTAATTACTCCTCTCTCCCTAAGCACCATTTCCTTATTTTGTTTTGTGAGAACCTTAGTCACTGAAACTTGCTATTGAATTTCTTGTTCTACAAATTCATTTGATCAGTAGATCACTTAACCCAGTATTCCAACTGATAGTAATTTATGTCTGTTGGCCAGCTTTCAAATATTAGTATACTCAGAAGAGTATGTTTGGAATTAAAGCCTGTCTTAAAAGCAGTGAACTGAGTTTTGACTTGAAAATTCAAGCTCATAATCTAAAAGAATGCTCACACTACATATATAACAACAGTTCTCTTTTTGAACTGCTAGATTAGATTGATGACAACTTGAGGACAACATTTTTATTCTGTGATTTAGAAATCACCTCCAAAATATAAACATCTCAGATTTTACAGAAGCACATGAACCTTCAATATTTAAAGAAACTAGAATACTGGCAATAGTGAAGCAGTGCAAAAGTCACTTGTATTGTTTATGGACAAAAAGAGACAACTTTATTTTAAGAAGCCAGGTTAATGGAGGAGTTTGCTTTAGTCGATGAGGACTGGGTTAGGGAACAATTAAGTAGTCTGGACGTCCATAAATCCATGGGTCCAGATGGGATGCATCCGCGGGTGCTGAGGGAGCTGGCTGAAGTCATTGCTAGACCGCTATCCATCATTTTTGCCAAGTCTTGGGAAACGGGAGAGGTGCCCGAGGATTGGAGGAAAGCAAATGTCACTCCAGTCTTTAAAAAGGGCAAGAAGGAGGACCCGGGTAATTATAGACCGGTCAGCCTCACCTCTGTCCCTGGGAAAGTAATGGAACAGCTTATCCTTGGTGCCATCTCAAGGCACATCAGGGATAAGAGGGTCATTAGGGGCAGTCAGCATGGCTTTACCAAGGGTAAGTAATGCTTGACCAACCTCATAGCCTTTTATGAGAATGTAACAAGGTGGATGGATGATGGCAGAGCGGTGGATGTGGTCTACCTTGACTTCAGTAAAGCCTTTGACACAGTCCCTCACAGCATCCTCACAGCTAAATTGAGGAGGTGTGGTCTCGACAATAGAGTAGTGAGGTGGGTTGCAAACTGGCTTAAAGAGAGAAGCCAGAGAGTGGTGGTCAATGGTGCGGAGTCCAGTTGGAGGCCAGTATCTAGTGGAGTGCCTCAGGGGTCAGTACTGGGGCCAATATTATTCAATATATTCATTAATGATTTAGACGAGGGAATTGAGTGTACTATCAGCAAGTTTGCTGATGACACTAAGCTGGGAGGAGTGGCTGACACGCCAGAAGGCTGTGCCGCCATCCAGCGGGACCTGGACAGGCTGGAGAGTTGGGTGGGGGATAATCTGATGGAATTTAACAAGGGAAAGTGTAGAGTCCTGCATCTGGGCAGGAACAATCCCAAGTTCCAGTATAGGTTGGGGCATGACCTATTAGAGAGCAGTGTAGGGGAAAGGGACCTGGGGGTCCTGGTGGACAACAGGATGACCATGAGCCAGCACTGTGCCCTTGTGGCCAGGAAGGCTAATGGCATCCTTGGGTGTATTAGAAGGGGGGTGGTCAGTAGATCGAGAGAGGTCCTCCTTCCCCTCTACTCCGCCCTGGTGAGACCCCATCTGGAATATTGTGTCCAGTTCTGGGCCCCTCAGTTCAAGAAGGACAGGGAACTGCTGGAGAGGGTCCAGCGTAGGGCAACAAAGATGATTAAGGGAGTGGAGCATCTCCCTTATGAAGAAAGGCTGAGGGAGCTGGGGCTCTTTAGTTTGGAGAAGAGGAGACTGAGGGGTGACCTTATTAATGTTTATAAATATATAAAGGGTGAGTGCCACGAGGATGGAGTCAGGCTCTTCTCAGTGGCAAACAATGATAGGACAAGGGGCAATGGGATCAAGCTGGAACACAAGAGGTTCCACTTAAATTTGAGAAAGAACTTCTTCTCAGTGAGGGTAACAGAGCACTGGAACAGGCTGCCCAGGGAGGTTGTGGAGTCTCCTTCCCTGGAGACATTCAAAGCCCGCCTGGACACATTCCTGTGCGACCTCACCTAGGCGTTCCTGCTCCAGCAGGGGGATTGGACTAGATGATCTTTTGAGGTCCCTTCCAATCCCAAACATACTGTGATACTGTGATACTGTGAAGATAACAAAAGAGGAGAATAGTATTATAACTTGTCATTTAAGCCCTACTACACTAGTCAAACAAACAAACAAAGCAAACAAAAGAGTACTTGTATTTTGGAACATGTAGCTGTGCATCTCTCAGCCCTTACTTTTCTTTTGAGGTGTAACTATGGGCTGAGACTGTGACATGTTAAAACATTATGATATAAAACAGGATGAGTGGGGAAGAAGGGTGGATCTACATTTCTTGAGTCTTATCAAAAAGATAGGAAAACATGCAGAGTGGCAGTCTGACCTTATTGAATAGGTGAGTGCTGTGTATTTCAGTCCATGGAGGGCTTTCTGAATTCCAACAAGTGTAGCACATCTGCCAGTCTTCTCAAGTTTCCTTTGAAGCCTCATGTAACAGCTGTTTTCCCTTGACAACACCTTCTGTCCTCTATTCTCACATTCCTCCACCTCTTTTTTGTGTTACCGTCTAGTCTCAGCTTTCCAGCAAAACCCACTATCCCTGGGAAAGGTAGCCCAGAAATTGAGGATTTTGAAAAATGCTTCTAATCTGAGGATATATGCTTACATAAATTAGCCTCTTTAAAAAAAAAAAAAAAAACTGCTCCAAGAAGAGGACATCAGTATTCCTGTGATGAATACTGAAGTAAAGATACAAATGAAACTTTAAAATGGAGGAAAATTGACTCTCAGTCTTAAGGTAGTCATTTGTAGCTGGTACAAAAGAGAAAGTACACATCCCCAAGAGGGAAAAGACAAATACAAGAATGTTTAGAGTTTTAAAAGTAAAGGAAAATAAAATAATTTTATATATAGATATATACAATCTCTTCCACTGACTTTACTGATTAAAAATGTACAGTATGTAAGACAGTCTACTAATTGAAGATTCCTAAATTATATTTATTTTATTGCTCACTAAAAACCTGCCAGTCATTGGCAATAAAATTCACTGTACCTCTTAATTTAATTCTGTTCACTAAAGGAAAACAACATAATGCATGCTTGGATTTCTAATATTACATAGTTAACACTTGTAGCAAACAACCTTCTCTGTGAAGTTAGAACACTATCCTGATAGGGGTATGGAAAAAGCCATTTAAATTTTAAGAAATAAATTAATAGGAATCACGATGTGCCATTGGAAAGCTAAAGTGGTTAAGGGGCTAGATGTGTCAAATAAATTGAATTATTCACTTACTTCCACATAAATTGAACTTTACATCTCTTCTAAGACAGTCATCCACGTAAGCTTGGGAAGAGAGGTGGGATGTCACCAATGTACTCCTATGGAACATACTGCACATTTATCAGCATGTTTTTTTCCCCTTTTTAGAATAACTGTCTTATCTGTTTTGCTTAATATACATCTGCCTTCTATGAAAACTCTGAATTCAATTTATAGTCCATACAGTACTAAATATTTTTACCACTTTCCACACAAAACACACACTACATGTGACAAATATATAGTTGTTTTCATAGTTTAAGGAAAGCAGTAAAACTTTCCCACCCTTCTTCACTTCCCTTGCAAAGTATTTTTTGTTTTGGTTTGGTTTTTATTTTTCTTTTTTTTTTTTCTTCTGGCCATGCTCATAACCTCTTACTCTCAGGAATAATTTATATAGATTTATTCCAAGCATCCATAAATAATCCTGATTATTCTTTTCCAGGATAGACAACCAGAAGCTATTATAAATTACAGCAAAACATGCACAATTCAGAGTAATGTGTAGCCACACTGTAAAGGCCTATACGTTAAAAAAATAAAATCATCTTCAAGCTGCATAAATATTAAACTAAACCACACACAAAATCATCTATTACTCTTCTATATATTGAATTTCTTTTCAAATTTAAGTGCCAAAATAAAGAGTTATGGAGCATCTATCTTTTAAATTCTTTAAGCAGACATGACTCACTTTGCTAACAAAACAAGAGTTAGTTCCAGCTGAACGTAAGTCTTGCTAGTCACACTTAACTTGATGATAAAGAGTTCATTCATTTTAAAAACAGAGAGGGAGATGCTTCAGATATACTATTAAGCTATTTTTCAGTCCCTAGCCCTGCTGTAAACATGGGCATATTTATTTCTTGCCCTTGAGTACAAACATGAGTACAAGTTATTCTTGGGGAGTTTCTGATTGGACATAAAAGGAAATTTTTTCACAATGAGAACAATCAGGCATTGGAACAATGTCCTCATGGAAGTGGTGGACTCTCCAACACTGGACACTTTAAGGATTCAGGTGGGTATGATGCTGGGCCAAATTGTGCTTTCACCAAGAAAGTCTGGACCAGATGATCCTTGTGATCCCTTCCAATCTAGGATTCTGTGATTCTATGAAATAGCATAGAGGTAAGATTGCTATTATCTTGGCTGCTGCACTAGAAACTGATCTGGAAGAGACCAAAAATAAAAGTGTGAATATCAACAGACTGAATTCGAGGGCCACAGCTTCTAGGTGTGGATTTTACAGGAACATCACGTGGCCAATTGATAAATAAAAGAGAAATGTTATTAGAAGTGTTCTGGAGAAGTATTGTACAAAACAGATATCATGTTAATCTGTGCAGCATGGGCTCTCCTGTCCTTGCTGGCCCAGGTAGCTGGGCATTCTGGGTAGCTTTGCAGGACAGGTTTTTGTATTTGTTCTCTCTCCTCTTAACTAGTTTATTTTATTCTTAGAAAGAATGTGTCAAGTGAAGGAAAACAAATACCTGGAATTTCATATTTTGTATTTGACAACCAACAATTGATAAAGAGAAATCACCACAGATTGAGGTACTCAGAGAATATATGACATGATTCAACTACAAAACTGATTATAAATACATATTCTATCACCACTGTTGAAATATTATGAAAGTAAAGAACTTTGTGGTAGGTGCAATTTCGCAAAAAGAGTCATTGCCTGTGTAAGCTGGGGAGCCAACTGTCATGCCTTGATGCAGGTGCCCAGCTGGGAGTACGAGTGGGAAATTACTTCAGACAGGTCTAAACTTACCATACCTTGTATGGTTTTATATGTTAAAAAAAATATCCAAATATTGTTAGATACATTTTTTTCAAGTAGGCTTGTGGAAGAAAGGGAAGTGGAATAACGGAACTTTTTCGATGTTTGTATCCGATTTAGGTTTGATTTTAGCAAAGATGAGGAATTTTGCATATATTTACTAATTAACTGTCCAAAACCACCATGAAGTAAGTACGTGTTATTATAGGTGAAAACACATACAGAAAAAATGCAGTTTGACTTAGATATTGTTTGAAAACTGGAACATTTTTTACATTGAATCTGAACATATTTGGTATATAAATTATCAAGAGACAATAAACAGGAAAGCCTCCCGTCCCAATATTATCTTTATGAGCAGTTTCATACTTTGTGTGCCTTTTAATACAGTCAATATTGCCTTCCCTTCCCCTTACTAGAACAGCAACCATTTTATCTTTTAGGTATAATATAGGTAAAAGTCTTGCACCAAGCAGAATATTTTCCATAGATATGAGCATGATAGATGTCATATATCAAAATTACACTAGTTTAATGGACTTTGCATTTAGATATCTAATAACCATTCCATCAGGGAAATGGATTCACTGAGAGATCTTTTCCAACACAAAGCTGTCTGCTGACAAGTATGTGAACACAAGCATGAAGGTACTACAAAAAGACCAGTTAAAAGACCAAAACATAGGTAAGATTTAGGTTAGTTTGTTTGTTCTGATTTTGTTTTTTAACCTTGTTTAAAGCAGTGGGTTTTATAGTGTTGATTTAGATCATATTCAAGCACAGTTCTTCTAAAAACAATTGTGTTGATCAGAATTTGCTTTAGAAGACATTCAGTGACTGTTCTTTTCAAATAAGATGCATATCTGTACTGGTGCTGAGAGATAAAATAATGAGAGATATTAAATTTAAGTCTGTTTTTTCATTCAAAAGCAAGGCACTATAAAAAGTGTCATTGGGTTCTACTAGTATGCAAAGAATAGAGATATCTATCCAGAATCTCACCTCTCTTGATTGATCAACAGTTTCATTCCTTTTTCCCTTGTATGGGAAGAACAATGGCTTTTAGTGTTGTTTTGCATGTTGACTCCAACTATCGGCATCACTGAGTAAAGAGCGTTAAGTCAATCATACAGGGATAGTGATTTGTATTTAACATATTGGAACTTTGGATATGTTGATAGAGTCAACATGCTTGCTAACATGACTCAATATACAACATTTTCTATTGATTGAATAATTCATTTCCTTTCTGGTTTTATTACCAACAAGTCATGGCTATGCTTAATTAATTGTTCTGTGTTTTTCCCCACTGCTGCACATTCACAAATTTTAAAAAGGGCTAACTGCCTTTCTCTTAAATCAATAGTGCCTGAATTAATTCTCTACACTGACACCTTTGCATTTAAGATCTTCAGAGTATACACCACATGACAAAACAAACATATCCTGTCTACACTATTTCGTCTCCATCTTTCTTGTATTTCCTGAGCTATTTCTATACCTTTTATATTTTTATCTTCCTTACAATGATCCAACTACTCTGAAGAAGGCTAGAAGTTCTTTAATTCCACAGACAACCTCCTTTACCATCTAACTTTTAGAAATGCAACTCTGTATGGTAGCAACCAGTGCCAATTTCCAATTTTTAGAGAAGGGAGAACTCATGAGAAGATAAAAAGCAGCCCTCTAATATATTACTAACTCTTATTTTCAGGAACTTTTTAACTTGTTTATTCAAATAGCACTACAATTTCCCCAAGTTGAAAAGTTAAAGAAAGTAGTTCCTTCCATATGTCAGCTTTTTAATAATCAATTAATATAACAAGAGCTCTGCTGGCTGCACCTGATCCAGCGACAGAATAGCACTCCCAGAGGGGAAGCATCTTCAGTTTGCGTTCACCTGAATCACAAATAATGAAGAAGGTGAGCAGCAGAATCAAAGGGAATGAAAGAACAAGCATGGTAAAGTCCCAGCTGGAGGAAGGCAGCAGAGACAGATCTTTCGATGTCCAGCAGGAACACATTAAATCTGAGGTGTTTCACCGGAGAGAAATAAGCCTTCAAATCTTCAATACTGGTAAAAGAGGAACTTCAGTCAGCATAAAAGGCCTCCTTTACAAAGACTGCCCAGACACTGCTCAGATAAAGTTTTTCAAATCTGGTATCAAATTTAAGCCTCAAGACAATGTAACCTGAAGAGAATACACTAGTACAAAGCAATGATTCAAAGCTCAGAGGTCTGGAGGTCAATTTACAGCTCAGCTGTAGGGATTTACCCTGTTGTAACCCTGCATGGACTTCAATGGTGGATGTTGTGCTGTCTGGCTCATCAATTTAGGTTACTAGTTATTTTGGGAGATGGCCATCTTTTGCACAAGAAAAAAACTGCAGGTCACATTTTTCACCTAGACATATTGATTTCCAGAAGAATTTTGTTCCCACAAAAATATGCCTGAATCCAGGTATAGAGGAAAGGAGCTATAGACAATGTCTGATAAACCTCACTGACAGTGCAGTTCATTGACCTGACTTGTCTTTTGACCCTACATCATTAGAAAAAAGGTGCATCTTAATTTCACATGGACAATGAAGATGTTAGAGTTGAGAAACCATGATTACAGCAAAAGTACAGGAATTACAGGTGATTTCCATCCAGTAGATTCTGTTGCATCTAACTGCAGCAGAATAGGAGAGCAGACAGCAAGAGGAAGAGGTAATTGTTAGATAGGCACATTAAGGTAGATTTGCTACAGCTGTGCCCCAAGTAGCTGAGGGAGCTGACTACTTGGGAGAGCACCAGGGAGAATTAGAGACAAGAACTGACACTGTACAGCTGCACCAGTACAGTATGTTAAATTACTAGCACCTGCACATGTTCTATACTGGCTGATTGACACTGACTGCTAATCAACAGTACCCAGCAAGCCTTTGGTCTAGGCCAACTCACACTCTACCAGATGGACATGGTTCAACACATAAGAGGTTTATGAGCAGCCTGCCTGTTTTGGTGGTTTTTACAGTTTACTACCATAGATGAAGGACATTCCCTTTATTCAGTGCCCAGGAACATGCCTCGGGATTTTGAACTTGCTAATATAGAATATATGTCAAATGCCCCTCGATGCTTTGCTGCATGGATTGAATGGAATTCTTCAAGAAAAGAAAAAGCCCTTCCCAAACAAAACCCACTTGCAAACTACATTTAGAAGAATCAAATACTGGTATCAAACCAGATTTTTTTTCACATTTCACAGTTCTCTCTCCCAAAAGCACTGAAAAACATAAAAACAATCAAAAATCATTTTTGGAAATTTTCTGAACAGGACACAACCACAATGTTACGAATTAGCGAGGCATCAGGAGTGGTAACTGGGCCTCATGCAATAACCACCAACCGTGGTTATGTTGAATTAGTGCTCCTTGTACTTTTTAGTGAGTAAAAGCAGGGTGATTTAAGGTTTACTTCAGTTCCAGAGGGCTTTAAGGCTTTGATGTATTCAAAGCCAAATCAGTGCTAGCACACTTGAGCTAGATCTTGGTCCATAATTGATTCATATTTTGTATGTGTTCCTTACACTGATGACCATTGACTCTTGGCTGACAAGCAGTAGCTATGTGAGTACCCTTTCAAAACAAGGCAAATGTCCTCTACTTCACATAACTATGGTATGTTGCATTATGCCATATGGGGAAGGGGGGGAAGCCTCTTATTTGTCAAACTTTTACAAGAATAAGAAAAAAGTGGCCTGCATAATGTGATATATGGTTCCTAATTTCCAGAGAGACAAAAAAAGGAGACACTGTTAAAACAACTTAAAGGTATAGATACCTTGACACAAATCACAGCCAGGTAGCATGTGAGGCCTTATTATGTCTCCTGAAAAGATATGGTTATAAAATATTCAGAACTTACTTTTCTCTAGTGAGCTGAGATAAGGACAGAAAAACTTGGGGAAAAAAAATAAAACTAGCAGCAGTAAAGAGTAGCTATTCAGGCTATTTAAATATATATACATTTCTCCTTGTAAAGGCCACATACACTTGCAAATTCTGCTGCAACACAAGCCAAGCACAGACAATAAGAAAAGATCTTTCTGATATTTTAATCTTTTCCCACTGTCCGGGTAATATTTACTCGTCATTATCACCTCCACCTATGAACTTCAAATAAGATTGTTCTGAGAAGCATTTTCCTTGCAGATCATATTAAAGCTCCTTAAATTAGTATTAAAATCATGTGGTTCTGGTACTCTTAAAGTCTATGCTAAACATCTTCTGGCATAAGCATAGCGATTAGGAAGAAAACTCCCTATTTCTTTCAATTTCTGGTTTATCCCTAAAACACTCACTGGGGTTACTAGCTTTAATTTTTATTTTTATTTCACCTATCATTCAATCTACAAATTCAAACAGTATGTAATTATAAATATCTTTTTATCTGAGAACGTATGTCCTCAGCGTTGACAACAATCTGAGTAGCAGACTGTGGCATTGAAATAATACAAAACCAAAAACCAAACCAAAACAAATAAACAAACAAACAACAACCCTACAGACCAGTTTTCCAGCAAATTGATCTACTATTTAAACTTCTAATTTTTTTTTATGTGAAAGGTGTTCTTTGATCAGATTTACAGACAGACCTCAGCATATATGAAAAATATCCATGCTGGATTCTGTTTATTGAAGATGAGGCCCAAAAGGTTATTCATTTACCTGCTCTGCTCAATAAAACTCTTTCCACATCTCTGTCAGAGACATTATTGATTTACGCAGATAAAATAAGCAGCCATCCAGAAAAATATTACGGCAACTATTACTATTGTTGTCCATAGTGTTGGGAATACTGGACATTTAAGTACAGTCTATCTTATTTTCCCACTATTCTGACAGAATAAGCTGAAGAGTTGTTAAAAACCTGATTATGTTTTGTCATTCTTTTTAAAGTCACCTCATTAGGAGTTAAAATTATGACGCACATTGTCTGTGAAAACAAAGATAGTCAAGTATGAAACCACACGTCAGCCACAAGACCTAAATCCACTATGAAGAGACAGTGATTATTCTGATTATGAACTTAATAAAGCTCTAAAGTATTTTTAAATGGCAGACAAGTCAAAAGGAAGTAATTTTAGCTTATCAGCAACCAACAGCAGCACTATAGCTAAATTTAGCCATATGAATGCTAGTCCTGCTGCAAGTTGTATAGTACTTAAAGTTAATCATGAGACCTTGTAGATGTATAATGTTGAAAACCATTCCTCACAGGAGAGCAACAGCAAAAAGAAAACAATTTTCAAGCAGTGTGCCAAACACTGCAGGTTTTAAAATAAGAGTTTACAGAAGGGCTTATCCCAGGTAACCTACATGTTTGGCACCTAGACTTTTCCTGCATTTCCCTTCACCTCAAAGGATTATATTTTCCAAGATCATAAGGTTGTAGCTGGCAAATTATTCTATATTGAATCTAATTTCAAGACACAATGCCCACTCAAGCATTCATGTGCTTGCGATATCCAAATCACTCAATAAGGTCTTGATCCTAGGTTCCTTCAAGCTGACAGGAGCTCTTCTACTGCTCTTGTTGTATCCGTCAGAAATCTAAATCAATATGAGGAAAGGGATAGCCAAACTTCTGCAAGTCATGCATCAATAAGGACATTTTTTTTTTTTAATGCAGAAAAAAAAAAAAAAGGCAAAAACAAAACCATAGAATTTAAGAGTAGTGTTTTATTCGGCTAGGTTTGCAAGGGGAAAATGTCTGTCTGACTACTGTGCGAGATCCAGAGACCTTCCACTGTTACAACAGTGGAGGTCTGTTGGTCGTTGCAAATTTAACAAATGTCGGGGGAATTTTGTGACAGATTTTCATTTTTACTTAGCAAATCACCGCAAGCAGAATATTATTAAAATTTATAAAGGATAGTGAAAGCACTAAAAGCTAGTAATTTTGTTGAAGGCAAGTGACTTTATCAAGCCAGGGAAGACTTGGTGTCAGAGTTGGACTTAGAATTCAGTCCATGCACTTGACTGTCTTTCCACCTATAAAGTGCTCTGCTATTGAATCAGTTTGTGCTTCCATTGCAACAGCAGCTTGTACATCATTTTCAACCAAGATAATGTCAGGCAGCCAACATATCAGAAGACTACAGAGCTTATGCACATCTGAAGGACTGACCTTGGCTGGCTGCCTGATACCCACCCAGCTACTTTCTTCCTCAAAAGGATGGAGGAAAAAAAAACCCATGAGTCAATATGTAGATAGAGAGGTCACCTACCAATTACCATCACAGGTAAAACAGACTTGACCTTGGGAAAGTGAATTTAATTTATTATCCATTAAAATAGATTTGGATAGTGAGAAACCAAGACAAAATCTAAAATACCCTCCCAACCTCCTCTTCTTCCCAGGCTCAGTTTCAGTCCTCATTCTCAAGTCCTCTATCTCTCCCCACCTCCAAGTGGTGCAAGGGGGTGAGGAATGGGATTTGTGGCTGGTCCACAGCAGCTCCTCTCTCCTGCTCCTTCTTCACACTTTTCACCTGCTGCAGCATGAGTCCTTCCTATGGGCTGCAGTCCTCCACGAACAGCTCCAGCGTAGATCCTCAAGAGATGCTGGCCAGACATGCTCAGTGATATGAGTTAAATGAATAGAAGCATTTTCCCAGTCAGATATCCTAGAGGACAATGAAAAAAATAGAAATCTTGGTATTTAGTTCAGTGGGTCAGCCTGACCTTGCAGAAAGTTCCGATGGGAGAGAAAACTCAAGGACAAATATAGCTGAGAGGAGAAAAGTGTGTGAAATTACCTCAAAATTGTGAGAAGCAGAATCTGGAGTAGAAAACAAGGCAGTGGGTGATACTCGAGATAGCTGGGCACAGCATTCACCTGAAGAGCAGCTGTTGCTGAGTAGGTTTTCTGCATGGAGAAGGAACTGGCAGATAGTTGTGGAGGTGTCAGTGACAAATGCATTTTCTTAGAAACAGCAGCAAACGTATTAGAGGAGAAAGAATAATACTTTAAGGTGAGAAACACAGGCCAATGATGCTGAGTTTTAGTTTAGTCAAGTGATCTCACACAAATTGTTGTATGAGGAGTTTCAGTGAGGGCGTTATGTGAGATAAAGTTTAGATTTCTGCAACAGAGCATCCTCTTGCCTTTCATCTTTCTGCCTTGTCCCTTGTCTATCTTCTGTCAACCTACTTCTCTCCTCCCTCACCTGCATCCCTTCTCTGTTTCTGTGCATGCTTCTCCTCCTTTTGTTTTCTTTTCTATTTGATATAACAAATAAAATGAAAGTCAGTTCCTTTCCTTTTCTAAGTAGTAAGAAAATAAGATTTCATTAGCTTGTCACATTTCATACCAAAAGTAAGAAATAAATGCAGTATTTTCAAACTGCTGGTCTTTTGTGTTGTTTCTTCCCATTATTTCATTCTAGCTTGTCAATTTACACTACAACCACTACTTCATGGCTTAGGGTTCATCCCCTACTCTGTTTGGAGTTTCACCAAGGAGAACTTGGTACTCAGGTGGAAAACCAATAGTATATATATAGTCAGTAATCTCTTCCTCTAAAGCAAAACAGCCACTGTCTTGTTCTTCCAAAACATTATTGTGTAAACAATATCTAATCATTGTGTTTTTCCAATGATAGAGTAGTACTTCAGAGGAATTTAGTGTATGTGTTGCATTCTTTCAAACTCATATACAGTTTTTGGTGAAGAAGAAGAAGGGAAGGACTTCAAGCTATTTTTAGGTAACGCTAGAAATGAAAACGTGGCTGGGTTATGCACCTTTACATGTATATCCCTGGCCATGGATGCTGAACATAAAACTACAAAAATTGGTCAGTTTGAGTAACAGTTACTGTTCAGACAGTGGAAATAACAGCCCAGTGGCAAACATTTAATGTGACATTATTTGGCTGAAAAGATTAATTTTAAAAGAACTTCAAAAAACTGTCAGTCAGTACTACTGTTCAGAAAAATGCACTTGGTATATTTCTACTTTACACCTTTATCAAAACAAAACCACATTTACATATTTAATATGTGATGAATGATTTATTTTATTACCTCCAAGCTTTATAAATTGTTATTGCTGTTCGTTCAGTTAGATTTTCATCTCTTTTTGGTAGAAGACATTTTTATATATGTGTTTAAAATATTCTGTAATACCAGCAATTGTTTTCTACCATTATTATTATTTCTGAAGATACTGTCTGTGTCAAAATATTCAATAAGTATGATCTGATGCCAGCCCTAAAAATTGTTTTGTGAATATTTTTGAATTCTGTTATTATATGAAAAATGTAGGTCTGGTTAACTTTATTTTTATTACTGTTTAGCAATTATGCCTTTTGGAAACACTTTTAGATGTCTCTGCTAAATTTTAATTTTCTATGCTAATTCTGTACTGATTGCTTTCCTCATACTTTCCTGACTTCAGTAATTTTAAGAACTAAATTTCACATGTGTTAGATATTCCCAAATAATTAAATGTATGTTTGTTTTCAGGATTGAAATCAATAGTCAGCAAAGTCTGTCCTGAATATTGAAAGTCTTAAGTCATCATAAGATATAATCCTTTATTGGCATAGTCAAATGGAAGTTGAGAGAAAGGCAGTGTTAAATGTAAGAGCATATGAGTTGAATAGCATTCTAGAACTTAATAGAGAAAGCTTCTGACTTCTTTTTAATTATTTTTAGCATACTCACATTTATTTCCTGCTTCTTTAAATCTGGGAATGTAATCTTTTCTAAAGAGAGCTCATCACAAGCAACAATTAGTTTATGCAAGATCTTGAACAATTGAGCTATTGCTGGCCTACAGCTACAGTGTTCTAATTTCAGATACACTCACATGATGGTACTATAATTAAAAACAGAGAAAAGAAAGTGTAAAAACAACATGCAGTCACACTATAAAATATGTCTTCAGTAGCTACTGAAGAGTCACATGGTTATAATCACAGCAAATTAATAACAATCTAAAAATAGTTGTGTTAATTTCCTGCGTATTGCACATTACATATCACTGATAAATTATTTTCACACTGTGTTGCAGGTCATTGATAAATTAGATATAAACATTCTGTCCTCCAGAATACGTTAGTTTATCATTAGCTACATGAATGCTTTCCACATTTCTCTTCATCAGGAATTAAGAAAACTATACTAAGAGAGCTATTCACATCTAATTCAATTATTCAATCAGTGCTATAAAATCATTATGAAAGAAATCCATTCTTGCTATTACTTCAATGGGGTTAACTGATCTTTCACTGAATTTCTTTAAAAAGAAGGGCAAGACAATGAGTGTTTTATTCTTTTAGATCAGAGTCTGAACAAGGAGTGTAAACAAAACAATACCAAAAAGAACCCTTTTCTAAACTATTTTGCTTGACACAATTGAAAAATCCTTTAAAGTACTAAAGCTAGGGTCTATATTAAAATAAGAAGCGTATAAGGACTTTTTTTTCAAAGCTCATTAAAGTTAGTAAAAATGTTTGCTGTGATTGTAATGGGTTGTAAATCTCAATTAAATGTAGAAGGTTGGTTGTACATGTCACCTTCATGTTGTTTCACTTAGGTTCTTAGTAGCAACTCGTAGGCTTAGATACCCCATGGCTCCTTCTTTGTCACTGGGCAATGACTGTTAAACACGCTATCATTACTACTGGATTTTAATCTTCCTGACTGCCCTCATGGACAAGAGATGATTCTCAGGAAAGCATGTTATACTGATACATTTTGAAGGAAGTAGCACATTTGGTGAAAATTTTGCCTAGCAAGGAGCACAGGTGTCTGCATGTGCATTTCTGGTTGTGAGATCTAACAGAATTCTCCTGTCTCTCCATCATCTCCACAGAACGGAAACAAAATGGCTCATTCAACAGCACTGTCTGACAGCATTTCTGTCAAACTTTTCCACTGCTCTGTAGTCTACCTGTCTTAAGGAAAGGGCTTTTTCAATTTCCAATGGACTAGAAAGAGTTGAGTCAATAGCTATTTTCCTCCATTCAAATTCTTGCCTGTACCTGCGTAGCGAGCAGTACTAGTGCATTTTAAAAGATGTACAAAAACCCCAAACCTACCAGCAGGCATGTTGCTCTTTTATCCTGGGATTTTCAGTTGCAAGAGAGCAAGACCATTTTCAACTTATAACTGTGGTATTAAGTTACCCAGCTGTGAAATAAATCATTTATATTGGTTATCTAAGCTGAGAACTGAGTTGGAATTTAAGATTTTCTAAGGCTAAGGAGATTAGAGTTTTGTTAGCAAACCAAAACACACCTCAGATAAGTGTCTCTGTGTAAATCACCAGACTCTTTTTATAATTAACAAAATTGCCACTCTTTAGATATTTTCTCCATAAGAAACAAGTTAAACATCTCGGAATGGCTACAAAGTTTGGATGGCATGGAGATATATACCACTTTAAAATGGATCTTGAGGTCTTGTCACATAAATTGTGTGACTTTCTTTTGACTCCAAAAGTATACTGATAAACATAAAGAGGAAGGGGAACTAACGATCACCTTTACAAATGCAGAAAAACAGGAGCTCCTCCCTTCCTATCTTTCCTATTAATTCTCTTCCTCTTTCCTGGTGTTTGGTTGCTTGCTTTTTGGAAAAATAAAGATCCTACTTAGCCATAGGTAAATCTCATTTGATACTTCCTTGCAAGAAGGTATCAAGCAAAACCACCATCGATTGTTTTCATACAAGACAGGATTTGCAATTTATTTATTCCTAGTTTTGTCCAGTAGTGTCCTTTGTTCTTTCTGTATTATTATCTTGCATTGTCAAAACCAGAAAGGATATGAGAATTTAACAAGTCTGCAAATTACTGTAAAACAAAATTAAACATAAATTTTTTTATAGTTTTTAAGGTGACTTTTTGAGTCATTTTTTATAATTGGCACAGCTGCCTAGCAGTCTCAAATCTAAGCCATGTTAAAATGGTTGCAGAAAAGAGGAGATGAATGAAAGGAACAGGTAGTTCTGCAGACATCTAGGCCCAGATAAGTGGATACATTTCACAAATTAAAGAAGCCAAGACGAAATGACTTCAGCAAGATCTCCACAAAGAGGAGCTCAAATTGCTTCTCACTTTACAACTGTTAGAGATTTTTGTTCGTGCAACAGAGAAAAGAATGGGGAAAGAATTGTTTAAAAAGAAAAATTGAACTGTTTTTCTATTTCCTGTTTCACTGCGTAGTAAAAACAAACAAACTTTCTTTCTTGGTATTGCTGAGCAGTAGAAACCAACTCAAAGTCATACAACTTCAAACATGGCCAACTTTTTTCCCCAGTTAGAAAAAAGGGGATTTAAAACGGTAACTGCATGCCAAGAATTTCAGGGGCGCACTTTTTCAGCTTTACCTGACATAAAAAATTGCTTTAAGCTGGTGAGCTAATTGCCTAGCAATTTAACTAGCAAAATGGAGACAAGATAATGAGATGTAGGACACCAGCTTGATCTTGGAAAGCTCATGACTATAACATATTTCCCAGTTAACAGAAATTTAAACCTGGAGATGGACAAAATTGGTTTCACAATTAACAAAGAGAACAAACATACCATATTTAACAAACATAAATGGCACCATATAAAGTCAGGTGTAACACAGTTGCAGACCAGTGAAGAGTAAATATGTAAAAGCATGCTAGCAAACATTTAAAATTACTCCAAATAGATCGTAGAGTGGGAAAGAAGAAACCACTAATGACAATATCATGTTTTTTTCAGTGAAGGATCTGCAACCGTAGGACTAAAGGAGATGGGGAATCATGAGCATAACACCAGGAGAAGGGGTAGAAACTAAGAACGTATATAAAAAATTTAATTGCATTTTTATTTCCTGTTTCTTTTGGTAATAGTTACATCTAAACTAATAATTATTCTTTAATTAGACTGCTAAGATTTAATTTGTACTAACAATAAATTGTTGCTTTATGTGTAAGTGTGCTTCATTTTGTCTATGAACATAATTTTGAGAATAACATACACACAGGCTCCTTTTGAAGCAATATACTTATTCAGATCATGCAACTAAGTTCAAGTAAGTATCAGAAAAGCCTCTCTTATCTTTTTTAAGCTGACACACCGTATTATGGACATATATACTTAGCCATATTGCAATGTATTAGATTTTACCTTGCTGGCAGACACAAGGTAGGCACTTTTATGGGTAACTGCCAATTCCATCTGCCCACCAAATGATTGCTCTTTTAAAAAGCAGCAGTTTTACAGAGCTTATGTACCAGGTTATATGTTGTCAAGAGGTATATACTTTCGTATAGCGTATTTTAGGCTGAAATATCCATCAGTTTACATACAGAGGAAATCACCAGAAAGCACTCAGTACTTGTCTGAATGGTACCATCTAAAATATTTTTATTCTCCCTTCTCCTCAAACAAAGCAAAGAAAGTAAACTTTTGTAAGAAAGCTCTTTCAATATTCTCTGAAAGCATTGTAAAAATGCTGAGTTATGTTTGTTTCTGACTGGTAAAAGTTCAGTATCTCGTAATCAGGTCCATGGAGCTCATTGCAGCAGCTAATGATCAGCAAACCAGCCTTCAAATGGCTTTAGGTTTAGAATAAGAAACAGTATTACATTATTCAGATGTGACTGGAGCAAAGTTCCTAAGCAATCCTTAATGTGCAGTAAGTCACAGGTCAGTTCTTTTTTTGGAAGAAAAGAATTACCATACCAACTGTTCTATTGTGTAAGAATGGGAGCAGAGGGTAAGATAATTCTATTTCTGCTCCTCCTGAAAAAAAATAAAAACATAATTTTTAGTGTGATTTCTGTTTCATGAATTGTGTTTAGCTGGACTGAAAAGTGAATCCTGCAATTCTCTAACCCCTATAATAAACTTAATCACACAGTAAAATTAAGTTAAATATCCAGCCTGAAGCTCAAGAAGCCAGACACCCAACTGGACACCTACTTACTCTCTTTTATTGGTAGGAAGCACATTTAAGAATGTCTTCATCAAAATCACTAGTGATGTCTTTTGCAGAGAGCCCAGAAAAATGAGCATATCTAAGGAAGAGAAACAATCTAAAGGAGAATTAGCTGCCTGCAAATTTTTAATACATATACGTTTTCCAAGAGTCTCTGCTCTGAATGCAGCAAAGGCAGTAACACATGGAGAGAAATGTCCCTACAGCCAGATCAGACCCACTATTGAAGTCATGCAATACCTCTATATTTGACAGGCAAGAAAAGCGAAGTCATTAGTTTGTGTGAGTGTGTGCGGGCGTATACAACTTGTCTTGCCTGGGATACTGCAGCTCTTAAGCTGCATTTTCAGTACTACTTTTGTTTGACTTAACATTTTCACCTTGAAAAATTCAAAGACTTTGGTGCAAAACGAAAACATTCACTCTCCAAAAAAAAATCCTAGACATGTTCAGGAATGTTAACAATTTAACGATTTTATCTGCTTTAAAGTCCATTAGTGTGACCTCAGTATCATGTTTCAGTCCTCAAATACACAACTGAAAATTTCAAACTATTTAATTTCTAAGAGATTACAGTAATAATGTTTGTGCATTCTATTACTAATATGGGATGCAGCAAGTGGAAAAGCACACATGATAGCAGGTATGGTCACTTCGTAAGTTGTTTGCAAACTCATTGCATGACAGCGTTGATAGTAAATATTCTGCAAAACTGAACATGCTGTCCTCAATCAAAAGTGAGTGAGGATGCTCAATGGCCAAAAAAAATTTCAAAGGTTGACAGTTGTCCTTTGGCAGTGGACAGCCCTGAGAGCTTGTACCTTACTCCCAATTTGTGTCTGACTCCTCAGTTGAGAGAAGACTGTCTCCATACATGCACAGTTCCACCCATCTTATTCATTTCCCTTTTTTCAACAAAGGACTTGGTACCTCATCTTTCAGTCCTTTACATATCTGTACATCAGACCACCTTTAGTCGAGTACACATCTACATAAGTTGTCTGTGCAAGTTGCCTATGCATGAATTTTTAGAGCAATGTGTTTGTCTCTGCAGCACCTGAGAGGCATTGAGCACTCTGTGACCTGCCTCAGCCTGAGAATCAGCACGGTGTCCCACTCACAAAACCCTCTAATAGACAATGCATAGATCTAAATACAGTTGGCCTGGCAAAATGCGTGGTTTCCTGGGACAGTGGCAGTTTCAGCAGTTACACATTAGATGGTGGGAGGTAAAATTGAATGAGTGCTATTGCATCAGGAAAGGAGAAAGTAGGCATTGTATTTGCAGTGAGAAAGGGAGAGAGAACATGAAGAATCCTAAGAGAAAAAGGAGAGCAGTACCGCAAAGGAGAGGAGGGACATAAGCATGGCTAAGATATCGTGTGAAGACAGATACTGCTGCAGAAAAAGAGTATACCAGCCATGCTTGTCTGCTATTTTCTCCGCAAAGAGAAAGCAACAGCTTTACCTTGTTGCTTTTTCACTTTGCAAAAGAAAAAAAAAAAAAAATCTTCCCAAAGGTTTTGGGCCTCAGGCCTAGCTTGTATTAATATTAGCATCTCTGTTCTAAAGTGTCAGATGTAGAAGATACGTAGCTCAAACTGTGCTTCGGGTCTTAATCTCCAGTACTATGTAGGCTGCACAAATGAAACACCCTTTATTTGAAAACTTCACAGCTCCCAAGGTTCAGTAAGGACAAGGAAGGATGTGCATGAGAAAAGACTGTTCTCTGGCCTCTTGCAAAAAACAAACAGGAAAACATAGCTTATGGAAATTTTTAGGACAGAGGTCCTTAAACAACTTGAAAGACTGTGAGTAGCCTTACTGTTCAGGTCACAGAACCCACAAGAGCTCTTCCAGGGTAGCAGAACAATGGTGCAGATAAGCCTGTCCTGTGGTACGTTATCAGGAGGTACATGCACTGGACTTCCTCTTTGCCTCTAAGTTCTCTATAGCACTACAATAAGTGATAAAAAACCAATAAAATTAAAGCATGGGTTTGTTGTCTTTTTTTATTATTTATTTATTTTTTAATTTAAATCCAGAACAGGTACAGAGTGATGTATGCTGGTTCTTCCCAGTGTGGAATAAAGTCCTTCATTCTACCTATTTGGAGAAGCTAGGAGAAGGAAGTTGCTGCAAATCATATGTCCTTGGAAGAGGAAGCGGTGTGGCAAAAATTCTTTCTCTACTTTTAAGAAGGGCATAGCAGTCTGGGTCTTAAATGTCAGCAGCATTGGAAGACAGCTTCCTGATGAAAAATCAGCTTACCCAGCACAGGACTTCACATCCAGGCAGGAAGGGCAACACAGTTTTCTGAGCAGTTTGTTCAACCACCACTGTTGATGGCATACACACCAAGCATGTTTGAAAACTATCATTCACAATTTCTCAGGCCGTTGATGTTCTCTAATATAAGCGTTGAGCTTCAATGCAAAATCAGTGTTACCTTGGCTACCTGCTTATTACACTGCTCCATTGTTAATAAAATTAATTTGTGAATTCTTGTACATGCACACACTACTTTTGTAATTTATTCATTAAAACACCTTTACAACTGATACTCACGATGAAAAGCAAGAGGCAGAGCATCCCTTGATTTGGCATACCTCAGTGAAGGCTATCATAGATGATCAGCACCTATGTGCCTGAAATAAATTTTCGAATGACATTTCTGATCTTATTGTTTATATCCAAACAATCCAACATCACGATTCAATTATTTGAGTTCTATAAAAAACATTTTCTCATGAAAATCAAAGTTGTGTTGTTGAAAGACACAGTTCATCAAGTTTTCAATTAACTGAAGAGGTTTTACTTTAGGAATCCGATTAAACTTGTAATTTAGTGGTACATATTTTCTTATCATTTATAGAACTTTTCCACACTGATTTCTCACTTAATGTTATAAATATAGAACAATTTGTCAAGTCTGAATTTATATTCTTCTGTAGAAGAAAGTCCTGTTTTAAAAAATCCCAATTATATTCTCCAAACTTAGTTGTTACACAGTTTACATGAACTTCAGGACAAAATTTGACATATTGGGATCAAAATGTACATTTTGATCAGTTTGTCTGTTCTGTGGTTTCAAAGAGAAAAGAGACATTATTAAAACCTACAGTCTTAAGCACATAACAGTCAAACTACAATAATATTTTACTGCAAACCCAGTTTCGCTTTGTAACATAAACACAAGAAGAAGTGAGGGATGCAACCTCTCCCTATTGCAGCAAAACCAGATACTATCACTGACAACATCTTTGTTTGCAAAAGAACTCCAGGGCTTCTGACCCCCAGATTCAAACTGCATAAGTAAATGCATTTTTCTTCTTTCCCACAAATAAATGTTTCTCACTGCTCACCCTATATTTCCATTACATGGACAGAAACGTGCACTAGCCAAAAATTTTCAAAGCAAGTGTATGTAGGTATAGCCACAAAAATATTTTTCCTGCTTGTGTTCCAACACTGAGCCTTTTGAAGACCACTTACTTTAATAGGATGCATTAAAAAAGACAAAAAAACCTCTTTGAACTTTAAACAAGATGATGTTTACTTTCTAGTCTCATTTAAGAGAAATTAGACCCTTCCATTTCTCTAGGATTAGACATTTTGACTTGCATTGAATTTTTCTGAAGAGCAGATGAACGGGAGAAGAAATCTATAAGGATAATTTTGAGTCTTTAATGTTCTGATTCATAGACTTAATTAAAAACTGTGCCAAAAAAAAATTTAATCGAACATTCTTGTCAAAGGTAGTTTTAACAGCATCAAAAAAAGTAATGGAGAACAATAGCAATTACCATCTGTAATTCAACCTGGGTAAGAAAATCCTGCATTTTTGTGATAGTTTGGTTCCCATTGACAGGCTATATTCATTGTTCAATTACATGCATTAAACTAGGTAAGTTTGGTTTAAAGCAACAGTTCTTTCTAGCAACTCATTCATATTCAGACGAAGACAACAGTATGCAGCAACTCTTCCCCCTTCACACAGAAAAAATGAAATAATGACCTTCTTTTTCTCACCTCTTGACCTGTATAGATGGGAAGACTGTAGGGGTCAAAAAAAAGAAATGAAATTGGGTTTGGAGTGGTGAAGAATGACAACTGCCCACCTCCCTCCTGCAAGAGGTGAAAATGTGCAAGACAGAAACAAAGACGTATATTCTAAGCAACAGTGGGAGGTGATCCCCAGGGATGCTAGACTGACAAAGTTATGACCTCATTAGAGAACGTATCCTAAATGCTGTCAGTCTTCCTGCAAGTCTAGGACAAAATACTTCTTTCCATGATGTCAGTATAAAGACTGGAGACAAGATACAATATTTTACTAACATTATGTCATGACTCTAAGGTATATATGTGTAACACCTAAAGGCAGTTCCCAAGACCACCTTGCATTCATTTTATTTCAACAAGATCTATCTGAACTTTGAAAACTGTTGTGCTAGTATTTTGTATTAGCATCCTGAATTTAGATGAAATAGTGTTAAACTACTTCTTTTCCTGTTAAGCTGTATAGAAATGTTATACCATAGGTGTTATTTTTTTAGTAACTCAAACATTAAAGATTTCCAGTGAAACAAGGATCTACAGTGAAGCTGAAGTGCCACAGTCACCATAGACCAATGCAATATAGCACTGTAAAGGACAGGAGCTCTACCTCCTGTGCTTCTTTCTCTCTTTCTTTGGTTCAGCAAAATTCATTGCGCAGCTGCCCAATAAGAACCACATAAGACATCTGACCCAGGTCATAGTAACCCAGGAGAAAAAGGTTCCACTCATGATGAAGTCACTAGTAGCAGGTGACAAGCCACTTCTTCTAGCAGAAAGCAAATGTAAGTACGCCAAGCCCGTCACGTGTATTTAGTGTAACTGCACTCCTAATTAAGATACACTTTTTACAATGTGGACTTTGCCATGCAGCTCATCATTACATCTGCAGTATTTGTAAGTATCTAATTAATTTACTCAGCTCTGTACAGTCACAGTAAGCAATGCTTTTCACTTTTCCCCAGTCCACCTACTCTAGAAAATTTCAGCACCAGGACAATTAAAGCAAGGATTATGAAAGGCATTTAGTTTTTTTTTTTTTTTTCTCTTCCAGAACTACTGGATATTTTGCAAAATGCACACAGAACAATGAACGGTACAGGGTTCCACTTTTTTTAAAAGTAAAGTGAACTTAATAATTGTTTTGACCAGCCAAAGGAATTGAACATACATACATACATACATTCACAATTTCTTTGAAAGAAAAAAAATTGTCAACCAACCCAGGTAGCTGGGTTTGTGATGCCAGGGAAGACCAAGTGAAGATTCACGTGCATGAGGGAAAGCTGCAATACTTCATCAGTTATCAAGATAAGGGGGGGAGTGAGTTTGGCGTGCCTGTGAATACCAACAATAGAGGGAAAGAAGAAATTGAATGCCATCCTTCACTAAATGGAGATGCCATTGAGATGCCATCCTTCACTAAAGAAGCCTCTGAGCTTCCAAACATCAGAAGGTGGGAGAGAAACTACCTTGTTCTTATATTCTTTTCTTGTATATCCCCTAGTTGTCACAACCAGTGACAAATTTCTGACCTAGAAAGACTTCTCAGTTCAACAAAGCAAAAATTGCTATATTTTACTACATATCTTTCCATACTATTTTTGACGGAAACTCCTTTGATGATCAGAGAATGAAATTAATCTTGGACTCAAAGTCATACATCTTTACTGCCTGGTTTGTTCAACCAGATGTGTAATCAAAGTGTTTGTATTAGGAATGCCTTTCTATTGTGTCAAGGGTCCAGCATGGTAATAAGAGAGAAATCAATAGTTACTTATGTAAATACAATGCAGATGGTTGCCTATTGATGAACAGCATCTTTCAGAGAATAATGAGTTTGTCTGGTGCCAATTAATGTTCAGCACGTGCTGTTCCCTTTGTCAACATTTCATGTACTCCAGAGGGACCTGAATGAACGTTATCTTATGGTAGGTGCACAAGAAACATGCATATGTTATCCGTATGGACCACATATAGTGCTTTGTGAAAACTATCCTTGATTCGGGCTTACATACATATGAAGCCAAGTCCACTCTCTAGGCATTGTGGAGAGCTCAATAGTAAAACTGTTCTCTCTGTTAAAATCACAATAATTTGTCATACTGTGTTTGGATGGTTTTGGTTTGTTCAGTTTTTGAGAATATTGCAAAAAACTATATCCTATGCATCTCTCAGTGGAATTAAAGACCAAATATGTATTCCTATATAAACTGGAAGTTGATATCTAAGACCCTATAAAAAGCCTCAGTGATTCAACTTCTTTAAAGCTCATTAATTTTATTACGATGAACACTGAATATTAAGTTCTCAGAAGAAACTTAAGCAGCTAAAACAAACCACATAGAGCTGGAAGAAACCTGAAAAAAGTACTTTCTCCATTTCTCTATTTTAAGGGACAATTTGCATTTGCAAGTATAAATAAGAAAGATGTTACAGAGACTTGCTAATCCAGGGCAAAAATCAGGTTCGAAGGTAGCCTGAATTTTCCTTTTCTAAATTTGTTCTAATGTTAATCTAAGTTCACATTACTTCTCTATTTTGTTTTAATTGTAAAATTTACAATACCTTTGACTAGATATTTTTAATCATGACCCTATCTATGCAAAAATCATATAAAATATATAATACATGGCTGAGAAAATCTACTAATTTACATATATTTTATCTTGGATAAAATCCTTCTTCAAAGTGCATTTTTCTACTGATGTTTGACGTAAGTAAATAGTATGCAAATGTCACCATTACTATGTTTTAGTACTTAAAATATTGCATCTGAGAAGTGGTAATAACGAAACTGAGTATTCCAGGCTCTGATACTGAACTCAGAATTGCTTCAGGTTCTGCAGTTGGTAATCTAGGCCAGGTTAACCTAACCCAAAAGGTAGCTTAGGGTGCATCAACAGAAGTGCTTCAGTTCAGGCAAGGAGTGCACTTCTAAAGGAAATTTTCCAGTCACCTGGACACTGATCATATACCAGAGCTCTCTGTCCCTCGGAGCTTGAGTTGGAATCTTCTGGATGACATTAAGCTAGAATGTGTGATCCTGGAATGTACTGAAGGCCCTCTTGTCACCAGTGGATATTCAGTCCAATGGAGCAGACTAGATTGAGCCTGAAGTTAAAAAAATACATTAAGTGTATATTTGTAACAATAACTTCTCACCAATATTTCATTCTGTACATCTGCTCCTATTGGTCTGCACTACTTCTTAATGTAGACACAGATTTTAAATCTCTATTTTTAATAAAATGTTTGCAAATTCAGCAAATTGAAACAACCTTTCTCGAGAATTCACATTCTCTTTACTTTCTAAGCAAACTACATTAATAATCTTTCAAAGTAAAAGTTTACAAAGCATTAGATTTGATCATCTGTGTTAAAGTTAGGTTTCCCTCTAAATATAAATTTGTTACATCAACTTTGTGGGAGTTCAAAAGTCAAATTGACATTAATATTACAAAAAAAAAAATCATCTTCAATATCAAAATGCATGAAGACCTTCAGAGTTGGAAAAAGGAGGATTCAACTTCACTTACTTCAGAATACACATAGTCAAATAACAGGCAAGGTCTAGGCCTATATACTAAGTAATGAGGTCTAACCTATTCTAGTGAATGAAGTTTGACACTTTCTTTCAACCATGACTCCAAAAGTCATCCTCATCTAAACAAATAAATATGGTTTTAAAGAATAGACAATCCTGTCCTGTTCTGTATGCCTGCTGAATAAAAATGACTTTCGCCAGAAAATTCCCAACTACTGGATTGACTTACAAGTACCAACTTTGTATCCGGCATACAATTCACTGTGGGTCAATGGGGAAAAAAAAGCAGGCTTTGCAGACTGAATAGTAATCTAGGTTATAGAGGAGTAGTTGTCTTCCAAGAATAGTGCTATGTTCTATTATTCTCTAGGGAGGTGGAAATTGCAGGTTCTGCTGTTCAATTTATTTACTGCATGCTTAACATCTGTTAGCTCAACTTATAGAAATAGTCAGGTAAATATTATAACTCATCCAAGGTAGAGTGGGAGGGGTAGAGGGGAATAAAACAAAAAAGAAAGCAAACAAATAGAGCACTTTAAATGTCATAAATTTCTTGTTTTGTCACTCTTCAGTTTAGTGCACAATGCTAAAGTGTTGGACAAAGAAAGGCAAAAGAAATTCTTCTCAAATACTTTGAGTTTTATTTGGGTTTTGGTTTTTGTTGTTTGTTTGTTTGGTTTTTATTTATACTGCTAAATCGTTGTCCATAACCAGCATTCTTTCTTTTACACTGACATTCTTCAACTTATGTACTTGTTGTCCACTTCTAAACTAGGGGATTGCAACCTAACAGCAAACTGACAGCTTCATTTAAGCAGTTTCCAACACATGTTGTCTGGAGCACACTACCTGCTGCCACTTCTGTTTCTCTTACTCTCCCGCAAACACTGGCCTTTGATGCCAGGACTAAGACTGAACAAAAGATAATAGAACACATGGTGCAACATAGGGATGTCTATACTTGATGTTCTCTGATCTTATTTTGGTCTTCACTGTGGTCCACATCATCTCTGTTCTGTTACCATCAGCCCTGTTTTTCAGTTTACAAGTTTCTGTGAGCTACAGCCTCTCTTTTTAAGGGGCTTATTAGAGAAGACATACCTAAACATATATACTTTCTCCCTGTATGTGTCAGTTTAAAAACAAAGCACAGACAGCAGACCAGCTGACAGCTCATCTATTGGAGAAGGGCAGAAAAATAGATCTTCACAGTAGATTTGTCATCTTTCCTCATTTATAACTCCAAGGAGATTCATTGTACTGCCTGAAATGGGCGCCTTTTTCTTACCTTATTGGTTTCTTTATTTGCTTAATAAATAGCTAAATATATGTAAATCATTGGACTAAGTAAAACAATGACTCTGCAAAATAATGAATTTCCTGTATGTATAGTGTTAATTGCTTCTAGTTACCTTGTAGTAATTAGATGACGGAAGCATTGATGATTTACTGCATGATTCAGGAGGGTGACAGGCCATAAACCACCATCCACGGGACCCTTGGATGTACCTTGCCTGGTTCATCACCCCAAAAAAATCATTTCATGCTTTCTGCACGTTTGTAGCTACCACATCTGCGCAAACATTATCGTCAGCTTCCCTGTCCCCAAGGTGATTGCACCATTTGGCCAGGTGACAGGGTATTCTTGCGGGCCAGGAACCAGAACTAACCTATTTCCTACTGTGAGAACCTCTCCAGAATTCCAATGTCTTTATTGGCACTTTTTATTGAGCAAATATAGAAACTCTATATTTTTAGCATATTTTATTTTGCCCTGGTCTTCACACTGAGAGAGTGTAACTGCTTTTGACTTTCAGGTCAGCACTGATGAACAAGGTCAAGGTTGAAGTGAAATTTGTTGTTCTGTCCTCATTGTTGTGTCTGCATTGAGAAGAATGCAGTTTTGTTTTCACTTGTTTTTGCTGACACAAGTTTTTCTCTTTACTAATTTTTTTCGAGGCTAAAAGGTTCTCTTTGCCACAGCACAGATGGAAGAACAAGCTAATCCTCTTGACTCACTGTGGTGAGACATGGTTCGTGGAGAAAAAGGTCACATGGGGCCCACTACGTAGAGGTTTTGTCCAGCTGAGTTCTCTGGGGCTGTGCTTAAAGGAGGATATGGGAGAAGAACTTTTGTTTGTGTAGTCAGGAAGAAATCTGGGTCAAATCAAGAGTTCTTGTCCTCTGTACAGAGAATTGTCCTGAGCTAGACACCTCATGACACTTAACATCACAGAACAAAGAGAGGACAATTTGGCACTAGGGCTTTAGTAGGTGACAGTGACGCTCCAACAACAATATTTTGCAAGTATCAGAAATTGCACCCAAGAGGTAAAGGCACTTGTTTGATGACAGCTGGGATGGTACATTTCTTAGTATAACAGAACCAAAATCAATTCTACGTTACTGATATAAGAGAGTAGCTGGAAATTTTTTAGTCCCTGGCTTGTTTTGTTCTAATTCACAGAAAATATTTACAATGTCTTGATAATAAAATGAAGAAAATTTCGATCCACGCTGATGTTGTGAACTATATGTGTCTGTCAGCTGCATATACTTTATATGCAGTCAGACCCATTATCACCTGCAGAGACGTTTACTTTCCAATTTAAAACTCCATAGACCTATAACCACTTAAACTCCATGAGTAGACTTTTTAAATCTAAAACAGTACAACATGAAATAGTGTGAACGTTTGAATAAAAAAATGTAACTGATTTTCTCTGTTACTTGAGTGGGTTTCCAGCTGAGACACTCTGAAAATTTGAAAACCCTCTTGGATCTATTGTTGAATCTTACTTTATTCCCCTGTAGGTTTGGGCATATAGAGTGATTATACTGCTTAGCAGTTTGCCTAGTTAAAAACAATACAGTATTTCACTTAGAGACATCTCCTTAGAAAATCCTCACACAATTCAGTAGTTTTCAGTATTTGTTCAGTTTCAGTTCATTTGCAATCTATGAATAACGACAAGAAGAATATCCACAAGAAGTACAGTGATCTCTAGCACATCAATCTGGCACATCAAATGTAACTATGTGTGGGAGCCTCCATGAAGTGTCCTATACTCTCACTTCTCCTTGTGGATCCAAATGATATTCCTTTTGCTTTGCTTGTGTTCAAGTTCTCAGGAAACAGATTGTGAAACTCTGTGCAGGCAGTTAGTACAACAGACAGAAAAAGTATCGGTTTTATATTATTGATTTTTTATATCATAGTAATCATCCCATCATTTTCTAGCCTTGTAGATTATCACATTTATTAGTGATTGATCCTGCGTCATCATAGCTTTCTTCAATATTCAGCAGTTATAGTGCATGATACTAAATATATCCTATTCTTGTGTAATTTCCGTCTGGTAGCTTTTCTACAGTTGAGTGTCTTGCTTCCAAAGAATATTCTATTATATTCTATAATATTCTATAATGACAAACATACAGAAAACTAAGACTGCAAAATTGTATATAGATAGGTATGGATTTTTAGCAGAATATACTGAAAGGTAATGGAGTCCTTTGCTACACTACATGATTTGCAATTCTGGAATATAACTTAAAAGAAAGATGATTGGTTTATTTATTAGCAAAGATTCATCTAGTTTCACAAAAAGAAATGTTAACCATTAATTCAAGCAAATTATATTGGCATTTTCTTTAGAAATATGGTTTACATGTTCATTTGGGTTATAATTGTAAGAAAGAAACCCTTCCAAATCTGCATCAGGCTGGAGTTCTAAAGCATTCATGAGCATCCAAAGACTTCTAAGAGAAAATGTGTTCTGAGTTTCCTGCACATAATTAGAGCTATGACATAGCATAAGTGACAGAGTACAGCTGGTATAGAGAATGTGTCTCCAGAAAGACCTTACTGGATCATACATAGCAGATTGCTCCCTCCTTTAATAGGCAAATTATTTATCTGATTTCACAAACTTTTCTAGTTCAACCCAAAAACTACTGATTTTTTTTTTAGACCACTAATCTTAAATGAGTGTGATTTCAGAAACTTCCTTTTCTGGTATTAAGATACTTCTTATCTCCATTCTAAGTGTAATTGTACTTGCTCTTAAAACCACATTTCCTGGATTTACTACATTTGCATATTTGTCACAAGAATCCTGTGCTTTTGACTACTAGAAACAGAGCTGTCATCTGTGTATTTTGTCAGCTGATAGATCCCTGTGAAAAGAATCTACCACAAGAAGACAGAAGGTCTCTATTCAACACCTAGTAGACTGTGTAAGAATATCTTTGTCCCAGTTCTGTTCCTACATATCACAGCTTTTCCCCCATGTGATATCTTGGTGATGATTTGTTTTCATGTTGGTTCCCAGATTTCTGCCATGAACGCCTATTGCCACAAGCGTGTTTCATTCACATATATCATTAATTTATCTTGCAAGGATCTGAAGACTAACCTTTGACTTTCACTGCCAGCTCACACCCAGAACTGAATAGATGGTTTTCCAATTACAATTAAAACCCTATGATTTTTATTTTTAAGCATAAATGTGAAGGAGATTTTATATCCTTGTCATGTGATTTAAAGCACAATCAACCAAAATCTAGAGCTAGACTGTATGTCTTAGTCCCAAAACAGTGTCATGTCTTTAGGTCATTTGAGATGCTGCTCAAGATAAAGCAATGCAAATATAATTATAGAGATTGTAGACCTATGGATGGGAAGGATAACTTATTCTGAGACTTTATGAACTGTTTAAGGGAAAATTGTCCATATTAAATAAGGTCTTATTCGGAGTTACCAGGACAGCAAGTCCCAAGTCAGTATGGAAAAACAAAGTACATATTGAGGCAAATGTACTTTCCAGAAGGTGCTCGAAAACCAACATTTTTTTCAGAACAGTGACACCAAGTAAGCTGTACTGGGCTTTGCCCGTGTCCTAAAAAATCGTATTTAGATGAGCAGAAAGGCCTATGTGCCATAGAAATGAGACAAAAAGTAAAAAAGAGAGGAATTATTCTTGGAGAAGAGGAGACACTGATCATCATTTGCTGGCAGAATTCCGTCTCTATGTTTCCTTTCTTTCTTAAGAAAGCAGCTGGAGAACAAACAGAAAACCCCAGTCCACATGAAGCTGCCTGGCAGAGAATAACCTGGGGATGTTGGTCGGCAGCTACCTGAACATGAGCCAGCAGTGAGCCCAGGTGGCCAAGACAGTCAAGAGCATCCTGGCTTATATCAGGAATAGTGTGGTCAGCAAGCCCTGGTAAATTATCATCCCCTTGTACTCGGCGCTGGTGAGGTTGCAGCTCAAATACTGTGTTAAAGTTTGGGCCCTTCACTACAAGAAGGACATTGAGGTGCTGGAGAGAGTTCAGAGAGGGCAATGAAGCTGGTGAAGGGTCTGAAGCACAAGTCTGATGAGGAGCAACTGAGGAATCTGGGGTTGTTTAGCCTGGAGAAAAGGAGGCTGAGGGGAGACCTTATCACTGTCTACAGCTACCTGGAAGGAGGCTGCACTGAGGTGGGTATCAGTCTCCTTTCCCAAGTAACAAGTGATAGGCTATGAGGAAATGGTCTCAGGTTACACCAAGGGGAGGTTTAGATCGGATATTGGGAAAAATTTCTTCACTGAAAGGATTTTCAGGCATTGGAACAGGCTGCACAGGGAAGTGTTTGAGTCACCACCTCTGCAGGTGTTTAAAAGATATGTAGATGTGGCACTTAAGGGACACGGTTTAGTGGTGGACTTGACAGAGTAGATTTGCAGTTGGACTTTATGATCTTAAAGTTCTTTTTCAAACTAATTTATTCTATGATTCTATGAAACAGAGACTCAGCCATCACTCTCCAGTTCTGAGATAACCTTAACTGAAGATAGTCCTGTAAAAGACTGCTGTTGTTCATTAAACATCATTAACTAGTGATACCTGACAATGGGTTATAGTTTTAAGCATATTTATAAAGGCCTGCTGCACAAAGATGTTTTGAGTGGAATCTAGTCATGTTACTGGAAAGATGACTAATGGTGTTGAAGGGACTATGGGGAGATTTCCATCTATAATACTATTCTCTGGACACTCTAATGGCTTCATAAATCCAGCACAACTTTGTGTAGTTAAGGTGATTGCTTTCAGTCTGTACTGAAGAGAAAAAGTCAGGAAGAAGACAGAAGGAACAAAGGTACTCTTGGAAAGTAGTGCTCCTCCTTATAGTCTGATAAGTCAAAAGAGCTTCTTGAAAGAAGTAGAATCCATTCCCTTATTATAGAATGAACAAATCAAGACACCCAACATCAAAGTCATAGTGTTCACTCTCATCACTTGCCTCTTAAAATCAAATCTTGTGGTACTCTGCAGCCTCTACCATCTTGAAAAATGCCACAGTTAACAGGGAAATGGAGGAAAAATGGTTACCGCTTCTCAAAGAGGTGAAAAATACATCTTTCTATATGAAAAGAGGGCCACACCACTTGGCAGAAAGCAGGTGGTGACGAATCACACAATGCCAACCAAACTATAGTACAGGGGCAAGGCTGAGGGAAAGCTCCACTCTAGGTGCAGTTGGATATCACTGCTTTTGGGGAACTGAGAGCTGTGCAGTGATGCATGTGCCACTAGTGTGAAACTGCTACGAGAAAAAGACAGTGGTTTGGGGACTAAAACCTCCTTAACCTTTCTAGGTTATTAACACCTAAATAAAAATCAAGCTGCACACAACACCTATGCCTGGAAAGAATCCAAACATCTAAGAGAGTGTGTGCATGTGTGTGTGTGTGTTTGGATGGGGTTGTCTTTATGTATTTTTCCGTATTTTTTTAATGTAACTTTGTCAACAGATTCAGAAAATGAAAATGTAAATGAAAATGAAAAAAGGTTTGCTTTCCTGAAAAAGTTAAGCTTAAAAAAAAAAAAAGACCTATACAACCAAATGGTTTCTGCATTCTGCTGACAATTTAACCCATGGAAACAATCTTGCTTCCAATTAAAACTGCTGCTAATTATGTTATATCAATTCCAGGATCTTTACTTTGCTTTCTTCATCAAAAAACAAGGACAGATAATTCCCCTTTCCACAATCATTCCTCTTCTTTTTAATTACATCTATTGATACCAGGGATGATCTCAGATCTCAGAGCGACTGCTGAAAGATTAAAGCATAGCTAAAAAATCCCTTTTCTTTACAAAGCTCTATTGGGTTTTGATAGGCTGGAGGCAACAGGGGCAGCTTCTGTGAGAACCTGCTAGAGGTTTCCCCCATGTCTGATAGAGTCAATGCCAGCTGGCTCCAAGATGGACCTTCCACTGACCAAGGACAAGCCCATCAGTGATGGTGGTAGCACCTCTGGAATAACATAGTTAAGAAGGGGGGGAAAAAAACTACACAGCTGCAGTCAGAGACAGGAGTGAGAATATGAGAGAGAAACAACTCTGCAGACACCAAGGTCACTGAAGAAGGAGGGGCAGGAGTTGCTTCAAGTGCCAGAACAGAGATTGTCCTTCAGCCTGTGGTTCAGACCATGATTAGGTTGGTTGTCCTCCTGCAGCCCACGAAGGTCCAAAATGAATCAGATATTCACCTGCAGCTCATGGAGGACCCCACTCTGGAGCAGGTGGATGTCCAAAGGAGGCTGTAATCTCATGGGAAGCCCATGCTGGCACAGACTCCTGGCAGGAGCTGTGGCCCCATGGACAGAAGAGCCCGGGGTTTTGAAGAGTTTTGTTCACTTTTTTGTAGCATGCAACACATCACCAGTAATACTTCTGTTGAGAGTAGACTGTCCTTTTTGGGTTCTGAAAGCTGAGATGTTGGCAGCCCCCAGGTGTATCTGCCAAGGTAAATTGTGGCCTCAGTAAGAGAAGACAAGACAATTAAGCTACCTAGTGCAATGTTTCACATCTAGCTCTTCCAGGGGCAGATGTGGAAGAGTATGAATAAGGCAGGGAGACGAAAGAGATAGTAATCTACCTGAAAATTTCTACTTTGTTCCTCATTAGTGTAACTGCCTCAGGACTCTTAGAATTATTATACCTGTTGTTCAGAATAAAACAATTGTTGATCACATCAGGTCCTTGTCTTTGCTAGCAGAGACACTGCAGAGGTGTTGTTGTTCTGCCTATAGCAAGAGCTCAAGATGGTTTTGGCTTTTGTAATATTTCAGAAGTTCTCATAATAAGTTCACTATTCCAGTTTTTGAGACATAACTTTTAATTATGACCATCGAATTAAAAATTTAAGTTAGGGAAGGGTTAAAAGGTTTTGTAGCATTTATTCAATTCTCAGATCTATGCACATGTGGATAGACATTGCATCATGTATAGATGGCACATGTTGATGGATTCATTAAATTCAGCCTATGTCTAGTTTTATGTGATCAAGCAAATGCTGAATCAAACTGTGTGTTGAACTGCAGCTAGAGTATTTATACGGCATTTTAATGACAGTGCCAGTTGCAATACTTGTACCTCCCTAAGCAAAAGGGAGGCATACCTCGCTGCTTAAAATCAGCAATTTTATACATCAGAAGGATGAATTGTGGTTCTTATTCTCGGCCCACTAAGAAACACAGGATGTTAGGGCAAGATACTGCATCAAGTATGAAGTAGCAATATGGTCATGATTCTTTAGTAGCAAGAAGAAAACAGAAAGTCAAAGATTCTTCAGAGACTTTAAAAGAGTGTGGATATCTCCAGACCACCACGGCTATACACATCCTCCAAAGTGAGGATCAAGCACCAGATTTAGTTTGGGAGCTTGGTTCCTTTTATTGGATTATTTAAAAGGACTTCGAGCTTTGTTACGATAAATTTCTGTGTTCAATCACTATAAGTTCAAGTATCTGGATTCTTGAAGATTTGGCATATGTTGTACATGCCGGTACACAAACTGGATATAAAAATTCTAACATCTGTTGCATTTTCTGGTCCAAATATTGGTTTCCGTTTTTCCTTCCTGTGGTTTTATTTATCTCAGGCTAATGTACAGTACGTGATAGACCAAATGGCTATAAGAAAATCAAAAAGAGTAATTTTCTTTTTCACAGATAAGTAACTGAGGTCAGAAGGATCACAATGATCATACAGCCTAATCTCATGTTATTGTTTTCAAGTACCAATTCCTGCACCTACCTAGTAACTGTGGCAAACTTTAAAAAATTGTTGCCCAGCTTTAAAGAGTTTGCCTACCTGAGACTTATCCCACCTCTGGGAGTTCTCTTTGACAACTGCTAGACCTTACCTAAAAAAAAAAAAAAAAAAGAAAAAAAAAATCCAGTTTGAGCTCTGACCAGAAATTTGAATCATTTAACTTATTTTTTTATATCAAGTCCTTCACATAATTTAATAAGCAAAGAACTGCACCATGAAAAAACGTATTTATTCCACAAAAATATTACTAAAAGATTATTTATGTTCACTCAACACTATAGTTATAAGAAATTTACACTGTACACAAAATGAGCAGAATTGTAGTAGATTTGGAAGCTGAGTGTATTCTGATATGAATTTAACAATGTCGAGTGCATCAGCTTTTACTGTCAACAACAAAGAGTGTGTCACCACCTAATTTAATTAGGGTGAGAGCATATTTTGTGGGTTATGTTTAATGGGCAAGCACAGTTGAAATAATGAACATAAATAGCAGATTAGCAAACACTGAAGTGAATATAACCATTTAGAAGCTTAACAATTTCTTTGTTCCTAAAATAAAACACACCAGAACTACGAGTTCTGTCTGAGCAAAGAAGCTTTCAATACAACAATGTCCACACATTTGAATACAACTAGTACAGTGTTGTTGTCTGTGTCAATGATATGGATGTTCTTTGTAAAAGCAAATACAATATTATTGAATGAGAATCCTCGGGTCAGTTACTTGGACTAAAATGACGTTAAAACTCAAATATGGGCAGTGGTAATATATTATATGTGTATTAAAAAGCCCTATCAAATAGTGGGTGTATATGAGCTGGTAAGGTAAGAAATTGACCAGGATGTAAAAATTAACAGATGACACATGATAAGCACATGGCCAGTGGCCAGAGTTTGACATATGACTGCTTCTTAATTCAGGCAGTTGATTGAGTAATGTTAAAAAAGTGTTGTCTGGCTTGAATGCTCTTTGTTTTAAAGCTACAAGAGGTATAACTTTTTAGAATTTCAGAAAAAGTCCCACAGGCTAGTAATTGCTATATGTACATACATATGTGTGTGTATATTTGTACTTTGTGTGTTATACGCATCATGAAGGCAGTTGGCAACTTGTGTTTGTAAGTATGATTAGTCAGGCTAGATTTTGTAAAAAGTGACAGAACTCCACAAAGGCTGATGTGCGTAGAGTCCACAAGTAATTCTGTGTTTTGCAAGAGACAGGTCTAAACAGATTTCAGCCCTGAAAGTATTTTCCATTTGGGTGGCAGGAGGACATAAAAATAAAAACCTTACTGCTTAAGACAGCAAAAAATGGTCAGTAAGGAACAGCAATGCTAAGTCAGTAGTCTAGTAGAGGGAACTATTAGTCATTAAAAGTATTTATGCACTTGGGAGAATTAAGAAAAATAAATCCGTCTTCAAGTTGCATGCAATAGCTTGAAAATTCCAGAATAAACATTCAACTTTAGTAGATTACTGTCCACTACTGATTTAAATGTCTAGTAGCAAAGCCAAGATTAAAAGCATACAAACAAGATTATCAAGAGAAAGTCAGAATTAAAAAAGTATTCGCAAACCATGCACAGCTACAGCAGGACAAAAGGTCCATTATCCTCTGTTTATTTCCTTGAACCCTTTAGCATACATTACGCACTCCACTGAAACTAAGGAATCAGTTGAGCAATCTGTGCTTTGTCCTTCATTTGGAGATGGTGGATAGAAATATTTGCCTTGGAGGTGTCATATGCTTTCCAGGAGAATTATGCCTGGGAACAGGTCTAATTCTGCTGTCAAGCTTTAATCTTGATTTAGACTATAAGGGAGAGAAGTTATAGGCAAAGAGTTTAACTAAAATTCCATCAAGTCTATTTGTAATTAAATGTTAACAGGGCTCAGATAGATGGGGTACTTTTTTTGCAAATATTGTATTTTTTCTTATTCTATTTTTGCCATTCATTTGCCATTTATTTCAAGCTCAATGTTCTGCTTTCACACAGATCATTTTGCAAAATTTAGGTCTATCACCGTTATCTCAAAGCTGTGTACTTTTCTGATTCTTCAAATCTGTTGATCAAGATGGCTGGTAGTGTGGCAAAATGTAACAGATGCCTAGAGTTTCAGATTGCAGAGATCATCATTAAGTAATTAATTATTTTCTACAAATAATTTGTGGTGTCCTTACACAGAGTTAAGGAAGTTGAGGAAGTCCTTACACTTCCTCACCTGAAGTAAACTGAGAGGATACGTAAACTGTCAAGATTTAGGCTGCCTTCATAAGTTTTCCTGATGCAGAATATTTTCAGACTAGAGTGAGTCCAAATATATTTCAGTATCAGTTTTAAAAATTAATATCCTATACAGTACATGCACATTTTTGAGACTGCTGAGTGTTTTTCTATACCAGAAGGCATGCTTGACATTTTCCTGTGCTGTAGAAACCCATAATCAATATTTGAAATCTATTAAAGAGATAACAATTGCTTTAACCATGTTCTAATAAATTGAGTTAATTTTTCACATGCTTTATGGAGGACTGGAACATCAGATTTGTTTTTTAAAAATAACAATAATTAAAAAAAAACATGCAGATCAATATTATTCTAGCCTCTTTTTAAAGTTCTGAAATGAACTCCAGCTCTGAGATAAAAGAATGAGTTGCCTTGGTTTATCTGTATGCATACTTCATATATGTGTTCTCCTATTTATACTTAGCTATCAAAACAGTGTATTTATGCCCAAGCCTTAAAAATACAGTTTAAAGAAAAATATAATTACAAAGGAGAGCCTAGAATTTAGGAGGCCTTATATTTTATTTCATTTCCTAAATGTCTTATTTTCTTCCACATCTACACAGAAGCCAGTGATGTTATTCAGTGAAAAGAACAGTACCAACCACTCTCAATCAGCAGGTCAACATGTATCAAAGGCACATGAGGCATGAATTTAATCCCACAAGTTTTAAGAGTAAATATTGTGATCATTCACCAGTTCCCTCTACATCCATGTGAAAGATTAAAAAATTAGTCTTGTGGAGTTCTAATTGTCTTCTCAATTCTGATCCCCCCTAATCTTGCCTTCAGGGAAAGGAGGTGAATTTACAGGAGGACAGAAACTGCCCACAAATCACTAGATGCATGTCAAGTTGTTACCTGCTATTTCATATTTATGTTTACCACTAGGCTGGTAAATAAAAACCATGCACAGCTTGAACAGATGTGGGAGAACTGACGGAATCTACAGAGGCAATAGGAAATAATTCACGTTAATGCAGTTTCTTCCTGTCTCCCAGGCTCCTTTTCCACCTGTACAGTTATTCAGAGAAACAGAGATTCGGGATCAGAATATACACTGTTTTACAAATCACACACACCAATGACTGGGGTGCAAGTAAGTATCCAGGGTCAAATCAAGTCATTTCAGCAGCTTGACCAGATACTAATAGGAATTGTCAAATTTTCCAACCAATAATGTCTATTTTATTTCACATGAAGTCTGAGGTAAGGGAATAGCTGGCATAAGCATTGCTGCTGCATTTGGAAGTTTTAGAGACCCTGAAATGTCTCTGTGCCTTTTGTCAGAGCACTGTAACAAAATAATAGCTCTTGTCTCCAAGCAGAAGGGTATCTAGATACATAGGAACGCCCTCTGTTAACAGGAAAGTGACCCTACCATTTTTATTGCCTTATGAGGGGCTTTACCCCTTAAAGAGAATAATTTTTCCAAGCCTAAATTTGTAGGAGCAAAGGAGGCAGAATGTGGCCTGGCATAAACCATTTGTTATCTCTGAAACTACGTTTACATTTTCCAGGATATAATTAAAACGTCAACATTTTGCCAGAGACATTTGAAGTTTAAATACATGTTATTGCAGTTTGGTATTTGTGGGGATTACTTGGGTGTATAACCTTTAAAAGTGGAAAAAAGCCAACATTTTCAAGTTGTTTGGATTGTAAACATTTAGAGATTACACACTCATGTAACAGAAAAAGAACTTTGTTCCGTTTACATAATCAGCCACTAAACGTGCTATAAGGAAACCTCTTCAAGCTGATATTGTGCAGTCTTAAAAATGACTGCAGTGTTCCACACATTGTGTCATTTTTTAATAACAAATGCTTTTAGGCACAGCACTGCATGAGAAGGGCCAAGTAGCAGCACCTCCGCAAGGGAACTCCAGGGGATGAACTAGTGACTTAAAAAGTTATTACAATTCCCTTTCTGTTCTTCTTATTCTTAAGAGAACAGGCAGCAGTGGGAATTAGTTGATGCCCTCAAACCATCTCGTTTTGTATCCTTTCAGAGGCCATTTCAGATATTCCCCCTGCCCCAGAGCACAAGTGCATGAATCAGACATACAGAAACACATTAAATAGGCAATCTGTTTCTCTGAGGAAAACAAATAATCACAATCTTGATATACCTTAGAATAATTTCCACTGGAAGTAAAGTGAAGAGAATCTGGAAATGATTTAGTAATGCAGGACTTACATTGTCTTTAATGGATCTAAGATTAACATTTCCAAAGTGTGGCTTGCGTGCTGTAACATACTGTTCCCATAAGGAGCTTTACATGTCCAAGCTATCAGACATTCTCTTTTATGTGATCAGGACAAATTAAAACCTGCTAGAGCACAGTATCAGACAAGTTACAATAAGGTAGCATTGCACAAAAGTGCTATTTGTTGCTTACTTTTGTTGTAAAAGTTAAAGTTAGCCATAGATTGAACCCGTGTTCAATATCGGAAGCCCAAATCCAACAGACAGGTCATTGCATAAATAAGACACTTCCATGATTCCGAATGTCTAGATTAACAGAATCAAGCTGACAAGAACTTTTACTGGATGTATTTTCTACTTTTTGCTGTGCTCAGCCCATAGCCATGGAATAGTCATGGAATTCTTTTTCATCAAGAACGTTTTGATGTAGGCTTGCATTGCTCCATGATGTCTTCCTTTTATGTGTATTCTGTTTTGCTTATGTAATTTTTTAAATAAACCATGAAAATTAAGATTTTTCACCTCTTCTGTTCCAATTGTTGCTTGCCTTGGTGATGCATCTGTTCACAGAGGGCATCTCCTACCAATCATTCTTGTCAGAAATACATGGCTTCCTTGCTTACTTGTTACTGTGGACAGTCTTGCACCTCCTGCCTGCTTCTCATGCATATCGTTGAAGTGGTGCAAGAGGGAATTCACTGGAGCCCAAAAATAAACTGAGTTTGGAAAATATACAATATTTCTATACAAACTTCTCCTTTCCCTGTCTTTCATCCACATTTTTCCCCATCTTTTTTGTTAAAAATGTCTCTTAAATTGTCTGGTTTTTTATTTTTCACCTTATTAAAGATATGCTGTATTTTTCAAGAGGGCCAATTCTCCTGAAGAGAAAATAGGATAAAAGTATACTGCAATAAGGAACCATGGGAGCAAGGCCAAAGTGGATTAGACTATTCTTTCAAATTGAATCTTAGGAAATGCTGAGCTTTTGTTTTTGGAAAGGACTGAGCTTTCATTTTGCAAATGGGACTAATATGTCTCAAATAGTGCATCCTCATTCTAATATAAAGGGCTACATTAGAATGCTCCCTGGAAAAAAAAAAAAAAAAGAGAAGGGACTGTTTTTTACACATGCATAGAAATTTGAGCAACTCTTAAAAGGAGTTTCTTTCTGATGGATCTTCACCTGTATATGGAAATGGGGGTAGATTAAGAAAAGGTGAAAATGTCCAGAAGAAAATAAAGGACTGCATTGCCATTCTGTTAACCTCTGACTCTGGTGAATTGCTGCATGCTGCTCATGACACCAAGCTAAGGTTGTGCAAAGTTATGGGCAGCCAATAAAAGACAAGGTTGCTACAGTGCAAGCTGCCAGAGCAAAACGTGTGAGTATGTGTGTGTGCAAGTGCGTGTTGATATGGCCTCAATACTGTACTGACTCAAAGGGCAAAGAGCTGAGCCTTCCTCAGTGTGTACATGCCAGGAACCGATTTCATAATATGTAGGGGAAGAGCACTGTAGGCGTTTACTTGTTTAGAGATTTGAATGAGCAGCTTTTTCATTTTCATCAGACGAACTGGCACCCTACAAAAAGGAGATGTTGTAACTGTGGACATACTGTATCATAGCACATAATTGATTAGATTGTATTTCGGAATATTAACATGAATTGTAGTTAACACACTGGGTTGTCTCAGTTAGATACACATTGTGAATATGAATGGCATTTGCCCCAGGAGGTAGGTAGGACTTGAAGCTGAACGGCAGAAGTGTTAATTTATGGCACACAGTAGGACTGCAATGTCTGGAATTCTCCATCAAGAGAAGAATCATTGGAATAATTTAACTTAAGGAAACTGGGCATGCAACATGATCCTGGGGAGCTATGCAATTAATGCTCTGTCTGCCACATTAAAGATTTACCACTGAGATGGTCCATTTGCATACAACATACCCCCAGTGCCAGGAAAAGCTTCGCTTGCTTTCACCACCCAGTACGGCACCAGACAGCAATAGTGAGATGCTGTTTTGATTCAGTTACTGCTCAGCTGTATATCAAACATGTTATAGAAACAGGCCTTGACTTCAACATGTTTGGTTTGGATCAGTGGATTGAGCACTTGCTGAGCTCTGGAATACAAATGATCAACCTATCTGTCTGAGCAGTTCCCCTGTTGGTGCTATCCTCTCGCTGCCTATTGCTAATGCAGTAATATGTATGCAGTGCACAGCATCCTATGTGACTGCCACTTGACAAAATGTGCCAGCTCATCATTGTCTCCAGACGAGACAGATTTATTATAATTCAATATGTTCCTCATGAGCACTTTTTTCTGTCTTATGTTACACTCTGCACAGCGTTCAGAATAATAACTACATGCTCTTATGACATTGCAGCACTGAATTCTTGCAGCTGAAAAAATCATTTCCTTGGCTCTGACAGAAATTCACCCACAGCAATACCATCCTGTTGTTGAAAATTAATATGGGATTTTCCTGCCCCATCCCAAAATAAGCAGCTCATGAAGTAAAACTAAGTGGAGTGATTTTTTTTTCTAATAAAATGTGTTCGATATTAAAAAACTGCAAAGGCATCCGCTTGTCTGCGTCACACTGCGGATAAAAACCCATTGTAGAAGCTGGTGAAATTAGGAGTCTAGATGCAGTTTTCTCTCTCTGCATTTCTCTGCATTTGACTCTCAAAGTCAAATAAGGCATAGCAAGAATCAAGGAAAGCTGGGTAGCACCAACAGCTGTTTTTGCTAATATTGAAGCTGCTCAGTACGTTGAGAATGTCACCTGATAATGGAAACAGAAGCGTTTACAAGTGGTCCACACAGACTACTCAGAAATGCACAGGTTTCACACTTTCTAAGAGAATGGTGTTCTTTTACAGTGGATCAGTCATTTCAGTTGACTTTAGATGCCAGGATGACCTTTACAAAGTGGTATAGACAATAACATTGAATATGTAATTTGCCAAACGTGAATATTGGCACATTTTGGTTCATGAATATTTACTATCAAGACTGCTGCTGACAGCACCTCAGCAGCTCTAATCTGCAGTCTGGCAGCCAGCCAGGTTTCCCACTTTTCCCAGACATAGGGAGGAATTCCAGCCCTACTGGCCAGGGAGCAGGGAAGGACCCTGGCATTCCAATTTGATTTGCACTCTGTTTAAAAAAAAAAACCTCTGGTTATAAGTAATGATGGTACTGGATTCTCTAGCAGGCACCACACCCAGGATCCCGCTGCAAAGTGTGCAAATGCCACAGCAAGCATTACAATATCAGGCAACAGTGACTTTGCATCCCGTCGGTATTGCCCTAAGGTAACATCTACTGTACCTTGAACAGATCATAAAGCTTTTTTTGGTTGTGGGTGATCAAATCCCTTTTGTGAATGTCAGGCCTGCACATTTCCACCACACGTGTCTGATTGTAGGCAACACTTGTTGACTGCGCTTCCCTGACAGTTGTTCCTTAAATCCACCACCACAACCACCACCAGTCCATTTTCTCCCTCAACCACAGAACAGATGGGACTGATCCAGGCAGTTCCCAGCTGGGCCATGTCACCTTAGACCCTTGCTCATTGATGACCAGTCATAAACAAGAGTCTGCCATTTCCCTGGGCACTCTCCTCCTTTGTCTCACAGCTCCTGCTCTTGCACACTTTCTTTCACCCCTGGTGTTGATAATTAAGCAGATTTCTTTCTTTTCCTACTCCAATGAATGTGAAGAAGAATGAAGCTGTTGATTAGCTAATTAACTAATTATTAATCCTCATTTTCAAAGTCCTTGTCACCCCTCTTAATTTTGGGGTTTCTTTTTTTGTCTGTCACCCCCTACGCTGCTCTCACTGTTTTAACCTTTCTTCTCATGTCATTTTTCTTCTGTTCTTGACCTCTCTGGTGCCAAGATCTGGGTATGTCAGCTGAGACTGCACTTGTTTAGTGGGAAAATTACCTGCTGGGGGAGGCGTAACAGTCTTACTGATGCATCCCAGCAAGGTATATGCCTTTTCGAGAGAACACTGCATTAGCTTGCTCCTGTGATCTCACACCTCAAGGCTCACAGTTTTTTGCTGCACAGCTAATTAGCCAGTTCTTGTCCATTTTGTATTTCTATATTTTGTTTGTTATGGGAACAGATTATTCTGCATTGCTCTTCATTGAATTTCATCATATTGATTACAAACTCTCTAATGTATCAAGAACTTTTTGAAATCTTAATATTTATCTCTCCCTTCCTTCCTCAGATTATTGTCACCACATTTAACTTCATATCAGCATTTTAAAGTATATTTTCTATTATGTCATTCATATTACTGTCAAAATTAAGTAAAATATCAACTGGTATCAGATCTATCCAAGTCCTTATTAGATTTTTCCTCCTGTTTCTGGCAAAAAGCTAATGATAGCTGCACAGTTTTTCAAGCAGCTATTTATCTACTCTACACTAACTTCACCCAACCATGTCTTCTCAATTTGCATGTGCAGAATCATGTCAGCAGTCCTACTCAAGCCAAAATAAATCTCATCACTTATTTTCCTCTACCCATTGGACTGATTAATCAGCCAGGGAGTAAAGGATACTGCTTGACTGACCAGATTTGACTTGTTATCCCCACATGACTCTTTAGATATTCACAGACAGATGATATCTTTTCTTTCTTAGTACTTTTCTGGTCAGTGATAGTTTGCTGTCTTAAAGGCTTAACTTGTCCTCTCCTTTGGAACAGATTGTTTTTACTATTCTCTAGTATTCAGCTATCTGTTTTCTAGAAGTTGTTAAAGGTCCTCATTAATGCCGACAACACATCATATTGTTCCACTGATGCTTTAAGGTGAATGTCACTAGCTTAGATATAATTCATATTTAAACATCTTCTAATTTAGTGATCTGTGTTTTTACTTGTATTCTCACCCACTTTTTAAAGTTATATTAAATCTCTAGTCACAATCTTGTATTTTCAGAGGTTTGAAAAACTGACTATTTTACTGTTCTCTGTCACTCCTCTGTTTTTCTTACCTGTATAATACCAGGCCTTAACCATTGAAATTCTGCAGTAACACGATTAATGGTATTAAAGGCTGAGTTAACATTTTAAAGTATCACTACTAACATATCTTGACTTGGTCCAGAATCATGAGAAAATTATATTAAACTTTCTGATGTCCTATGAGCTAGTTTTTCCCAAGGCAAACACGAATTTTAAAAATTAATGTTTTAAAACACGTTTTAAAAACAGTAGTTTTATTAAAGGAGGGAAATAAAGCATTACACATAACAGAGTAGAATATTATACAATAATTGTTTCCTAAAGTACAGGTTTATTACTTTCAAATCACTGGCTTTCACTGGATATAAACACTTAGGCCAGCTGGTTGCTCTCCCACTTCTGCAGCAGCATCCACCACAGTTACTAAATCCTGTTGGGCAGCAAGATTTGATTTAAGCTGCCATTGATTTTGCAGTGAAATTTTCTTCAACAGACACTCCTGTCCTTTATCAATCTCCCTGTTGCCCATCTTAGTCCAACTTACCGGACCTTTCCTTTCCTTCCCTGTTAGTTCTGCCTTACCACTCCCTGCCCCACTAGCTGGATCTTGGATTTTAGGTTTGGGGTTTTCATTGGTTCTCCTATTAGAACTATCAGCAAGCAAACTAAATATTTAGTGCTTTGCTTTCTTTCCAAAGAGACACTGCTTCAACTTTTCATAACAAAGGCAAAGAGAAAATAACCTCAAACCTGAAGCTTTTATAAATTGTGAACATTATTTTTTCTTCCTTATGGCAAACTTAGCATCCATCCTAATACTGTAATTGTTACAATAAGCACTTAAATTGATGCATAATGGAAGCAGGGACCATAATGGCCTCATATTGCTTATACTTATCATCTTACTTTTGCCCTAGCCACCTACAACACCCCAGAACTGGTAAGATTTAAAATATTTGCATCCCTTGGTACATTTTCAAAAATCAAAGTTTTTTAGCAGAAATGTCATGAGAAAATAAATTAACTTAGATGTACAACGGGTCAATAATGACTCATTAATAATGTTTTTTCCACTGAGAATCACCAGTTTCTGTTGAAAACAAAAAAACCCTAATGAGTCTCTGAAGCAAACCTCTGAGATCAGATATGACCATATAATACATAATACAAGCACAACAAATTTAAAGGACACACAATGTCATAAAGTTAGACAGGTAGGTCAAAAATAGAGCTCAAAAATCTCCACTGCCAGTTCCTGCTTGAGCCACTGGAGCATGACATATTTCCTGCTTTATTATAATTTACTTGTGCTAATATATTGTTCCTTTGGGGCTTATTTGTTTCTGACATTCGTCTTGGTGCTTAAACAAGAAAGAATCAAGGAGGTTCTTCCAATCGGTACACACCTGTGCTCAGCAATGCCAGGGCCCACTGCAAGCCCTCTGGGTGGGCCTCCAAAGAGATGGAGATGCACCAAGGCCACAGTATTTCCCACCACCACACTCCTTTCTTTGCGTGCAGACTGTACTGCATGATGCATTCAGCTCTCTGCTCTGCAGGAAGGAGCATCACAGATCAAATACTCAGTAAGAGCACAATATGTATTAAGGTAAAGATTGTTGTGGAATATATCTGTACAGAGCATCATTTCTCATAATCTCTTCATTTCTTAGTGCAAATGTTCTGCCCTGAGGAGGCACTCACTGCTCTCCTTTGCTCTCACTCGTTGAAGATGTGTGCTACTGGCAGCAAGGTCAGCACTTCACCTTGCCCTCTGGTGGCTCTGGTGTGGTACAGACCATAGTCTGAACACTTTTAAATGGAAAATCCACATTTTCCTAACAAAAGAAGAAATATGTTATTTCCTTTCCTATCTGTCACAATCTCCACCCTTCTCTTTTTTCTTCAACTCAGTGACTATTTTTTTACTAATGTCACAAGATTTTTTCTATGTTTGCGTTAATGAAGATGAAATATTATTCACCCTTTACCTCTTCACAAATCAGAGATTTCACCTGTATAGAGAAAGATACTGGCACCCTCTAGTAGACTAATGGCCTTGAAAAAGTAAACAGGATTTCCATTCTGTAGGAAGTGACAGTATTTCTAGAGCATCTCTTAAAATAAATTCAAAGGAAAAAAAAAAAATTCCAGTTCATAAAGATCAAAGTTTCTTTTTAACTTCAACATGAATTTTCAGGACTCTGTTTTGACAAAAAAAAAAAAAAAAAAGAAAAAAAAAAAAAAGAAACCAACCAAATAATGATTGTTAAAGATACGGAAAGTGAAATTATGGAATGGAAGAAATTTCTCATGCTCAGCCTTGAATCCTCGTTTCAAGAAAGATGTGCAATGGGCTGGAGATAGCTCAGAGAAGAGATACTCATGCACAAAGAGTCAACCATCGAAAAGCAAGCTCTCTGAGGGAGGATTTCAGGAGTTATCAGCTTGCGAAAAGAAAAGGTTGAAAGTGTAGAGATATCTCTGTAGAGATATTTTACATTGGAAGAAAAAAACAAACCTGTGACAAAAGGAGGGACTCCTGAGCCTTACCGACAAAGGTAAAACAGGATAAAATGAAAGGAAAAAGTTAAAGCCGGATAAATTCAACCTTAAAAATCTCACATACAAAGAAAGTCAGACACCATATCAGAGAGGCAAATAAAGTGAATGCATCCCCAGGGTTTGGAGTACTTGAGCAGACATGGTGGTTTCAACAAGAAAAATATCCTAATCCAGTTTCTAATATGATTTTTTGGACTGTTTGCACTGCTATTGATTCTCTCTAATTGTCTGAACTTGATTGGTTTATATTTCTTCTTTCTGCAGCTCAAAAAAAGAAGAGAAAGTCCTACATGCTACCTTAAGTTCAACATCTGCCTCTACTCATCAGGTCATTGCAATAATGAAAGCTGCAAATCTTCAGTTCACAGAACCACATAACCACAGAATGGTTGAGGTTGGCAGGGACCTCTGGAAATATCTGATCCAACCCCACTGCTCAAACAGGACCACCTACAGCCAGTTGCTCAGGACCATGTCCAGAGGTTTTTTTAATATTTTCAAGGATGGAGACTCCACAACCTCTCAGGGTAACCTGCGCCTGTGCTCAGTCACCATCACAATGAAAAAGTGTTTCCTGCTGTTCAGATGGACCCTCTCATGTGTCAGTTAGTGCCCATTGACCCTTGTCCTGTCACTGGACACCACTGAAAAGGGCCTGACTCCATCCTTTTTACACCTTCCTTTCAGATATTTATGTACATTAGTGAGATGCCCCCCCAAGGCTTGTCTTCACCAGGCTAAACAGTCCCAGCTCTCACAGCCTTTCTGCACAATAGAGATGCTCCAGACCCTTAACCACAGAATCATAGAATGTTAGGGATTGGAAGGGACCTCAAAAGATCATTTAGTCCAATCCCCCTGCCAGAGCAGGAACACCCAGATGAGGTTACACAGGAAGGTGTCCAGGTGGGTTTTGAATGTCTCCAGGGAAGGAGACTCCATAACCTCCCTGGGCAGCCTGTTCCAGTGTTCTTTTACCCTCACTGAGAAGAAGTTCCTTCTCATATTTATGTGGAACCTCCTGTGTTCCAGTTTGTACCCACTGTCCCTTGCATCATGGTACTTCAATACCCATGTGTCTTCATACTGGGGAGCCCAGAACCAAGCACAGTACTGCAGGAATGGCCTCACCAGTGCTGAGTAGAGGAAGGACCACCTCCCCCAACCTGCAGGCAGCACTCCTAATGCAACCCAATATATTGGTAGTCTTCTTTGCCATGAGGGCACATTGCTGACTTTTATTGAACTTTGTAGCCACTAGGATCCCTAGATCCTTTCCTGCCATGCTGCTTCCCAGCTGAGTGGCCCAAATAATGTATTGGTGCCTGGTGTTTTTACTTCCCACATGCAGGACTTCAGACTTCTTCTTGTCCAACTCCATGAGAGTCCCACTATCCCATTACTTGAGCCTGTCGAGGTCCCTCTGGATGGTAGCATGACTATCTGGAGTATCAGCCACTCCTCACAGTTTTGCCTCATCATGAAACTTTTTTGAGGGTACACTCCATCATCAAATCATGAATGAAGGTGTTAAGCAGGACTGGACTCAGTATGGTACACCACTAGTTACTGGCCTCAAAGCAGATATTAGAACAGTGATCACCACCCTCTGAGCCTGGCTATTCAGCCAGTTTTCAATCCACCTCACTGACTGCTCATGTAATCCATACATCAGCAGCTTGTCTATGAGTACCTTACAGGAGATAGTGTCAAGGGCCTTACTCTAGCGCAAGTGGACAACATCCACTACTCTCTGCTCATCTTCCAGGCCAGCCATTTCTTCACAGAAGTTTATCAAGTTGGTCAAGCATGATCTCCCCCGGTGATCACTATTTCTGATTATTTTATCATCCTTAATGTGCCCGGAAATAGTTTCCAGGATTAGCTGCTCGATCAGTTCCCAAGTTCCCCATGCGGCAGATAATATGAATCTCAGAATAATGGCTGGGACAGCCAAGGCATCTCTGTTAACCAGTTCCTTTGACCCTTAGGCATCTCAGCTTCTTGCTCTTCACCTGCAGCATGTGACAGTAGAGTCTTGCATAAAGCCACAGAAGTATGGTTGTCTTACCTAAGATGTTGGGCACAGTAGCAGGGAGACTAATTCAAGTGTAATACTAGAATGGTCTCTTTCAGACAGTAGTGAAATAAAACATTTTCATGTTTCAAACAAAAAAAATATTTTCTTGGTAGATTCAACACTAATCCATCCCTGATTACCTAAGCTGCAGTGGTTTTCCATTATTCTCATTCTCCCAGGAATCATGTGCACTGGGAATGCTGAAAGCACAGCCAGGATGCTGAGAGTATAAAGGGTACCAGAGACTTGGATCACTTTAATTGTAATTATCGGGAAGTGTTAAAGCAGCCCATATTAACACCAGACCAACTCAGAATGCTTGTATCTGTTTCTGTAATAGCAGTGATGAGAATAAGGACCTATTGACTATAAATAAGTACAATGTTTCTTTCTCTTTTTTTTTTTTCCCCCACATCCTGCTGAGTATTTAGTGTTTTTCTACAACACAAGCTCCCAAGATCATTCAAGAGATCAGGGACTGTTCAGTTCCTCATATATTGGGCCCTCAAGCCCTAAGACAGTCTGCTGTCAAGATGGGAGCTGGTAAGTGAAATTAAATGAACTTTCCCTCTTCTATTCACCCTTTCCCAAAAAGCAATCTTACTCTCTATGGTTCCTAAGGGAAGATAAGGAAAATAAAGCATATATCCAATCTTTTTGTCTGAACTGGGAAAAATATATAGTATATTTTTTGCACAAATGCAAATATTTCCTAGGAGATGGAAATTTCAGTTTCCACAGAGATGAAAATAAACACATGCAATTATGTAGGTAATAACTCCCTTGTTTATATAAGCAATTTTTAAAAATAAGCTATGAATAGGTGTAACAGACTCCCAGTTTTTAATCAAGATTGAGAAGATTGACAAAGCCTTCATCTGTCCTGAAGAGAAACCAACACTCCATATGTGTACAAGAAGTCCCAGGTAACTCTGAAAGGAGCACTGATCACAGCACCACAGAATCACAAAGTCACTGAATGGTTGGGCTTGGAAGGCACCTCTGGTGATCATCTAGTCCAACCCACCTGCTGAAGCAGGTTCACCTAGAGCCTAGAGCAGAACACACAGGAATGAGCCCAGGTGAGTTTTGAATGTCCCCAGAGAAGACTCCACAACCTCTCTGGGCAGCCTGTTCCAGTGCTCTGGCAACCTCAAAGTAAAGAAATTTCTCCTCATATTCAGATGGAACATCTTATGCTTCAGTCTGTGCCTGTTATCCCTCATCGTATCATTGGGTACCACTGATAATATTTAGTTAAAAGACATCATAACTATCTACTAGCTAGAAACTTTGTGGTGAGTGATTACAGAGCCAACCTTTGGCAAATGGCCTGGATATCAGCACTTCTTGAGACATGGAAAGTTGCCAATGCAAGTGGCTCAAATGCTCGAAACTGTCATTGGGAGAGTATTTGCCCCCAGCATGATCATGTTAAAGAGAAAGATTCACATTAGTTAGGTTGAACAGTTACCAAAGAATTACAAATGAACTTTTGAAAAACAGGAGGAGTCAACTTGAAAAGAACTACAAAAGGAGTGTGAACATTTCTAATGGGGTGGAAAAGTTTTACCAGAAACAGCAGTAGTCAAAACTTGGATTAACACTGGAAAAAGCTACCTCCAGCATCTCAAGTTATGCCTGAGCCAGGCAGAGCTGCCTCTCCTTTGGGCACCATTCTCTAATTACGTGTCATTAATTAATCAATAATTTATTTTGACACTGATTTCATTTAAACAATATGAACTGAGCACGTTTGGGTTTTTTTGTTTTTAAAAGAAAAAAACTACTAAAGACTAAGAAATATTTCTAGTCTTTTTATTTAAAATCTCCACAACCTCTCTGTTTTCCAGTAGTCCCACATCTCACAGTATCACAGTATGTTTGGGATTGGAAGGGACCTCAAAAGATCATCTAGTCCAATCCCCCTGCTGGAGCAGGAACGCCTAGGTGAGGTCGCACAGGAACATGTCCAGGTGGGCTTTGAATGTCTCCAGGGAAGGAGACTCCACAACCCCCCTGGGCAGCCTGTTCCAGTGTCTGTCACCCTCACTGAGAAGAAGTTTTTTCTCAAATTTAAGTGGAACCTCTTGTGTTCCAGCTTGATCCCATTACCCCTTGTCCTATCGTTGTTTGCCACCGAGAAGAGCCTGGCTCTGTCCTCGTGGCACTCACCCTTTATATATTTATAAACATTAATAAGGCCACCCCTGAGTCTCCTTTAGAAGGATTCCCTTTCTTTCATTACTTAGCAACTGCAGCACTTGTTGCACTTATCTCTTTTTCAGGTTGGAGTATAGAAACTCAGGTGCTAGACCTCAGAAATGCATGCAAGGTTCAGTGTAATAATGTCCTCAGCTATGTGATAGAAATCAAGCAAAATGATGAGTGGTTTGGAAAAAGGACTCTCCGAAACAAGCAACAGGACATTTTGGGCAATCTGGCCTCTATTCATCTTGAATACATCTACATTTTAATTCCAGACTATTTTAGCCTTTTATTTTCCTGTCTAGAATGTGCTTCACTGTATCATTGTTATGTTATTAGAGAAAATTTATATTTCTCAGATCCATGGTATTCTAAATTGAAAGAGATTCTTCAGATTAAACAAAGCTATACTAAAACTTGTCACTATGCAATATATCACACTGGCCATTTCCTGTAGCATCAGTAAGTCATTTAGTTTTCTGTATACATCTCTGCAGGAATCCACTGAGACACTGCCTTAATTTTCAGCAAATTCCTTTCCAGCACAAATAAGGAAAGAAACAGTTAATTTAGAGACGGATTTAAGCCATCATGACATTTTGTGCATCACACATATTCTGCTGATACATTTCTGGTGAGTCAGGGTGATCTGACCATCAACTAAGAAGCAGGAGAGAATACAATCATGAGAGAGAATATATCCATTTTCATCCTCTGCATCTAAGCCTCTGGGCATACAAGCCCAAAACTTCTCTTATTACACTCACAGATCCTCCACAGATTCAATGTTCTTTTCCGAACAAGTTGACATTTCCAAGTTTCAGTCTGAACTAGTTCTCCTGACTTACTATCAGCAGATGCTGCAGAAATCACCTGTCTTTTCTCTGGCAAGATGATGGTTATAGGACCCTACTGCTTAGATTGTATCTCCATATACTTAGAAAGAAGGCTATATCTGTACATTATCCTGCTTCCCCTTCCCCACTTCTTAACCAAAAGATCCATACATTTGATGCACAGCACTGTCAGCTCCCTCCATTTCTCAGCCCCACAAACTAAGCACAGCTGATCAGCACACCAGGCAAATACAACTGGCACACAGGCTTCCAGAGCAAGAGGGATGATGCTATCAAACCCTGTCTGTACAAAGCATCATGTCCTTTTCTCCACAGAAGCTTTGAACAGTATCCCTTCCTTTCTGACCCAACCAGGAGGAATGTCTTGTAACTCCATGGCAGTGTACATCTTGCGATGTGATCAACATAAAATATACATAAAGTCCTTATTCAGTTTAGAACAACATCTTCCCCGTGCTTAGCAGGTCATGTTGGCACAATGATTACTGTATCGGTATGACAGATAGTCTTAGAGTATTTTTAAATTATGAACAGCTCCATTTCAGTAGAAGAAATTCAAGCATTTGTTTTCTGAAGTAAAATATTTAGGTTTCATTTAACTTATTCATTGTAGACTACTGATACAGAAATTTATTTTTTTCTAATTCCTTTTCTCACACACTCACTAGAAAGGGATGGATAATATTGTGAGTCTGTTGCAGAAATTTAATGGCAAATCCTTTCTGAACAGGGAAAATAGGAAAGGAATGCAAGAACTGAATATAGAACAGTGCTGTGGTCTCAACAGCCACTGAGCTACTTTTAGCAGCACAGACTTACTTGGCCTGTTATCTAGAAGTATTCAATGTAGAGAGTCTGAGATTCTTTAGACATAACAACTTTGAGTGGAAACAATATTATTGGAGGACTTTAATGTGCATCTATTATGCCACAGAAGTATTACTTAACCTTTCACCTAGTACACTGCAATTCTGTTTAATCACGTATTTTATACTGTATGTATGCCATCTAATGGTAAATTATAATAATGCCTATTGTTTCAAATGGAGCAGTATTCAGCTACTTCTTGACAGTAAATCCTATCCTTTTTTCAGCCTTTTTTTTTCCTCTCAGTTACAGCATCATCACAAACTTCAGAGAGGTGAAATGTCCATTTATTCTTTGCAACTTGTGTGGTTTTGTTCCTTCAGTAAAGCCTGCTGTGAACAAAGGTCCAAGCAATAGTGTACTGTGCCACAGACAAACAAGCTGTGACCTGAGTGACTCTAATCGGAGGAATCCTTCTAATAATTCTCAGCGACAGATTGCACTGGGCATAAACCAGCATCGGCTGGGAAATACAGCATTTCAGCACCAACTGAAAACAAAATACTTCTAAGGAACTACAAGTTCAGAATCATAATATTCTCTTGTTTTTGTAAATTGTGGCAAGAGAGCTTCATTTGCCTTCAGTTCTACTCCAAAAAAATGGAGAAGATAAAACACTGGCTACGTTTTCTACCACAAAAATGTTTATTCTTGCTGTGCTGGTGTTATGACCTTAAAACTGAAAAAATCTGCTTTTATTGTATAAGTTTATCATGCCTTTATAAATTCTTGGAAATTATTTTTGCAAAGAAATACTTTCAGTACATTGTATGATATAATAACATTATATTAAGGACTCTATTTTTCTTTTCACTTTTCCCAGTATAAATCTAACAAAATACTTGTATGGGATTCATGTGAACCAAGCCTCAAAGCTCCAAATGTCTGTCACAATAAAAGGTTTAGTGATTAAAATACTAAATTAATAAATAATAAAATAAATAAAGCTATTATTTTAATGGTCACTAAAATTAGACTGTGAATCACCTGCAGTCTATAGTCTATTATTTATTTAACCACAGCAGGAATGTTCCTTAAATAATGCAACTGAGCCTAAACTCATTGTCTCCTGTAGAAATCTGTCACTTTGCCCTTTCTTTAAAAATATTGCTCCTCATTTGCAACAATGAACACCATAAATATTGACACTCTTTGTAGCTGTAAAGGTTTGGGGATTATCTTTTTTATTCAGCTGTCTGAAAAGTCTAGATTTTTAGCGTTTTATTGTAGTAGTAGCACCTATAAACACTTCAGATGATTTTCACTGTCATTACAGGCCACTGTAATTGAAGACATACCTTTAAAATATCTTTTTAATATTTTAACATTTTTATATTTAGCATGTTTTTATCTTTTAAGAACAGTTTTCCTCTTTGGTTGCTGTGTTTGTCACTTTGTGACATCCTCTTTAGAACAAGCTTCCTACAAGACAGAGAAGAGAGATTATAACTGTATTCAGCTGTGTAAGCTGTTGCTCAAATACAAGAACAATAGTTTTCAATACTCAAAGAAGAATAGAAGAGAAATAATTGACTTAGATTGCAACAAAGACAGTAGAAAATACTTCAGATGGCAAAGATGAAGGAGCACTGCAACACTCTGAGGTCATGGGAGTCTCCAGCATAGGAGGACTCCAGAGACAGGTTAGATAAGCACCTGCAAAGAATCAATAGCAGTGCACTTAGAAGGTCTTTGAGATCATTCTGCTCTTCCTATCTTCCTTTCATTTCTCTTCTTTTTCTTTAGTCTAATTTCTTTCCATATTTTTGTAAATCAAACACTATTTAGAATCCTGTAAAGAAAAAGAAAGCAGATGAATGGGTGGGTGGGTGGATGGATGAATAGATGGAGTGATGTATTCACAGTGCTTGATTACAGACAGTAGATAAAATACAGCATCTGGGTTAACTCCTGCCTCACTAGATTAATTTAATTTACCTACACTTCAAACTCTAAAGCGAGATGATGAACATTTATTTTTCCTCTTTCAAGAAAATTACATGATTATGCTGATATTTGGCAATCCAAAATTATGTTGTATCAGCTGGGAGTATTTATATTATCTCACTAACAATATCATACTATTAGGCACAAAAATAAATAGCGTAGTAGCTATGCTTTATTGTTATATTCAGATAATTTACAGTTCTGTAAATATGAAACAAATAATGAGAAGTATAGAATTATTTTACCCATAAACAGGAAATGTTTGTGTAGAATATTTAAGTAGCAAGGTCTGGTAAGACTAAACTTGTCACTCAAACATTGAAGATAATCTGCACATCTAATTTTTCAAACAAGTTAGCTTGTATTTTTTCCATCATTTATGAAAGGTGTGAAAAGACCTCTGACTCAAAGGGAAGCAAATCTGGAAGTACCAACAGTATTTTCTGTCATTTGAAAACAGAAATATCATTACTGTCAATAAAACTACAGCTGCAGCAAGCGTCTGCCACAGATTCACTCTAAATTAAAAAAAAAAAAAACTGTTCAGAATGTGAGCTTACAGTGCTATCCTTTCCTGCCAGGGAGACCTGGCTGTTGCTGCTACTGTTCAGTGATTGCTCTCAGTTCTATTTTCTTTAATCTGTTGGATTCTGCAGAAATTAACTTCTGAAATATTAAAAAAGATAATAATAATTCTTTCAATGAACTCTTTGTGTTAACTGGTGTGAAACCCACAATGGAGATTTTGCATGTGGGAGAGAGGGAGGCGTAATGGACTCCTGGGTTATGGTGGCAACATATAATGTAGACTTTCCACAGATAAGTTATTTCTTAAAGAAAAGACATACCTTTGACATTTCCTTCCAGTTAAAATTGGTCAAGTAACTGAACTGGCCATGGCCATGGTCAGCATGCATTGAAATGGATGGCACAATAAGAGTCAGTTAATTCATTATTTATCAGGATTTTACTAATTTCTTTTTTCCTGACAATTTTGCTTTTCTCTCCTTGTTTCTGTGCTTAAAAGCTCTATTTCCCTTTCAGCAGCCGCTTCTGGAACAAAACCTGCTTTTAACTCAATTGCTCTTGTAAGAAGTTAGAGCCAGATTCTGATCTCTAACAGCTGTAAATATAGACAAAACTCATTAGTTTCAGGAGAATAACTTCCATTGTACCCACGTAAAAGAATAAAAGTTCATGAACTCTGAAAACAATGTTCATATCATCTCCATCTATTTAGCTTAAAGTCCTAAGGACAGAAGACATTGAAGTTCTGGATACAACATAAGTTAGATAACGCCAGCGTTTCTTCTTAAGTCTTGCTTAACTCAGTGTGTAATTTAGCAAAGGATATTAATTTACACTGGTTTACTGTTCTTGAGTCTGGATATATTTTACATCACATTTCTGAGGCCTTCCTACATTTAAGTTGAGTATACCTGAGTTAGGGTTGTTTCTTTTGAAAAAACAAAACAAACAAAAACAAACAAACAAAAACAAACAAACAAACAAAAAACCACATAACTATGCTAAATTGTTCTCTGTTCCAGGAAACATCTACCAACGTGAGGCAAACGAAGAAAGAAACCCATCATATTTGTATTAAGAGACTTCATTCTTAATGAGATTCCAGTTAGCTTGAGAACACAGAGAAGACAGCTAATATTCCAAGGTCTTCAAAGCCCTTCATGGGTCTTAATAAGACTTAGACAAAATCAAAACAAGCCTTAGCAAGTTTGTATGTTTACCCAGCATCCGGCATTAAAAAAGCAAAGGACCAAAACTCAAATACAATAATCTTTTACACTCAAAGTATGTTGAAGTGGAAATGAGGAGAGATGCTATTTGTGTCGTCATGTCAGTACCCTACCAATACTGACACCATTGATTACTGCACCAGCCAACTCTGAATCCCTATCATAAGCGTATCCAACATGCAAAATATGATAAACCAGATGTAAATGTATATCTAATGGCATGTGCTGGTGATAATGAATTACAACGTGAAGTTCCCTGCGCCTCCACATACCTCTACTACAGAGTAGTTTCACACAGAAAAGCGAGCTGAAAACCTGAATATACTTCAAGAGTGAATGAATGAGTCCAGGTTCTACTTAGTCCATGGGTGAGCATTAATTCACTTTTGAAATCTGTCATCATAAGCATCTACATAGGATTATATAAAAACAGTAGTACCATAACAAGCCAAGCATTCAGTTAGCCCAGTACTTTATGGTCAAACAAAATCAGTAGTGGATGTTTCAGGAGGAGTATAAGGAGCTGGCAGGCATTCAGTGATATATTTCATGCTAAAGTCTCTCAGCTTCCTGCACTCTCTAGTTCAGGGAGTTCCTGCACCAAATACAATACTCTTCTGTTCTTTGATTGATTATTTTTCTTCATTCATCTGTCATATTGTTTGTGAAATCTATCTAAACTTTTGGCATCTTCAGTTTAGAGTTACAAGGAGATTCACTGTTTAAACAGAAAGTCAATGATTCTGAGAAAAAAAAAAATAAATCAAAATAAAAAAGGAAGCAAGAAAGTAAAGCCTGATATGGTACAATTTATGGCACTAAGAGAAGAATAGGACATGGTTACAACTCTCTGGGAGAAAAGCAAATTAATACAATCCTGATAGTCTACTTTTTATTCTATGGAGACAATAAGGTATAACATGTTTTGGTGTCCACAGAAATGATGTTTCATTTAGTCTCTGAATTAAGAACAAATGTACATTTTCATTTAAAAAAAAAAAATTATACAAAATGCATAATATATATCAAATGGCATTCAGACAAAATAGACCTTGAAATGGAATGTGAGGTTTTTTACTTCAGTTCACGTCTCTTGCAGCCCCTTACAGTAATTTTAATTGCTAATGCATAGAATTGACATAGTACAGATATATAGAATCAGTATGCATTTTTAGTGTATTTTTAATGGAGACAGCATTGAAATGTAGTCTCCTTTTCTGCTACGGAGTTCAAAAAATAAACGATAGTTGGATAAGAAGTAGAAAAATGAGAACCATCAGAAAAAGAATAAAAGAAAATATAAAGATATTAGAGCCATGATTTACACATGACGAACCTTTACTGGTACCTATTGTCCCTGGACACAACTGCCAACATTGCACTTTTGTTACAGTACACTTGGCTGCCTTTGTGCCTTTGTCAAGGCAGCACATTTCACTGACATAAATATATGGACACCCCAGCACCACTCAGCATTGTTGCCTTGCTTTCTTGTATATTTTGCATCTCCATTGCAAAGTCAGACTAAATGCCTTTTATGGCAGGTATTCCACAACTGGGTTTGCTCCGATAAATCCAGGGTATCTGTCATGGCCTTTGGGGCATGGGGAGAGGAACAGAAAGCAGTAGCTATATGATCACTTGTGTGATCACAGAGAGGGACTTGCTAGAAATGTCTAAAACAGATTTGATGCCCAGTCACTGACATACTGATGCAACAAGTCTGAACCTATAGCTACAGCTTTTGCAGCGTCAAAGATGCCGTAGTAGTTGTTGCTACTGGACAACTGGTACTTTGTCATGGGGGGAAACTACTTAACTCATGCGGTTTTAATGAAATCAGGATGGAAGCAGTTCATTGACTTATTAACAATGTAATTAACCAGCAATCAGAGAACTATACATTCAGGATAAGTATCAGCAACAGAAAAGACAAACCCCACACCCCTGCGCCCCCTTGGCAACTCTCTGCCCAGAGCGGGGGCAGTACCCAAACACCTGCCCTCCCCTTCCCCCGAGGGGACAAGCAGTTTGAGGTGAAACACACACACACACACACACAGAGTTTACACTCCTCTTACCGAGGCCATGTTATCAAGAAGAAGCCACACATTTTTCTACAGTACTTATTTGTACCAGCTCAGGTAGACTGATAGTACAGACTTGCTCTTTCCATGGTCAAAGTTTAAAATAAAGTAGCATAAAGCCACATTTTCTGCATGCTTCCGTAACACAGATGCTTTCAAATAACTATTTTCAGAAAGGAAACGTTGCCAGAAAAACTGTAGTGTATACCAGCTCAAGCAAAATCATGACATATATTCATTTACAGTCCCCTGGTAAAAATGGATAAAACTTAACTTTTTTTGAGTCATTTTTGGCAGTGTAGCTCGAATTTCTATTAGGCCATTGAACAGATGCAAAGCTTTGGCTTGTGGCTGGGCATCAACATGGGACTCAACATTTTGAATATTACACAGTTATCTCCCTTGCACAGCATCTGGCAAGTCCAGTCATCTGCATTGCTAACTAAAGAATGGAAATAAAGTCATGAATTTAGATTCTTTCAGACTGATTTCAGTTCGTTGAAACAATGAGACTACATACCAGTTGAAGATTTTTACCCGGTTTTTACTCTTTTTTAAAAAACTGTTTCTTTGAGAAACTGCATACATTTCAGAAAGCACAACTGAGGGGATATAAACCTGTTTGTGAAGTAAAACCAGAAAAATAGTTCTATTGATCCTCTGAAATGAAGTTAGTCATCTGTTAGAAGAATAATGGTAGAAGAATAATGATTTAGGTATCAGAGTGTGCGAGTGAAAAAAAAAAATCTGCTACATTGGCAAATAAAATCAGAGAGGAAAAATTTTGGAAAAATTAGGAAAAATTATCCTTGCAAGCTTTAAGAATTTGCATTTGAAAGTGTTGAACTGTTGTACTGTTTTGCTCACTGTATCAGTAAGTAACCTTTGTTTACTGCATCAGTAAGCAATTTTTTTTCCCAGGAAAACCAGGGAAGCAAGGTCATTCTGGTTGATAAACACCTCAGATGTACCTTGAACTGTCATTTCCATACAAGATACATCAGCACAAAGGACGTGCAGCCAGATCGCAAACATCAACTCCAAATGCCACCTCATGTTTCTCAGTTTCTCACACCTCAATGCACCTAAAAATTTAGAAGTCACACATTAGACACAAAATCATAAAGAAGATTAAGCAATACTTGGGTAAGCAACTGTGGTCAAGTGTCAAGCAACCTCAAAAATGGGAAAGTCCAAAGGCAGTTATACTCATGGAGGAAGCCAAAAGGACGTAAACACCTGAAGACAAATTAGGAACTGGAACAGAGGTTTGGATGGCAAGCAAAGAAGGTAGATCAGAAAATAATCATAATTTCACCTACGAGTTTTAGAAGAAATATAGAAGAAGAAAAGGAGGAAAGACCAAAAGAAGTGCTTGAAAAACAAAAAGGAAGTACTAGAAGAGGAAACGCAACATCTCCACATTCTGGTTAGGATAGAAGATCAAAGATGGAAAAATTCTACAGGAGAGCATGGCTGCTGCTTCAGGGGATCCAGGTCACCATTACTGAGAGTTGTGAGCTGTGGTGGTTGTAAGGATGTGAGAGATATTTACAAAGAATGGAAAAACCAAATGGGCAACACAGACACAGTAGTAAGAAAAATTTACTTCAGATTTAATTACATATCACCAGGAATGAAAAAGGATGACATGTTGTGTGAGAAATATGAGTATCTACAATGGATTTAAAGAAAGGACAGTGTCATATTGGAGGTTAAGCACTGCAAGATTTACTAGAGCATGCTTAAGTAACTCTGTGGATGTAGCCATCATCACAGTATCACGGTATCACAGTATGTTTGGGATTAGAAGGGACCTCGAAAGATCATCTAGTCCAATCCCCCTGCTGGAGCAGGAACGCCTAGGTGAGGTCGCACATGAATGTGTCCAGGCGGGCTTTGAATGTCTCCAGGGAAGCAGACTCCACAACCCCCCTGGGCAGCCTGTTCCAGTGCTCTGTCACCCTCACTGAGAAGAAGTTTTTTCTCAAATTTAAGTGGAACCTCTTGTGTTCCAGCTTGATCCCATTACCCTTTGTCCTATCATTGTTTGCCACTGAGAAGAGCTTGGCTCCATTCTCATGGCACTCACCCTTTATATATTTATAAACATTAATAAGGTCACCCCTCAGTCTCCTCTTCTCCAAACTAAAGAGACCCCGCTCCCTCAGCCTTTCTTCATAAGGGAGGTGCTCCACTGCCTTAATCATCTTTGTTGCCCTACGCTGGACTCTCTCCAGCAGTTCCCTGTCCTTCTTGAACTGAGGGGCCCAGAACTGGACACAATATTCCAGATGGGGTCTCACCAGGGCGGAGTAGAGGGGAAGGAGGACCTCTCTCGATCTACTGACCATCCCCCTTGTAATACACCCCAGGATGCCATTGGCCTTCCTGGCCACAAGGGCACAGTGCTGGCTCATGGTCATCCTGCTGTCCACCAGGACCCCCAGGTCCCTTTCCCCTACACTGCTCTCTAATATGTAATTTCCCAACCTATACTGGAACCTGGGGTTGTTCCTGCCCAGATGCAGGACCCTACACTTTCCCTTGTTAAATTTCATCAGGTTATTCCCCGCCCAACTCTCCAGCCTGCCCAGGTCCCGCTGCTTGGCAGCACAGCCTTCTGGTGTGTCAGCCACTCCTCCCAGCTTAGTGTCATCAGCAAACTTGCTGGTAGTACACTCAATTCCCTCGTCCAAATCGTTAATGAATATATTGAATAATATTGGCCCCAGTACTGACCCCTGAGGCACTCCACTAGATACTGGCCTCCAACTGGACTCCGCACCATTGACCACCACTCTCTGGCTTCTCTCTTTAAGCCAGTTTGCAACCCACCTCACTACTCTATTGTCTAGACCACACCTCCTCAATTTAGCTGTGAGGATGCTGTGAGAGACTGTGTCAAAGGCTTTACTGAAGTCAAGGTAGACCACATCCACCGCTCTGCCATCATCCATCCACCTTGTTACATTCTCATAAAAGGCTATGAGGTTGGTCAAACATGACTTACCCTTGGTAAAGCCATGCTGACTGCCCCTAATGACCCTCTTATCCCTGATATGCCTTGAGATGACACCAAGGATAAGCTGTTCCATTACTTTCTCAGGGACAGAGGTGAGGCTGACCAGTCTATAATTACCCGGGTCCTCCTTCTTGCCCTTTTTGAAGACTGGAGTGACATTTGCTTTCCTCCAATCCTCGGGCACCTCTCCCATTTCCCGAGACTTGGCAAAAATGATGGAGAGCGGTCCAGCAATGACTTCAGCCAGCTCCCTCAGCACCCGCGGATGCATCCCATCTGGATCCATGGATTTATGGATGTCCAGACTATTTAATTGCTCCCTAACCCAGTCCTCATCGACTAAAGCAAACTCCTCCATTGACCTGGCTTCATCCGGGGTCTCAGGGGTACAGGGCTCCCCAGGACAGCCTCCAGTAGAGTAGACAGAGACAAAGAAGGCATTCAGCAATTCTGCCTTCTCTGTGTTTTCCGCCACCAGGGCACCCACCTCATTCATCAGTGGGCCTACATTGCCTCTGGTATTAGTTTTATCTGCTATGTATTTGAAAAAGTTCTTCTTGCTGTCCTTGACCCCTCTCGCCAGCTGTAATTCTAAGGAGCCCTTGGCTATCCTAGCTGCCTTCCTACATCCTCTAACAGCAGCCTTATATTCCTCCCAAGTGGCCAGCCCCTGCTTCCATGACCTGTAAACTCTCTTCTTCTGCTTGAGCACACCCAACAGATCCCTATTCAACCACACAGGCCTCCTGGCTCCCTTCCTCAACTTCCTACACATGGGGATGCTCTGATCCTGAGCATGGAAGAAGCAATCTCTGAATGCAATCCAACTCTCTTGGGTCCCTTTTCCTTCAAGCAGTCTTGCCCATGGGATTTCCCCCAGCAATTGCTTGAAAAGGCCAAAGTTAGCCCTGCTAATGTCCAGGGTAGCAACTCTACTTGCTATTCTGTTCCTACCACACAAGATGCTGAACTCCACCATCTCGTGGTCACTGCAACCCAGGCAGCCCTCAACCCTTACTGCTTCGACCAGACCCTCTTTGTTAGTGAGGATGAGATCCAGCAGTGCACCTCTCCTAGTCGGCTCCTCCACCATCTGCATGAGGAAGTTATCATCAATGCACTGGAGGAACCTCCTGGACTGTGGCTGGCTGGCTGAATGGTCCTTCCAGCAAACATCAGGGAAGTTAAAATCACCCACAACAACCAGGGCCTGTGACTGTGAGGCCGCTCTCAGCTGCGCATAGAAGGCCCCATCAACTTCCTCAGTCTGATCTGGTGGCCTATAATAGACACCTGCAACCGTATCACCCCTGCCAGCCTGTCCCTTGATCCTGACCCATACACTTTCAACTCGTTCCTCATCCGGTCCTGGGCAGAATTTAGTACATTGCAGTTGCTCTCTCACATAGAGAGCAACTCCACCACCACGCCTGGGTGGTCTGTCTTTCCTGAAAAGGGCGTAGCCATCCATGATCGCATTCCAGTCATGTGAACTGTTCCACCACGTTTCTGTGATTGTCACCAGATCATAATCTCCCGACCGAACATAGGATTCTAACTCCTCCTGCTTATTCCCCATGCTGCGCGCATTGGTGTACAGGCAGTTCAGGGAGCGAGCAGAGCACACCAATTTCTCCCTAGGGGCACAGGAGGCCACCCGGTCCTCATCTGTTTTAGAATGCTGCCCCACTGGGGCAAGCCCAGCTACAACCCCATCCCTCTTCGAGCCTAGTTTAAAACTCTCCAAATGAGCCCAGCTAATTCCTGCCCCAGCATCCTTTTGCCCCTGCGAGATAAGCCTTTCCCGCGTAACACTGTCCGGACTGGAGTCTTATAAAACCAGCCATTATCAAAAAATCCAAAGCCCTGCCTGTAGCACCAGTCTTGGAGCCAACCATTTAGAGACTAAATTTTCCTATTCCATCCCACATTGTCACTTGAAGAGGGAAGGAGTGAAGAGAAGATCACTTGAGCCCCTGAGTCTTTCACCATCCTTCCCAAGACCTTGAAATAATTCTTCATTCCCTCAGACTACGGGAAGCAGCTTCCTCCCCATCTGTCTGGAAGACCAGCAGCGGGTAGTAGTCTGTCGGGTGCACCAGTCTGGGGAGCTCTCTAGCAATATCCTTGATCCGGGCTCCAGGTAGACTACAGACTTCCCTAAGATGAGGGTCAACCCTGCATATTGGGCCCTCTGTTCCTTTCAGAAGGGAATTTCCTATTACAATCACCCTTCTTTCTTTCTTATCAGAGGCAGTCTTAAGTTGTGTAGTCAATCGCCTCTTCCTATGTGATCTTGTAGGCAGGCTTGGCATCACCTCCTCACCTACCTCTTCTTCAAGATCCAGGGCCTCAAACCTATTACGGAGGGGCACCTGGGGAGGCAAAGCATATGCCAGTCTCATTGACTAGGGACTTCCCTAGGGATCATCAAGCACCATCATCAAGAAAAACACCCAACTGAGATCGTTACAAATGGTTACAAACCATTTGCCTGATGCAAATCTAATTGTAACCGTCAGTGTCCAGTGAAATAGAATTAACTAATACCCACAGGAATTTTACAGCTCCCCCCTCAGTGAATAAAACTATCATGTACTTGAAATATTGCCATTAAAAAAAAAAAATTAAGTATTCTGACAGAAATGAAGTTTTGTGTCAGATGCTGATTTCTTACAGACCACGTGAGAACTACTTGGTCTCTCTCTCTTTCTCCAAATTCCTGCAATATAGCAGCCTATCGTAGCAATGATGCTGTGCAGAAATGAGCTTTCCACCTGAACAGCATTTGCCAGCTATCGGCATTGCCTGGACCTGTCCTGCAGGTGAGACCAAGACCAGAGTATTGTACTCAGAGAGATTCCGGGTCTTTTGATTTGTGTCTGCTTGTGGCGTGGCCCAGGGCACTGGAGTGCCTGACTTCTTTTACTAGTGAAAGGACTATTGAATATAGAGAGTGAAAGTGGAAAAGCACAGCAGCTGTTGTGGGAGGGGAACATGACCCATCTAAAGCTGCATTCGGTCCCTTGAGTGGGACTGACAGCCTGATCGTGCAAAGGAAAGAAAGTGGCACAGGGGAAGTGATGGTACTGTCTCACAGGGACTTGATCTTCCTTTCACTTGCCACACGGGAAAAGCAGAAAAAAAGGTTCATTATCTGCTTTAGCCAAGTGCATTCAAGTATGTGTGCGTGTGTGTAAAAGACAACAGGAAGAAGCACTTAGTTTGATTGCACTCTAGCCATCTGCTGATAATTTGGTTGAAAGCAATTGTGGCTTATAATTTATGTTTTTAAAAGCCTGATTTGCAATAACAGCTTTAAAAACACTGAACAAGATTAAAAGAAAAAGATAGGGATTGAAAAGTTAAATCTGTAAGTGGAATTTAGAGTTGGTAACCTAGCATGCAGTGGGATGAAATTATACACAAATTGCTTTATATGCTAAAAGCGTGTATGAAAACAAAGGTTTTGTTTCTCATTACACAGATATCTAATAGCCTCAAAAAAGGGATGCAGAGGTGCTTTTTCACAAAAACAGAAACAGAACAAAACAAAACAAAACAAAAATTGGATGTTTGCTTGGGAAGGTGTTTGAATATAATGAATTTATGTTCTCCTTGACTGCACTGTACCCAAGTCACAGTTCAGACAGTTCACAGCAATGGGATAGCAACCAGTTTGCTTAGAGAGGGTAAAGTTAGTATATCAGCTCTCACTGTACAAGACTAAAAGGAAAATCTTCTTGAGAAGGGATAAGTGCAGAGGACAAAACCTCGCATTAATGGGAATGCATGGGAAAAGTTGGGGAAAAAAAGAGGACATTACAGCGTGGAGTAAGTGAGAGAATGGTGAACAGGGACATAGGTTAGTGCCATAGGTTAGTGAAGTCCTTGCTAAACACATGGCTCACGTTGCCTTTATCAGCTACACAAGGATCAAAGTGCATAATCCTGTGGATTTCAATAATATAAAGAAAGTAGAAACCTGTGCAAATTCCAGAACTCCTGAATTGGAATATCCATCTATGGGGTATCTTATAACTTAATGTAAAGTTAATTAAAACAGTATGCATTTACATATTTCAAGGACTATATGATGATGTTGGAGATACAGCTCAAAATTTTCAGGATTCAGGTAACATTAGAGGGCGGTGGGTTAGATGGCGAAGCAAGCGTGTTCTAAGCTTTTCTTAAATACTTTAAGTAAAATTTGCAATACATTTACTAAGTCAAACTCTCAGCAGTTATAAACCAGCACGGTCATTTTCAGTTCTATGAATTTGCATTGATTTATGCCAATGAAGGGGTTGGCACTGTCATAAATTGAGTCCCTTTGAATTCTATGGTCTTTTATTTTTTATGCCAATCAGTTAAGTCATTATGCAAACCCAGTTCTTTACAGCCAGTCTGTGTTGCAACTATTCATCTACTTAATGTATCTCAAAGCCATATTTCTAATCTAAGCTAATCATCCAATAGTCAATGCCAAGAAAGAGGGCTCCGTTTTCTTTTCTTGTGCTAAGGCACAGTTCTCCTCTCCTAATGTGAATTCATTTGATCCATTTTAGATGTCTACTTTAAGAGAGATGAATCTTGCCCTAAAACTGCCTGTCTGTCTCTGTGGAGATTTACAAACATCTGAACAGATTAATTCCACCTCTAGCCTTAAAATAAAGTGACTCACCCTTTAGTGGCGTCTGTACCTTTTACTGTGAGGGTAGTCTAGGATATGAAGCAGATGAGTAACTTCTAGACATCTAAATTGAGGACAGATGAAACCTTGCTGCAATTCCAGGAGCTTTCAAAAAATCAAGGTGAGCCAAGAGTCCATCAGTTCATTAAATAATTGTTTCTGCTTTCAAATCTACATGTCACTCAAGGGGATACAGGATACCAGACTCCTTTATAATATAGAAAAAGTGTTAAAAGCTTTACCTTTAGACACCATTAAAAGATGAAAATGCAATGCCCAGAAGTTCAAATATACAGAAGTATATGGAACACAAAATGGATGTCCTGAGGGAGAAGTTCTGCTGCCTCTTTTTTCCTTAACACTCACTATCAATTTAAAAGCAACTAAAAATCTTCTAGTACATGTTCATATTTATGAATGGCAGAGATTCTGTTCCAATAACTTCAGCCACTCTGTGCTCATTACCTTCTGCTATATTAAACATACCAGAAATTAGTATGGACAGTGATTGAACAAACAGGCACAAAAACTAAGCCTAAAAGATTTAATGTGTTCCTCCAGTGTGCCCTGATATAAAAAATAAATCATTATTTAAAAAAAAAAAAAAGTTGTAGTTCTGTGAATGATGAATTATAACATATATCTGGATACTTTTAGAAAAATAATACATGTGAAAGTAAAAAAAAGTAAACACCATCACTAGGAATGCAGTACTGAATACGTTATTAACAACTATCAATTGCTGCTTTCTTTTAAAAGTCTCCAATAGTTTTACATTATAGAAACATTTTTATGTTTACCCTAATTATTTATGGGATTCTCTCCAGCTACTGAATTATGAGAAAAAGATATTTGAATGTCCATGTCAGAACAAAGAATGGGTATTTTATGAGTTTGCTGCTCAGATTATTACTCTGTACTGGCATTTACCTTACCACCTTGACAGACTGAAGTGATTTAGGAGATTGTGTTCCATCACTTCTTTAATTACAATGCATCACTGAGCAGTCACTTGTGCAATTGCTAAGAATTTTCTGCTAAGGAATTGTTCTGTCCACTGCCATCAAGCCATAATTTGAGGACTTAATAAGAGGCACATGTAGCCAAAAGCTGGTCGTGTGCAGAGAATGACAATCAGCACCACACAAAAAACACCATGGTCAGATACAAAAGTGAAGTGTCAGGCACCAAATCAATCCATCAGCTTTCTGTTAAATGGCTGTGTTAGATCTCAGTGCTGTAAATTTCCAGGTAGTCTCTTCTTCCAATGCAGCTTTACTGAGATGCATACAAGAATCTTATCTGCCTTATCTCAGGGCCTCCTATTTTGTCCATAAAGATATGACTTGTCTGTCACACATCAGAATCCTCCATTTCCGGGCTATAAAAATAAGAAAAGTGGGTATGAGAAACAAAAAGGATGATTAGGAGAATTTCAGTATCACTTCACGTAAATGAAATCTTCCCTGTGAGAACCAGAAGTAGCACCATAAATGTAATTAATAGCTTGTTGTTAGCCCTAAAAGGGCATTTATTTGTTCCACATTCACAGACAGAAAAGTAGAGTTTGTTTAGTAACTTGTTCAACCTTACACAGTCTAATTGTGGCATCCGGTATGACTCAGACTTGCACAAAAAACATCACTACTTCCTAGCATCCATGGTGATACCAGGAAGAAGAGCTAGAACTTCTGACCTGCTGGTCTCATCTTTTGTTCATGAATACAAAATCCTGCTTCCTCTCAAAACTAGAGGTTTGCGTTTTTCAGTATAAAGATATGTAACCATAAACTTTCTTGAGGCTATTTGGATGACAGTTCAGCTTGGCTGGAAACAGTTCAGGGAATTTGGCAGGATATTACAAAGAAAATCTCTAAGATATTATAATTGTAGGGGGAAAAAATCCTTCATTCATAAATAGTTGCATCTACATAATTAAGCTTTTTGAGGGATGTTGTTTTCTGATTCTTTTTACAGGTTTACCAGCAGAGAGGAAGTTTGAGCCTTGTGAAGTACGATGGAGGCTTCTCCTTTGCCCTGGAAAATGCTCTGAGAACACACTTCACTCTTAGTTTAGTACAATTAAACTCAGTTAAATACAGTTAAACTACTTTATATATAGGTTATAGGACAGGGGATTATCTGCGAAGAAAACCTTGAAACAAGGATGAAATCTACCCCATGAGATTTTTTTTTTCAGTCAGAGGGCTGAAGCTTCCTTTGCTGGCACAAGGACGTGGGCACTGCACTGTGCAGCAGCTCCTGTTCCAGGGTAACTGGCAACCAAATCAAAACAGCTTGAGACTTTCATCAGTTTGTGTGTCAAGCCCTGCAACTTAACAGGAGCAATTACACAATTTCCCACTCAAGACCAATTTGCTTTGATCCCATGTACATCAATATCTGTTCCGGTTAACATTTTTTATTGCAGGTAAACGTAAGTGTATTTTAATTTATTTTTTTTCTCAGCCCTCTTCCAGACAGATCCTAACCCCTCAGCTGGGGGGTTTGCCCTATTTAGCAAAATACAGTTTATTTAAAGAAATCAGATAACAAATGGAAGCAGAGATGAAAAAAAATGCATAAAAACATAGGAGCCATAAAAGCTGAGGCACTATTTTCATCAGTTTTCTGTTCATTTCTTCTTTCTGGCTAGTATCCAACTTTTTAGTCAGTTACACAATCTATGTAAGTACTTTTAAGATTTGCTATACTAATTAAGAGTCCAAACAATGAAATGTTTGTGTACATAAAAACAGACACATATTAATGCTCGGTTTTCCCCCCATAATGTCCTATAAAAAGCTAAGAAAATTATATATCTAAAAAAAGTTGCTCTTACAAGAGTGAATTCTTCAAATATGATGAAAACTTAGTACCTCTGAAGTTTGAGAAGCATTAGTTAACCAAATCCTAATATACTCCAGTATCAGTAAGCCCTGCCGAGTTTTCAGCAGGACTCTGCATATCTACTTTTTGTTGTCTCTGAAAGCACAGTTATAAATGCAGTTCCTGTGGTGACACTGGTGCTTTAAGCAATGCATTACCTGTACCATCATCACCGCCATCAGTGCCCTGGAAAAACTGTTTCTGGTTCTAGAACACAAAAACTATCAGTGAACAACCCTTGCACAAAAATAGCTCTGCAACACCAGAAAAAGTTTTTAGTCATTGTTCAGTTCATTGCATGGTGCCACAAAAAGTTATACCAACACAAACCATAGTGTCATACAATACCAACTTGGGAAGGACGAGAAGGATCATGTGGTCCAACCATCCTTGGCAAAAGCATGATCTAGACAAGATGGCTCAGCACTCTGCCCAGCTGAATCTTAAAACTGTCCAGTGTTGGGGAATCCACCACCTCCCTAGGGGATTATTCCAATGGTTGATTGTTCTCATTGTGAAAAATTTTCCTCATCTGTCCAAACAGAATCTCCTCAGGAGGTAACTTGTATGCATTACCCCTCAACTTTTCCATACAACTCCTTGTGAAAAGGGAGTCTCCAACTTCTTTGTAGCCACCCTTTAAGAGAACCTCTGCCATTTCAGTGGTTTTGGTTATGATCAACCATATCAAACGATGCTGATGAACATATGAGAAAGAGAAGGTGCATACGGTGGTACTGGTACCAATAGGTTTGTCAGTGTAGCAATACTGAGGGATGGATTTCAATGGGTCACCGGTGCTGGCTCTGCAAGACTGCTCCCACACATTGCTAAGGGATCTGCTGACATGCTGAGAGGCCAGAGGGCTGTGACCAAATGGTGAAACATAAATCCCACCATCGTACTAAGACAACAGGAATTGTCTTTTTGGTTTTCAAAGATGAGGTTGGAAAATATAAACTTGTATCTCTTAGTACCCTTCTGTATTTTTAAAGTGTCTCTTATCTTAGTTTAAAAATAATCAATAGTTAATTGAGAAAAAAATAGAAGCAAACAGGATTGGTTTAAAATGTTTTACTATACTCAACATCTGACTAAAAAGAAATAATATGGAAATTCAAGTCATCATTCTTTCCAATTTTAGCTTTAAAAAATTCAAAATTAAAGTTTGATATATTTAACATGTTCATAAACATTTTTAAATGGACCTATTTAGATTTCTTGTTTTATTTTAATGAATGATTACAGCTTCATTTTCTCATTGTAAATGCAACCACTTTATGAAAGCAATAACCTAAAAATAAGAGAAATAGTGCAATACTTACTTTGATCACCAAATTATATACGCAGATCATATGCATGTAAAAATACTGCGAAGCATTATAGAAGATTCCTGTGGCAATATCACTACAAACACATTTAATGTCTGGAAGAATTCCAGTAGCGCATTGAAATATAAGACAATATTGTATACTTTTTAAATTAAAACAATGGTGTCATAAATACAAGGTTCCTATAGAGTGTGTTTTTACAAAGATAATGATAACACCAGGGAAAGCCTGGAACTGTTATCTTGCTTTTCAGTGTATTCTAAAAAAGTCAGATATATTAAGTAAGATCACTTGGTGTAGTCAATTCTCTGTGGTATTTCAGGAGAGATTTATTGAACCAGTAGATAGTTTCCGCTCAGATACCACTGAGATGTGTTCATGGAATTCTAGGATGTTTACAGTAAATTAGTAGCTAATTAGGTGAACTGAAATGCCAGCACCTGCTCCTGCATTATTTAAAAGAAGAAAGCAGGAAAAAAATATATTTAGGGTTTCACAAATGGAGATAATACTTCAGGGCCTGGATTTCTCCAAGCCTATTTAATCATTTGAAAAGGCTGTCAGAATTATTGGATTATGAAGCTGAATCAGTGCATCTTAGATATTTTTCCTTCCTGCAGTTTTATAGTCATTATTGCATTAAGATTCTGGCAAACAAGGCCAACAATATTTATGGTTCCTGCCACAACATTAAAAATGCATATCCCATTCAGATTTTATGAATCTTGAATTGCAGTAGGAAATGAACAGTTTAGATGATAATTGACTTGTAGGGATTAGAACAGTTCGCATTTCCCCCTGTGCAAAGAGAAGGTTCATCTGAGGTCTTACACATAGACGTTAATTCCTCCAAAACATCATATCAGTCTCTACAAAAAGGTGCTTTGTTCCGGTAACTGTATATTGTGGCAATAACAGCTATTAGTAAAACAGATAGAGCAAGCACAGCAAGCCAAGTTGTGATGGGAAAATGAGGGTGAAATCCAAATCAAATATTAGATACATGTGGTATTTTATATAATGCAGAACCAAATAACCTGTCAATTGTAATGAGCTTGTAATTTGATCAGGAAAGCATAGTACACAAGTAATTCTGGATGGGAATATGTGCCATCAATGAGAAGATCAAAGTAACAAAAATGCTCCAAGAAGGAGTTGGGTTTCACGTGGAGAACAGAGGAGAAATTCTCATACTATAGGAATTAAGAAGCTTTTCATATTAGAGAAGAATCCCCGAAGGAAAGTATCGTGGTGACACTGTGTGGAACCAAAAAAGGAGAGTCACGGGCAAGGAAGTTGTTGAGTACAGATATAATTTAGTATAGTAAATTAAAAGAGCAAAGTTGCAAGAAGAGGCAGAGCTGAAGAGACTACACGAAAGGATGTGAGAGGGAGGGTGGCTGCAAGAAGGTTAAAGTGACAGCAGTCAACATGCTCTCTATTGGCACAACCAGGGTGCCATTTCCCAGTGGAAGTTCTGATTCTTAATCTTATATTTTCCTAATGTTCTCTCTCTTCCCAGAGGAAAGCCTGAGCTCTCAGTCATGTTCATGGAACTCAAAGCTTACCATTAATTAGCAGGTGATATTATTTTTGTCTGTTTCAGCCTCACAAGCATACAAACGCAGACACACATTCCTGGTACCACTCACAGAAACCCACCCTGAGAATGGGTTGGGCTGGGCTGTGTCCAGCCTGAGATATCTGCTCTTTGCACTCCCAGGCTTTTCAGAGGATTAGGATTAGTTTTTGAGCATGTGCTGGTTGCACCAGCAGGACCCAGTTTCATAGACTGGAAGACCAAGTTTTATTCAAAAGGGCTGAGAAACAACTGCCCTGTTCATTCCCTTTAGCAATCTTTGGGAACACAAAGAGAATGCAAACTGCATGAGGAGCACCCTACTGGTGAGGTTCTTGTTGCAGTGTTCTTTTACTTCTACTCACTTCTTTTGTTTACTACTTGTTGGAGTACTGCACTCAAATTCTTGAAAAAACTCAGATACACCAAAGCTCCTTCAAAACCACTAGCGAAGAGAAAATACCCTGGTGAGGCGGAAGAATAATGTGTATGGTGCTCAGGTTTGGTAAAAGATATCTGAGAGACTTTACCAGGTTTCAAAGATCAGTTTTCTTGCATTGCACTTGAACTAGGAAAGAAGCCAGAGAACACAGAGTATAGCTTCTTATTCCTTGGACTGCCCTAAAATTAAGCAATAGCATTAAATAAAAAAAACTGATTTGTGCTAGCTTCACATTGTCACCAAAATAAGTCCCTCCTCTCCTCTTCCTTGTCCCAATTTCTGTTTTTGCTCTGTTTTCTTTGCATTGCTTTGGATATCCCTCTCTGGTCAGCCTTATCAACTGCTTGAGTTCCCTGCCCCTGAAGACCAAACTAAAATTACAGAGCTTGGCGAGGGGAATAAGTAATCTCTTTTTTCATAAGCTATGCTAGTTATAGCCATATTTAATAATTCCATTTCAACGAATAATTACCAATCATCTTTTCTTGCCATCAGTGTGCAAGAGGCAAAAATTTCTCCTTTCTTTTCTTTTATATTCAACCTCAGAATAAAGACACAGGAATCAACCCAATACCTAAGATGGAGCTTGCTTTCTAAAACAAAAGCTCAGAAAACATCCTCAATAATAACGGATTTAATAAATTGCCCAAGATCCCTGTTAACAGATTAATTATTTCAGTTTTCCAGAATAGTTTTCTGATCTTTTTTCTATCCTTTTCTTTACTTTTCTCTCAGTTTACTCATATGTCTTCTTAAAATTTTAGCTACTCTAATTGTTTAACCTAAGCTTCAAACAACTCACCTGATCTAACCTGCAATGGTGGTATACTTAGAAGTCCTCAGCCTTGTTGACTATGAATTATGATATGACTTAGCTTCGGAATTTGTTTTTTAAATCAGACATAAGAATATTATCTTTTTCATGGTAGTTATTCGTCTAATAAAATTAATTCACAAATTTCTTAAGAATTAATTACATTATTCTCATATTCTATTGGAACATATATAAAAACATGTTCATTAGTTTAACTGAACTGAACTGTTTCACTTCAATTCAATATTAAACTGGTTATGTTACCATGACATCTCTCAGTATTCGTACACATCAGGTCCCCATTCTGTCCCATCTGTGAGCCTAATGAAAACACACATCATGCAGTGTTGTGCTGTGTTCTTTCTGCACACACTGCGTGGTGTTTCATGGAAGCACCACAGGAGATGGAGACTGTAGATCCAGCTCACAGGAGGCCTGAGCTATTCCCACAGCACTACGGTTTAATTTCAAACAGAATGATTCCATTAAAAAAGCATAAACATTTCCACAGGGTGGGGGAGGGTTGAATTCCCATTTCTCAAAGAGCAGGAATTCCAAATTTCACTCATCATCTATCCCATGAGTCCCATACAGAAAGTACTAATATACATGAACACCTGTGACACCTCTTTAAACTGTACAACTCTCTATATATTATGTGCTGAATTTGAGGGAGCTGAAATACCTGTGGATTATGCATATAACATCTTTGTCATGGTTGTAAAATAAAAGGTTGGTTTATGAGAATATAGAAGTTTTCAACTGAAGTATTTTGTTTTTCAGAAAAAATGGACCACGAGGAGAGAAGGGTGTCCACTACCATTTGTTTTGCAAATGTGCTGATGGCTGCAGAAGAATTTTACTAAAAAACAAAAAACAAACAAACAAACAAACAAACTCTAAAGAAGCACCAGTCATAGGTTAGTAATATAACATAGGCCTCTGGAAAAAAAAAAATAAATAAAGACTCTTGAATCTGTGAGCAGAGACACAGACTCTTCTTTTTCCAATTTTCGTTAAAAATAAAAATTGTGTATTCTCTAGAAAATCAAAATGAGGATATGAAGTAAAATCAAGCTTACTATCCCATTCAAAGCCATGTTTTTGTTCAAACTGGAACTGAACCAATTTCCAAGCATTACTTTGAAGATTCTATTGAATACTCCCATCCTCCCAAAATATTCTGTCTTACAGTTCAGAAATGTGGACTGACCACGTCTTGACATCTATGCAGAGGGATCTCTTCAGCTCTGGGCCTGTCTGCATCCCTTGGGATCTCCGTATCCTAATCTCTATCCCTCATCTCTAGCAAAAGCCAACACTGTTGCACTATTTTTGCTGTTTGTTACAGTTCTGTAAACATTAGCAAAGAGGTCAGAACTGTTTGGAGATATTTAAAATTAGTTTTTACTGCTTCTAGCAGGAGAAATTTTTGATTCTTATTCTCCTACAGTGGACACTCATGTCCAGCTGCTAGCACAAAGACAAGCCCTTTCCTTACTCTGGTTCTACCCAGCAACCTCTTGTGGCCTCACTGCCTGAACATGAGTATATGTACATGTTAATGTCTCTCCATGCATTTGTATGTTCAGGGGTGAATTTAGTGGAGGGGACAGGCAGAAACACCTAAGAAATGTTTAATCCTGTTTCCCAGAGCCGTGGAGCTATTCTTAGCCCAAGTGCAACATTATATTACACTTTTCTTCAGCTACCACAACACTGTATGCCAACTTCAGGGAGCTGCAAAGAGACACTGATTCTGCACTGGTGAGAAACATGGCGCATTCCCCAGCAGAAGTGAGGAATGCCTACTTGCCCGAAGCCTGAGCTGCATGCTTGGCCATACCACATGGATGTTTTGAAATCAAAATATTGCTATTTCCAGTATGAAACCAGCTCTGGACTGAGAAACTGGTTGAAATAATATTGACTTGAATCCTAATGAAAAAAGCATCCTTTTCAAAGGTGCCTGAATCAGACTGAAAAAAATCTTGTGGCTTTATCTCCCAAAACACAAATAACTCCATTATTAATTTATCTTCCTAACTGGAGCAACAACAAATAATGCAGATTTTTGGCTAATCACTTCAGAAGTAAATCAGAAAAATTCATCATGCTAAATCAGCAGATGATTAATAATACAAGAATACAAGTTTCTGTATCTAGCTGTGCCTGAGGAATTTGGGAATGGAGAGCAAACCCTCTAAAACAACACTTTCAACAGTTGAGCAAGCCATTATTATGAACACGTTTTATTACTACTTGAAACAGGACCAAGTTGGTTTTTGTTGCACAGAAAGTAATGTAGAAAATTTGCATGGTGATTTCAAAGCTCTCTCTTTCAAAAGCACACTGCTACATTTTTAATGTGAGTGGATTAACTGTTCTTTCTATAAGTAGTGCTGGGTGTTTCTTGTTCTGAATATATGTGCTTCTTCCCAGCTGAAGTCAATGCATTAGTCAGGCCATCACCACCATAAACAAATGTAATCTATTTCATTCATTGATTAAACCAGCAGAGCCTGAAGGAAAATTTCACCATCCAGGAAACCAAATGGGTATTTATAACTTACATTCATGCTGGTTTTGCATATAGATTGTGAAATTGTAGAGGACGCATTTTAGTTTCTGAGCTAATGTGTTCCAACAGAGGGATCAGTCAATTTTGCAAAAGCAGCTTATTGCAAAATTTAAAGAAATGTTGCAAAGTCAAAGACTAAATCTCCCAATAAAATGTTGTATATTTTAACATTAACATTACACAAGTTCCAGCCTGCAACTTGAAACACACCTGCTTTAAAGAACATCTTGTTTTATCTTCCTTTCCAAATTTTCATAGATGAGACACAAACATGATAGGGAAAGGATCCCAAAGAAAACAGACACTCATGCAAATTTTGCACAGCTAACTTTGATGTATTTCTCAGCCCTGGCATTCCTCTCCCTCCCAGGAACAGAACAAGGGAAACTGCAGTGTAGCTTCCCTGCTAAGTCCTGTGATTTGGGTTATCCTTCCCATTCCAGAGGTCCTACCACTGAAGATGTTTTTCCAGTGGTATTCGTTTTCCTATCTTACTGCCATTACAGATTCCATAATTTTTCATATCTTTGAAAGCATTGTTCAGGACCAGGCTTACGGTTTAACTAAAATGGCATATTCTCTGGGGCCAAACACATGGATTATTGGTTTCTCTGGGTGACATTTACTCTGTCTGACATTAGGGATCCCGCTTTTGGTACCTAGTTCAGAAGAAGCTTACTGCAAAGCAGGTATCCACAGTAGATGTCCTGACACATCCGCTAGAGGAGCTTTATCAGTCCTACTAGCAATATGAGGCTGGAGCCTCCTGGACCTTACTACTGTCACTGCTCCCCAGGTCTGTGGCCCTATGAAAGGCAGTGCAAGGAATCTAAAATGATCATAGAATCACAGAATCACAGAATAGTTTGGGTTGGAATGGACCTTCAAAAGTCATCTAGTCCAACCCCCCTTGAAAAGAGCAGGAACATCTTCAACTAGACCAGATTGCTCAGATGCCCATGAGGACTGAGAGGAGAAGGGATTAAACAGAGCAGAAATTATATCTGGTGGATTCTAAGGGATATGATGCAAATATGTATATATCCAGCACCTGCTTATTAACATTGAATCTTCTCATATCTACATATGTGCCATTTGCAAGTTCTATTTAACTCCATTCAATTTTCTTTTTCTAAATGAGAGATTTTGTCAGAGTTTTGAGAGTCTTCGTTTCCCACTTGTCCAATCCCAGAGGTTTCAAGCAGTTCAGAATCTATCTGTGATCACAAAGGGTTGTAAAAGGAACTGAAGGTTTGAGTTTGTTGTTGGATCATGGTTTTTTGTTTGGTTGAGCTTGGGTTGTTTGGGGAAATAAATAGTTTACATGAAAGAGCTACTCTCTTGTCAAGAAGAGTTTATCTCCACAGATTCTACTCAGCAGTTCCTCCTTTTCTTTTTTGTAAGCTTTGGACTCTCTTGGGAAAGAGAGCATAAAATGGTTTCATTCTTTGCCTTCTCTCTCTGCATTTCTCTATTTTGCCACAAAGAATTTACATGAAGAGACTGTAAATGTCAAAGTTTCTTGTTCAAATAAATAATTACATTCTGAAAATAATTTTTTAAAAAAAAAGTCTGAATGAAAAAAAAGTCTTAATCTCAAATGATAAGAAAAAATATGTTTAAAAAAATACAGAATTTTTTTTAAAGTAAAAAAAACCCAAAGGAATAGCTAACATCATTTCTGGTGTGACAAAGGGAAGGGGCACAATCAGGAGCATCTGTTTTTGTTTGAAGTGAAAGGAGAAAGTAACACTACCAGCTGCTGTCTTACTAATATTCAAAAACTTTGATAAAGATTCTGGTGTATGGTGAAGTTTATTTTTAACCTGGGCAGGTGACAGATGCACTCTCGTTCCCCCTCAAGAGCAACAGAAACTTCTAGTCTTGTGGACCACTATACTCATGTATATGTCCCTTGGTTGCTCAGCGCCATGTCTAGATGCTTTTGAATATCTCAAAGGATGGAGACTCCACAACCTCTATGAACAACCTGTGTGAGTGTTCAGTCGCCATCATAGCTAAATATTGCTTTCTGATTTTCAGATGGAGCCTCCTGTGTTTCTGCTAATGTCCGTTGCCTCTGGTCCTGTAACATGGCACCACTGAAAAGAGACTGGCTCTGTCTTCACTGCCCATCATCAGGTACTTACATCCATTGATAGGATCCTTTGAGTCTTGTTTCCTCCAGGCTGAACAACCCCAGATCTCTCAGCCCTGTGCCAGAGGCTCCAACTTAATCAGCTTTGTGGCACTTCACTGGACTGTCTCCAGTGTGCCCATGTCTTTCTTGTAAGTCTTGTTAGCATATCATTTTCACAGTTGTGTTCTCCATACAAGGGCTTTTGGACACACAAATTATTGAAGAAATCACTAACTCAAAAGAAAACACAAACCTACAGTTGAAAAAAGGGACTGAATATTCCTAATAGGGCTACTTTCAATTCTGTGTAATTCTAGCCCATAGTTATGTTTACTTACTTGAACAGAAAACATTATCATCTCAACAAACTTTCTTAACATTTTGGTTTTTGAGTAGCCACTGTTCCTTATAACTTAGGTATTATAGTGTGCTCCCAAACCTTCATGAAATAAATCTTTGTGTGGAGAGAGGAGATCCAGACCTTTGCTTTTTATGCTTCCAAAGCAAAGCAAATCTGCAGCTATGATGTAAACTTATATATGTATTAAAATCTTACAATTTTTTGCATGTATTTTGCTAGTGGAATATAGTATAATTTGGTTTTTTAAGAAAAATATTACATGGAAAAACTGAATTCATGTGTACAGTATCAGACAGACACAGCATTAGATAGACAACAAACTTAACAGTTTGTTAACCATACTATCTACAATTATACTATATCTAGTACTAAGTCCCATCTATAACTCTTCAAAATTGAGGGCTGCATTTTTTCAAAAGAATGAATTTTCTTTTTTTTTTTTAATTTTGAACTACTTCAAGAGAATTTGGAAATAAAATGTTTCATGTGAAATTTCCAGAAGATGTATTACAAATTATTAAAGCAAGTGCATTCTTCAGTGAATCACTGTTATTCACACATGAATCCAGTAGGTCTTCTCATACAATTAGACACCTAATTGTGTTGAGAAAAGTTTTAAAAAAAAGACACTTAAGTAACCGTGGGTTTTAATAGCACATCGTTGCCTGTACTAGTTATAAAAATATTAAGCATATGCCTGAGCAACTGACACACTCTTAATATTTCAGTTTATATCAGTAATTATTGGTTTTGTGTGAGCAACATATACAGTATTTCTCTGAGCTCAGACATTAAATGATTTGACAGAGTACTTGACCAGTTAAATCTGGTTCATTCTGTTGACTGGTATTGATTCTGACGAAAGCAGCTAGTAAGGCATTTTTCAAAACCTAGACTCCATAAATTCACAACTACACCATTGAGCTGACAAACCAGAAGCCATACAACACATTTACATTCACAACTGGCATGCCTTCTCTGATCCTTTCCCCCCAGACATGAGGCTGTAATATGATTTATTCCACTCTATTATTGCTTTCTATGTCCCAGTCCATGTTTGTGCTTCAGAACTCATGATGAATCAACTGCCAGGGGCCAGCACACTGCAAAAGTGTGAATATGAAGGCATGATGAGGTGAAAATGTGATTAAAGTTCTAAACCTGCCCCAAAAGAAAGTTGCCATCACCACAGCTTGCAGACTACAATTCAGAAGATTAATATGAACCACGAATGAAAAGTCAACCAGAATTTTTAAACAGAATATTGATGTACATAACAAAACAAGAGTCAAAAATGAGAGGGAAAAGTAATAATCTTGGGTCTTACAATGTAAGCTGATAAAAACTAGCCAGTAATTCACCTAATTTATCACACAGATTTCATCAGCTTGGACAGAATTGTTATCGCAACATTTATATTTCTATGGACTGCCTGCTAGAGCAGCTGTGAAACAAAAATTTAGAAACACAGTTATGATAACTGAATTTCTCCTTAGCACTGTCCAGCCCACTGGAGTTGGTGATGCCTGTCCCACTGGTGCCAATGGGACATCCCCAGATCCACAAACACATGGGGCAGCATCTCCTGCATCTTCCCTCTCTACGCAGGTGGGGTCAGCCAGGGTGAAATGACTGAATGCTGTTGATAACACATGTATTGTGAACACGACAGGCAGCGCTGCTGCTAACATGCTGCTGTCATTGCTGCACTTGATTAAGAAAAAACAGGAACTTTCACAGTAATGCTGAAATATTTCCTGGAGCATGAGGCTTCGCTGGAAGCATCATATCCAAGTACAGCTCTGCCTCTGCAGCATTGGACTTCTGAACCCCACAGGATATCAGTCATAATCACTTTTGATTGAAGGTGAGACAAGACTAAAGAAGACAAAAGCTCACCAGATGCAAACTGTACCAGCCCTTATAATGAAGAAGGACATCTCAGAAAACTCTTCTCTACTAATTGGTTGAGTCCACTGTTGTTCCTGCTCATCTGCTGATAAAAGTCATAGGGCACTCCATGGACAAGAGCCAAGCACAGATGCTGGCCATCTCAGCTAAAGGCTGGGAATCACATTGAGGTAACTAGATGACAAAAAGCAAAATATTTAGATTTAGATCTGAGTTTATTTCCTCAGACTCTCATTATTAATATATATATATCATATATATATTATATAAATATATATATATATACAGACACATAAAATTTAGGTATGTGTCTCAAGCTAAGATTAATCACCCTATGTAAAAATTGGGTGAGTTTTTCTTCTAACTATGAAAGTGAATTGGTGACAGGATGTCTAATATTTTGGAAGACAAGATAGGGACAGAGGAATCCCATCCACAGCAGAGCAGTATCTCTACTGGACAAACCACCTGGAAGTACAAGCTTGGAAAAACTATGCTCTACTCAGTGCATCTGATTCTTTAGCTTGATCCAAATATCTAAAGGACTTGTAGGTATTTCAGGACACCAGAACAGTGAACAGACATTCCCCACATGTGTCCCTGAGACAGAAGCCACTGCCTGCGTGGTGGAGTACCTAGAGAATCAGATCCTGACCAAGATCGTTTCTGCATCTGGATGTGATGTGACACTAAAGGCAAGCCAGTCTTTAGATAAGTCACACAAAAGCTACCTATTTTTCACTGTATTATCATGCGGACATGTGGCAGATTTTTGACTGTCCCACACTGAAATAGGGGAGGAGGACTCTAGTATCTAGTATAGGGAGAAGGACTCTCGTATCTTGTGATGGGACAGAATTAATTTTCCTCATATTCGCTAGTATAGGGCTGTGCACTTTTGTTACCTGAACATCATTACTGCTATGTCAGACACTATCGCTTTCCCTCCCATCTATCATCAATTTTTAATCTGACTTTTTTGAGTGGCTGATGGGGATGCATCTGCATCTGCATTTGAATGGGGTAATTCCAGGGATATATTTCCCCAACACCACAAGGCTCATAATGCTGGTGTAATGGCTACACTTTTCTCTTCTGGCAGAATTGAGTGCTGTCTCATTATCTCAGCATTCTACTTCTTCAAAAGCAGCACTAACATCTAGAGATGTCCTAAAAGTTTTCAGGGAAAGTTTTCCAGCAAAATAAACCATCTCATCTCCAAAATTCCACTGTTTGAAACACAAAATTTCTGGAAAAGGTTGAAGAAAAGTACATAAGAAATTTATAAATCTCTAAACTTTTCCACAAAAGAAAGAAGTTATTTTCTGGTCAGCTTTTTTCACTCCTCATCATGTCAGGTTTTATGAAAAATGAAGTTATTTTTCAATAAAGAATAGATGCCTCAAGTCAATATCAAACAGTTCTCCAGCAATTTAAACAAGAAATGCTTATATAACTAGAGATCATCTTAAATATTTATATAGTACTCCACATCAAAGTGTTTGATATTAATGTCTCTAGGAATAGAGGGAGAAAGCAGAGTGATGGAAGACAGAAAACTGACAGAATAGGGCATGTTATGGCCTACTGAAGGACTTTTATTATGGTCTGTGTGACTTCTTCATGGCATAAGACTTCCAGAGGTTGAGACCAAACAGCAATAATGAAAACGAAGATAAGAACAGAATATATCTAAAACACACTTGTTAAAATTAAAGCAGCTTTCCTATGATTAACAGACACATGTAAAAATCTTGAGATTAGACCCTAATATGGTCCAGTTGATTTTCTGCAGTTAATGGACTTACATAGCTCCTAATAGCACAGAAGCAGTCCCACAATCACACAAGTGTGTGCCTGCGTGCATTTATAATGAAGATGATATTATGTACATAATATGACCAATAGTGTATGTGAAGAGTATTTTCAGCCCAAACACCATTTGCTGTTGGTCTGCAAGGTGGTTTCAGTCCTTGGACCATCCAGATTAAAAAAAAAAAAAAAAAAGGTGCAAGGGATCTTTCAAAGCAAGCAAATGTGGTATCTTTGGCTACAATCAAAAAGTATATTCTGTAGCAAAAATTTGAGATATTTGACCAGCTCTGGATAGTCCTACCTGAAAAACTGTGCCTGGGGCAAAAGAGTATCCTCCTTTCCAGCATTCTTTCTTCTTCTTTCTCCACAGAGAAATGGGTGACCCTGAAGAGCCAGTGGCAGACTGCATACATGTGCTTATCATATTGCTATGGTGTAAATATAATGAATGCATATTTACTGTTGAGTTCATGTGTTCGGTTATTAATTTTTATCTTACAGGTCTAGTTTTATTATTTTAACTATTAAAACTAAGTGGAGAACATTTTCATTCTAAATTCACCTATTAAATAACTTATAAGCATGGCAAAGGCTTGCCTTGGGTTTAATCACATTTGGTAGGCATCAGCACAAAGATTTACAGATGTAAACCCTAAGGTCTCTTGTTCAGTTGCAGAGTAAATCCACTAAAGTTTGAATGGCTGGTAAATATTTAATGAAACAATAAGCTTCTCAATTTTTTAATGCCATATTTCTTTTCATCTGTTGTGCCTCAAGAAGAATTTCATACATCAGAATGCATGAAGTAACTTAAAGCAATTTTCAAGTGTCACATTGATTTAAAATATTTCCTCTCACAAGATTCATTCTTCAAATTGTGTCATGATTAAGCAATAATTGGAAAATTCTCTTCACTTCTCTAATTCTGCCTTTTAATGCCAAGATATGTGATGATCTATATACAAAGGATTAAAATCCTTTTGTGAAATTAATCACTGATAAAGAATATGCATAATGAAAATTCTGACTTAGCAGAGGCTAAAATTATACTAAAGGAAAAACAGGATAGAAGGGCATCTTGAAGCCACTTCCCTTGATATACAATTTTAAGTCAATTGGCATTTCTGTTTTCCTTATTCTATAATTTCATATTGTTAAATGGTGATATAGTAAGTCCTCGCAGTAACAGAGAACGAACTAAAAGCCATAATAAGGACTTCAAGAGAAAAAAGTTTTGACCAAGACACACTTGCTAGTTAGCTCTTCTTGCACTTCTAGTTTTCTTTGCTCATAAATGCTCTTTTGCTTAGATAATTTTCTCTGTCAAGAAAAGAAGCAAAAACTAAGTAGGTCTGAGCATAGGCTAAAGCCCTTGTTTTATCTGGAACTAAACTTGTTTAAATTTTCAGTGGATATGGTTTCCCTCCTGGGTTTAAAGGTGCACTTCTTCAATGTATGGATGTTTTAACAACTGTTGAAGAAAATCATAATGATATATGTTAAAAACATCTATGCTTACAGTAAATTCCACAAAGTTTAGGGAAATTTGATGAACCCACTTTACTGCTCCCATCCCTCACTGCACTGAAAATCATATATAATGTCCAGCTTAATAAGGAATTCTAGCTCTAGGACACATGGTAAGGGAATATCCTTCCCCACTTCAAACACTATAAAGAATTTCTACACAGCAAACAAGCAAAAACCTAATATATGTCTAAAAATGAACCTTTTGGCCTCTCTTTATAAATAGCCAGTCTCAGTCATCTTGAGTTCAGAAATGCTTAGGCATTTACAGGAAAGGAGCTTAACTGAAGCCATCAAGAGTGATCTCCAACAAGACACAGTAGGGACATGGTTTCTGCATCCAGCCTAAACAGCCTGGAGCACAGGTGAAGCCCACTAATGTCTCCTTGCATCCATTCTTACATCCCTACACAAAATGATAATAAAAGCAAGATAGCACAAAATTCACAAGGCAGAAAAATGCATTTTTGTATGCTTTTAATGGCTTTCTGTAATTTCAACAGACAAAGCAATCCTGAGGCTAATATATCTAGTCAGAAGAACATTCTCTGTTTAGAGGATTCATTAGAATATGCAATATCAGTGGCATAACTGCAACAATACTTCTCTACCTTGCCAAAAAGATGGAGATTTTAAAGAGAAAAAAGGAGACATGGCCTAGGTATCAAAATAGTGCCATACTTGTATACCTATTATACTTTATGCCAAAGATCAAAGTGTAATAATTTCATTTTTGAACTAACCTTCTTCTTTTCTCCATGTCCCCTTGAACTACAATAAACCCAGCTCAGACATCATTCTGAGATTGACAGGAATATGGTTCTGGAAATATACACTAGGGGAAATAAAAAAGCTACTCAAAAGTATAAGTGCTATCATTGGAATAGTCCATCCAAAAAACTAATGTATCTACTGGCAGTGTCAGTCTTACCCCAGTGATTAAAAATGCAATCTTACACTTTCTCCCTGTTCTTCTCACTCAAGTGCCTAGATAGCTGAAATGAATTTAGTCCCAAGTGGTTTGTGAATCCTGTCAAACAGAAATGAATGTTGTATATCCTTTAACAGTGTGCTTTTTCTCTTTACAGTGATGTGCAGCTGACTTCATCTAAGTGTTTTTGTTTTCTTTTGGTTTTTTGTTTGTTTGCATGAGATATAACTAACCTTTAGAAAAAATATGTTAGATTCCATACCCAGTTTGTCTCACACATTGTATTTGCATCCTGGTGTGTGACCAGTCAGGCTAACCTACTGGTGTGGTCACTATTTCGCAGAAATCTCCACATCTCAGTTTTCAAGAGGATTTGTCCGCTCTTCATTAGCGAAGGTCAAATAGGACTACCGCTTGGAAGATTTGAACCTCATTAGCATTATCTTCATTGCCATTATTTCGCAAGCTAACAAAACAAAAAGGAAATATTCCCTGGCTAGTTTCAAACATTCCTACCTTTCTCATTAGTATTGGCATAACCCTTTTCTCTAGGGCAGCTCAGAGCTCAGTTCTTGAAGGAAAGGCTGACAGCAGCAAAATTATGGTACCAAGAGGGACAGACAGAAACACTCTCTTGATTTATAATCAGATTCTCTTGTTGTAACAAGCACTTCCTCATTGCTGGGCTACTTAGATCAGCTCATGTAATTTGTCACCTACTAGAAACTACTTCTCATTCTAGCTGACAAAGAAGGGCATTTCCTCCCTATACTTAGTGAAGAATTTTAACCACCAAATGCTGTGTACAGTCTTTGGAGTAGTATTTTAATTAAGTTATTGATAAAAAAGTAATATGATTCTGAACATCACTGATCTCTGCAAGAATGATCTGTTTCGCCTGTCTGAGTGACAGGAGGGGAAGAAGACTGGTTTCAGGATGAGATGTGATATAGGATCTAAGATGGTCTGGATTCTCAGTGTGTTTCCCATATAAACCTTCATGATCTTTGCAATTCACTGGTTTCTAAATGTGTCCACAAAATACAGCTGAGGTACGGCCAGCTTTGGCGTAGAAAGACCTAGAAGCAAGGCATTTCACCTGAGGATGATTTTCTACAGAAGTGGAGATGGACATATCCTCTTGGCCTTCAGTGGTTCTTCTATGGAGCATCAGATGAGTTAGGTACAGTTTCCCTTATATTCTCATAAGTGGAACCTGGCTGTTGAGAGCAAGCTGACATATATATAGGTACAAGTGCATAATACCTAACTGTGATGTCCAGGGAGTGTTCAGATAATGGAGGTATCAGATATTTAGCTACAATTAATTGAAGTCAAACAGGGTTTTTTAGGTAAAGTCAGACTCAGGAGCAGGACTTATCTCACTGCATTAATCAGTGAAATAGTCACCTCCAGAAGGTGATTCATCTGACTTAATTTAGGATAAGATGTTACAGCATAAGATAGATCACTGTCTTTAGGTATTTATTTCATTGACTGTGAAAAGAGCTTAATGACTTTCCTCCACATTTTCCCTGACAGAACACAGAAATCTCCACCTTTGACGCCAGCAAAGGTTTTCATATCACCCGACTTCAGATGACTAAGGATCTGATTTCCTCAGGTCTTTCCATCGAGAGAGAAGGAAATTCAGAACTCCAATTTTAAATGACAGGTTTGCACACTTACCTTGTTCCTTCTTTCTGATGCTTATTTCTAAGCATAAATTGAAGTAATCTCAGAGTCTTGTTTTGTGTGTCTTATAGCACAGTATCTGTATTTAATATGGCTTTTCTCTCAGGAAAAAATCCTCAGTGTAGCAAGACTCCAATTCTACACTGATATCTCAGAAACCCAAGTGTCTAAACCCACTGCTCTTCTGCTAAGCCCTCAGAACATTTTAATCTCACCGATGAGAAAACTACAGGAGTGCTTACAGAAACCATCTACACATAACAAGACTGTGACACTTGCTTTTAGAGCAAGTGTCTACTTTATGTCCTGTTTCACTAAGCAAGATAGCTGAGGATAAAATCATACCCCACTGGCTAATCCCCTGATGCCAATGACCTAGAAAGTTTGTGAGCACAGTGGAGATTTCACAGAACTGGGGACAAGGGGACTCTACTCAGTAATCACCATCAACCTGAGGGATAACAGCTCTGTGATAACCTCCTTCTCCTAATGCACAGACCAGCTGAGGCATCAGGAGCCTTTCAACTCCATGGCAAACCTTTCAGCTTCACAGAGCACACATGGCTGAAGGGTTTTGGCTTGTTTTTGTGTAATTCTCCTGCTGTCACATATAAATAAATGGGTAAATGTTATAAATAAAGGTCAACTGGAATGCAAAGCTGTCTAGCCAGAGTTTTATAAAAACATTCTCCAATTTACCCTTCAGGTTTGGTTTGTTTTTGTTTGTTTTTTTTTTTTTTTCTATGAGGAGGTTTGACTGATTAAGTGGCTTCTGAGTAGGTTCAGCCATGATGTAGGGGAGATGATTCTGTCCTTCTACCTTTATCATCATTTGGAAGAATCCAAGTTACCAAAGTCAGAAGAGACTAAGGGTATCTTTACTACTTTATATATAATCTTTACATTTCATAAAATAATAGGTGGCCTGTCAGGAATGCAAGGAGCCTACAGCTGATGTGAATGACACAGTTAACACATTACTTTCATGATCATCAAATAGAGGCTGAATCTGAAAAACAAACCATGAAAAGTCAAAGGAGGGCATGACAAAAATCAGTGAAGCCAGAAGTTCACACTTATATCTGCTTTTCGGTTTATTTCTTGTTCTTTCTATCTTGACTGACTTAAGGTCACCTAACTGACCGGTAATTTCACTATAGGGCTGATTAAAATAATTTTGATTTGACCCTTATCCCAACCTCTTCAAGAAACACTCAGAAATGGCAGTCTTTCCTTGCAGCTACAAATATCGTATTAATCCACCCAGGAGAAATGGTTTATCCAACACTGACAGTCTGTCATGTCTTTATCTGACCCCATCAACTGCTGTTGGAGGGGATTGCCAAAGGAATCTGTCAGTGCCTCTCTGATTGATTACAGTATTGATTTTTTAATTCTTCTTCTATTAAAAAAAAAAAAAAAGCCCCAAACCAAATGATCCATCTCACCAACTACAAAACAATTTCAGAAGTTAGTAAAGAAAAGGCTGTGATCCCTTGATACAAGTAATCAGGGATCTTAAAAAAAAAAAATCTTGGATGTGAAGAACCAACAACAGTTTATTTCCTATTCCAGAAGTAATACTGATTTTTTTTTCACAGTATACTTTATTCATATTAGAGAAGTTCACAGTATCACAGTATGTTTGGGATTGGAAGGGACCTCAAAAGATCATCTAGTCCAATCCCCCTGCTGGAGCAGGAACACCTAGGTGAGGTCGCACAGGAATCATTTTCCTCTATCAAAAGTTCTGCAACTCTTATGTGAATCCTATTTGTATATCATGTAATTAGAACCATGGAAGATGTTGTAGCAAGGCCATTAGTGTAAGTGTAAAAGGTGCCCGCATAGACTCCCTGGGCCACCTGTTCTCATTTGAGCAGAAAAGATGCAAATGGCGATCCATCATTTAGGATTTCCATTTGAAAGCGGTTCCAATTTGATTGTTTCTACTTAAGAACTATACTGCTTTGTACAGCTCCACTGACACTGGTAGCAAGTGGTACTTTTCACTGTTATGGTAGGATTTAAAAACAACAGTTCAGAATATCTTACTACCTAAACAAAACACCTGCAGGTTCAGCACAATGCATGAAGGACAAAAGCTTCTTAATTCAGAATGCCTAAGCTGAAATGGAACAAAAGACTTGCATGATTACACCTGAAAATAAATTTCTAAATCTGTTTTTGTCAAAAATTACTTAAATACTAAGAAGGATACAAAGAAAAAAAGATGTCGATGTGTAAGACCTGATTAAAATTTGGTAAACATTAATATGTCCCTCCGGGTATTCTGAGATTTTGCACAAGTCACACACTTTACAGGTTCCTATTTAAGCATATTCTACCTTTCACATTAATTGTGAGAATGAAAAGTGATTATTTTAAATGTTGTGTATAGGTAACTTTGTACGACTTTCTGGTAAATGAAAAGAAATGCTGCATTCAAATTCGAAGGCATCAGAATAGGGAATTTCATAGTAGTGTGGAAACATACATGTTAATTAAGAATAAAAAGATTTTTTATATTCCTGATCTAGACCTAAAACAGAGGACAAAATAAAAATACAAATATTTGTGGATGATTTTGTAATCTGTATTTCTAGTCCTAGAAAAAAAATATCCAAGACAACCACAAGGTCTCCCCTTCGCCGGACAACCTAAAAAAAGCTGAATGCACATAACACCAATTTAAGAAACAAGAGATTTTGTAGGTATGCAAAAAGTAATGTCTGAAACTTGTACCCTTTGATATAATGCACTTCTATCACTTTCAAGGAACTGAAAGATTTTAAAATGGAGAGTTTAAAAGTGTTTATTCTTTGATGATGCAACTTAAATTCATTTTGCAACAGAATTTCAATTAAAAAAGAAAGCTTTGTGTCCAAACCATGGAATATTACAATATAAGCTTTCTTCTCCAAAATATGAACATTAATCAAAACATAATTTTTTAAAAAGGCAGATGATCGTCTGTCTTTATTGGTATTAATTATGCTTTCTCATTAAACTGGCAGTTGTGTCAAATGTGGCAGATTAAACCCATTAACAAAATGGATGTTTCTAGTTTTCAGTGGAGAACTAATACTAATTTTACCTGTGAAGTCTTAAAAGCTTGTGATAAACAATCCATGTCATTCAGAAAAATAAAAAGCAACATCTCCAAAATACTTCTTTTGTTGACACATATGCTAGCGCTTTTTATTACCATGTTTTCCCAGAAGATGACACGCGAAACTCTACAAAGTATAGGAACACCACAGGAGTCACACACAGCAGTTGCAAAAATGAGACCCACAAACACAAAAATGCCGCTGCCATTTTGAATTATACTGAAATATAACACATTAGTTACATAACTAGACTCAACAAATCTAAGATGATGCAGGACACTGTCATGACAGCTGATATTTCTCTTGCTGGACCCAGTTCAAACAGCAGATCTGGTTTGAGGATTTGGGGGTGATCTGTGAAGCCACTTGTTTATCATTTTTTTTTCATATAAATGGCTTCTTGAAACCAGCACATGAGGTTGCCACAAAGTCACTGGTAAAGTGCTGACAGCGTAGTATTAGCCTCCAAGTTAATTAACATATAGGTAACTGGGTCACACATAACTTAATTCTGAAATAGATTTAAATAGATCCATAAAGGATACTAGCCAGGATTTGGAGGCGAAAATGAAGCTATATCTGTTTCTTCTGTTGAGCTTCCAGACATCATTTGTCTCTAATTCATACTTATAAGACCACATTTGTAAGGGAGAGAGCTAAAAATAGGCTATTTAGTTAAAAATACAAACTGAGCTTTTATTTCTTTGCTTTTTAAATTCCTCTTGTGGATAGCAAGCTGAGTGTGAGCCAGCAGTGCCCTGGCAGCAAAGAGGGCAAACAGCCTCCTGGGCTGTGTCAGCAGGAGCAGAGCCAGTTTGTTGAGGAAAGGGATTATCTCCATCTGCTCAACACTCCTTAGACCACCACCAGAGCACTGTACCCAGTTTGGTCACCCAGTACAAGGCAACACATTGACAGACTCGATCAGGTTCAGCACAGGGTTGCCGTGATAGATGGGAGATGGGCTTGTTTAGGTTGGAGGTGGCTTAGGGTGGACCAAACAACCCCAGCAACCACAGGGAGGTTGTAGGAGACAGACCAGCATCTTCACAGTGGGACATGGTGGGAGGAGAAGAGACAATGCACATAAATCAAAACGAGAGGTTCAAACTGGATAATATTTTTCTCCTGAGGATAGTTAAGCCTTGGAAGAAATGACCTACAGACACTGTCCAGTCTCTGTCCATCCTTGGGGAAATTCAAGACTTGACTGGATAATACTTTGAACCACCTGGGTCTGACATCAATTGGAGTCCTCCTGAGGTCTTGCCCAAACTGAACTACTCCATGATCCTACCATCCTCTTGATCAAGAAGTGCAGCAATGATTTTCAGGACTCAGCCCAGAACAGTCACTCCAGTAGGTGCTGCACTTCTGAGGTTATATTCTGTCACCGGTCAGACCACACATGTCTACCTCAAAACAGACACAACCACTGCCTTCCTCGCGTACCCCCACAGATGAGCATATTGCTCACACATTCCCGTAGTGCCATGATGTGCACTGGAGCCACAGTCCCAGCCCACAGCCCGAGCTGGTGGGGCTGTGCCATCAGTGGAAAGTCTCATGCAGGATGTCAGCTCTGGGTTGAAGAGGGAAACCCTATGGTTTCAAATCCATGTGCTTCAAAGGGTCCTGTTGACTTAGCGTCAGTTTTCACTGGTAGGTTTTCTGGCAATGGAGTGCAAAACATTAAGAATGAACAAGCCTAACCCTAAATATGCCTTGCTTTACCTGTGATAACCATTTAAATAGTCAGTAATCCACTGCATCATTGTGATTATCTTAATAGCAGCATAATAAAAATGCTTGCAAGACCTTGGATGGAAGTGAAAGGACCTGGAAGTTATAAAGTTACTCAAAAGCTCATACACCCTAAGATCTGCACTCTGGTACTATTATTAATTATATAATTTTACGTCTATAGAAACAAGTTACTAAAAACATTACTATATAAAAACAAATAAAAATGCATGAAACAAAATTAGGAGTAACTTACATGTAAAAAAAGTATATACATATTACGCAGTATTAATCATAAGGGGTTTGTGTTTCTACAGAGGTGCTATTTTATATATCTTAAAATCTACCAAAACAATGTCACATTGAGAACCAAGTGGGCTGTATTCTGACACTACCAATATTCTTGGCTTCAGTATGATTTATTCCAAATACTGTCTTTCACTTGCATGAATTACCAAAGAAGACTGGAGCTTCACTTCTTCTGGTTTTTTAGAAAAAAATAATCCCTCCATATTCTGACCATGTAAATCTTTGCATAAATATAGCTATTCAAATCACAAAGACATAGCAAGTAAAACGTATCTATGAAAGAGATACCACCTCTGTAGTAAAAGTGTGACAGACAATTAATATCTGTTTGAGGTACAACAGATGATACTTTCACTTCAACAACATTCATAAAACCATTTATAATTGTGTCAATTGCTCAGTTTCAAGAATAGTAAGAATCCTTTGTCTACCAAGGTTTTAAATAAAGCAAAATGGTACCATGCTTATGGAGTCTAAAAGTGAACAGAAAGTTCAGGAGGAAAATAACAAGCACTACAGGAGCAAGGTTTTCTTGACTTTTTGTATCTACATAACACAGTCACCTGAATAAGGCTCTTTCGCTACTTTTAAAAAATATATTTTATTTTTTTATCCTGTGATTCACACATCACATTTATGAATATAAATTCATATATGAGGATTTTTCCCGTCTTGTTTTCTTCTTCTGCTTTCCCACGTCAGAAAGAATCTCAGAGTCACAGCTGGAAATAATATGCTGCAGATTCGTCTCCAAAAAGGTAAGTGGTATAATGTAGGCATCTTTGGCTGAATTGCTGTAACTCATCAAAGCAGAGTTGGCAAAAAAAAGACATTCCTCAGCTGTTTTATGCACAGACAGACCCTACCACGCTGGCTCTGCCCCACACTGCCTGAAGAATACCCTTCTGTGTAGTGATGTCTAGATAGATATATTGACAATCAGGAAAAAATGGCTTTACGTGATAATATTATCAGCTTGAAAGAAACATCTACTCGGAAAAAAAAAAAACACAAAACGTAAACTTGACAGCTTTACACTATTTGACACCAAAAGCAATTAAATCTGATTCAATTTCTAAAGTGTATCATTTGTATTTGTCTTAACAAGTTAAAATAAAAATCTTTCCTTACTGTCTAGAAAAAGCTGTCAAGTTTTTTAAGTAAAATATTTTTTTTAAAATAGAGATAAATGCATTCTACAATCTGTGAGATTTTTTCTTGAAGCACATGGAATTCTATAATTCACTATAACTATTATGACTCTCTGAATGTGCTAACGTTGTTCTGACAGCTCTTGAATAGGAACATGACCTACTGTTGGAAAGCATCAAAAGATGCCCCAAACTTTGCTAATTATGAAATACTATGTTTGTGGAATTTATGATTTAATTTTAGTTTTTCATCCTATTCAACAGATACTAGAAGGACTAAACAGAATTTAGAGGTTAAAACAAACTTTTCTAGGAATTTCTAAAGACTGCGACTTTTAAAACAAGATATGAGCCAGCTCCTGCTCTTACTTCTACCAACCATATGTGCGAACGTTCTCATTTGGAAATTATCAATTACTGCATAAACTAAACAAGATGTTAAAGGGAAAGATCTTCCACTTTGACTGAACATCTCACTGTATTCACAACTCATCCACAGCTCTCATCTGTTTGAATCACATTGCTATGACTCCTATTTGCAACCTGTGTCATGGCAGAAATTTGTGGGGTTTTGCGTAACTAATTAAAAAAAACCCTTAAATGTTTAACGTAAAAGATGATTACAAGTAAGGACTTCTGGGCTTTTTTGTTTTTCTTTCTTGACACCATAGCTCAAGTTTTTCTCTAGTCTTTTATCATATAAGCTTACCCAGAGGAAAAAAAATATCAAACCTGGTGCCCAATTTATCCGTTCTATGTCTTCCTCCAAAGATACCAGTCTCTTTTTACTGCACCACATCCAGAAAAAGGTAACCTAATTTAAATTATGGATCTGTCCCCTTGTTTTCCAGTGATGCAATCCAGTAATCTTTGCAATCTACACCCTGGAGCTAGTCAAAGGGTAAACTAAAGCTTGGACCAAATGAAAAGTATCTAGACATCACAAACATTGCAGATAGGTGTTGGACTCATCTCACCTTATTTGTGGTTGATGGAAAGAACATGTACTTCTAAGGAACTATCCATTGAATCTGCAAGTAGACATCTAAAGAGGATAGACTAATTGCATCCCAGAAGTGTGTGGGTTGTTCTCCAGAACCCAAAGATGCTAGAGGTTGTAGAGCTCTGTGTTTGGTCAGATGAATCTTCCCTATCTGTCTCTAAGAAGTACCTTGCTACTTCATGAACAGGCCCCAGTTTCCAAATGCTGAAAGAGATGTGCTAAGTGAACTTTCCAAAAAAAGCCAGTGGGCTTTGGAAAAAATTATCAGATCTTAGCAAAACAGTTAACTGAATGTTTCTTTTCTAGGTGCTGTGGAAATGCCTACAAGGAATTACAACTCCATATTCTACTGGAATCATCTTTCTCTCACAATTGCTAAGTAGTGTTAAATAATACCAAAGTAAAGGAAGGGGAGACAGTCCGTTAGATTAATCATATCTGTAACGGTCTTTAAGATTATACTAAATGCTATAGTTTCTTTCCCTGAATTGGGCCTGAATGAAAATAAGAGGTGAGTCATACTCAGGGATTCCAAGGTCACACAAGCAAATCCTCCTGCCGCTTTGTGCCTATTATGTTAATTCAGCAATGTTTGTTTTGTTTTTTCCTGTCATCAGCAGTGTGAATGTGGTCCATTCAAAACTGTTACTATAGGAACCCTATGGTAACATTTAAAAATTTATTTTATTTTGGATAAAAATATCAGAAAATTCACAGAGAAGTTGTTTAGGTAGAACAATAAGGCATCTGATATTTAATCTGCAAGCACTTAATAAGAAAGCATGTACCCAGTGGGCAGTGGGAGGTTTTCAGGGAGAGCTCAGGTTCTGCCAACAAAATGTGGGAATGAGAAAGATGTTTTGTAGGTGCTGAGCTGACCATCTGGGAAAAACACTGAAGGCTACTGGGTGGGCTGGCAGGCAGCCAGGTGAGAGCCATGGGTCAGTGAGGGACCCACCTGCCCCCAGGCTCTGCCCTGAGCCCCTGCTGCTGCTGCCTGCAGTTTGCCCCCGGCCTCTGCCAAGCAGGCAGCAGGCGAGCTCCCTCTCCAAGGTAAGTAAATTTTCAATTTGCATAATCTTCTTTGCCGCCTTGGCGAATTAGACACACCTAATACAAGTAAGCAAAGGCTGTCTCGGACTTAGCGTCATTACCTAATGACCAGCTAAAGACTCCCCCGACTTCACCCTTTTGCCTGCTCTGCCACATGGCCAGAGCCCCCCTGGCAGTGAACTGACTCATCAAAGACACCAAAGTTAAAAACAGGGTGATGATGCTCTGGCACTCCTGGTTAGGTGAAACGCCATCAGTTTAAAAAGTAGGCCATGCATAACTTGCCTTCCCTAAATTCATTTAAAATCAGTGGGTAAAAGACAAATGTGACTGGTAAGATGTAGAATGAGCATAACTCATCATGAAAGGAGCATCACCCAAGAGACCGGTTACCATAGCTCATGTGCAGAAGAGGCTTTTGAAGGCTGTTTATGCTGCTTTGTCTTAGTGCGGATGGGACCTAGCGTCAGCTATGGGAACAGACAAGAAAGATGCTAACAGTAAATATTATTGAAGCACAGATGCTGTTTGCACTGTAGTTCTGCAATTAGAACTGGCATAATGCAATTCTGCTGTTGTTTTGCACATATATATGTTATAAATATATATCTACTTATACACAATAACAGCAGAACCTCATATTTGGCTAGATTATATATATATATATATATTTTTTTTTTTTTTTTTTTCATGTCACAGATGTGAATAGTTAAAAAAAAATACGGCATGTATTAGGCCAAGAGAGACAGTCCCCAGTCTGGACATCAGTTCTTTCCTAGTGAGGGACCAGGATGCTCCAGCATTCCAAAATTATGCTTACAGGGTGAGTCACTATCTTTGCATTTCAAATTAATTTAAATGCAGATCCTACTTATTTGTTATACTCAGTACTTTGGCTTCTGTGTTTTCCCCACACCTGTTGATGACAGTACTAATCCATCTAAGAGGAGAAAAAAAAAGCCACAGAAAAATGTCTCTACTCAGATTTGTTTGAGATGTCATTAGTCATCAGAGGAAAGTGCAAAATCTCCCAGAGTGATGGTACAATTTTGATTAGTCCTTAAACAATCAGACGAAATCCTAAGAAACTTCAAGTGCTATAAACAGTATTAGGATGCAGACACTGCAGAATAACTTCAGGTGTTCCAGTAAACTGGGATCTGAAGAATCCACTTATATTTCCTACACTCTTGTTTTACTCCACCTTGCATTTTTTTAATGCTGAATATAATACTGAATTGCCATATGTTCCAAGTAACGTACTGTAGCCCATGCCACTGTTTTGCGTAGTTGTGTTCAGGAAATCTATCTATACTTGAGAAAGTACTTGGCTGAGTCCTGTCATGGTGGGTTTATGTGGAATAAAAGAGAAAGTAAGTAACCCATCCCACCTGCCCTTGGCACTCTAGAGAATGATTCAAGTTATGGTCCCACAGTTATTAAGCCTAGACTGAGCATTAGCAACCACAAGCTTTGGTCAGGTATGAGCACATATTTTTACAGCTATGTATTTCTGTTGAATTAGCCAGAGTGCATGATCTGATATTTATGCTGGCTGATAATATGGCTGCTCAACATGCCAGACTGAGTTACCTGCTAACTTCAACTCACTCGGTTGCTGCATTGCTCGCGTAATTGAGAAGCTGTACACGTACACTGAGACTGATGAACATCACAGACATCACAAGCTCGTGGGCACCCAGAGGTGAGGAGGCCCCTTGTGAACACAGACCGGTGCCTTCACACAGCTCCAGGGCTATGTCCTTAGTCAGCCCCATCTGTGACAGCTCTCCCTGGAAGATCAGCATGAGGGGGAGCTGTTTGCATCTGCACTGCTGTCCAGAACACACATCTTTCACGCCAGCTCCAGGCCTCAGCACTCAGCCACACAATTCTGTTCTTGGCAAGGCCTGTGAAGGTCGCTGTTTCCCAGCAGAATCAGGTGATGAAAAGGTGTGTGAACAGGCTTTGCTGGGAGAAGCATTGCCTCTTTTTCCGAGAAGGCATGCAGTGACAAATGTTAGAAGCTGAGAAGAAAGAGCAAAAGAGCCAGATGTACTGCTAGGCTTTTGTTCCTCTGCTCATGAAACAACACAATCAAGGCTGAAAAGCACGTGGCTCTGACTTCGTGCAACACCTGCAGCCATGAGAAAACCAATGCCTGCGCAGTGTCATTCTGGAAATACAAGAAGACCACCAGTGAAGTGAGAATGCTGAGGTGAAAAGGCAGTGTTCATGGAGGCCTTTGCTGAGCACATCTGGCAAAGCAGCAGAGCGTCCTCGATTTAGGACTGAGAAGAAGACAGCCTTCTTCATCTGGAAGATGACAGCTCCTGACTTGTACTACTTCACTTTTGCCAGCAGAGATGTTTGGGGTAGAAATGATGGAATTTACATCAAGAATTATAAGGCAATATTTACCTCTTGTGAAGTTCTTGGTCTATGCCACCTGCACCCACATGCATCAAGAAGTTACATACACCAATCACCCAGGGATTTCCTCTAGTTGCTAGGGTCATCATCATATTCTTATTTCCAATCCTTATTTTACAAGGAGTGGTTCTCTGTTGCACTGATGGCCACTGTGATTACCAATAATGCTTTACTGTTATTGTTAACTGCCTGATAATCCCACCTCTACTAATCTTGCCTTTTAGGTCAGTACACTGCTGCTGATGAACGCTCTTGAAGGTGGATGGTCTGCCTCTAGCCCTTGATGGAACTCCTCTTGATGTACTTGCAAATGCAATTATTTGCCAGGAATCTGAACTGTTGCCAGAATCTCTTCAAGTGTTATTTTTATGACATCTGTACAATGGTGTTGAAATAGATTTTTAGGCAGCTGAAGGGATGCAGAGGGAACACAGTCAAATTAAGCCTAATCATGGCTCCCACACCAGGATCCTATTTCCTTGCCATAGCCTAAGCAATATTTGTGTGATCAAAGAGTTGAATGAAAGATGGTAGCAGAAAGCCAACACAGCTACCATTGTCTGCTAAGGATTATTCATCTGCCTCTGAGAACAGGCAATACCAAATTATAAGGAATACTCTGGCAGACCAGAGTAAATGCTTGAGTGCTGCTTGCTATTTTACCGAGAAATAGACTCCTGAGCTCTGACTGCCTTCCTCAGGGCTCATCTCTGACCATACAGGTCCACACATGTTCATCCCACCAACCCTGCCGGCCCTTGGCCGTTCTCACCAGCAGCTCTACTTAATCATTAGACAAGCTGGTTCCCCCCTCTCAAAATGGAAATAGAAACTTTTGACAAATAGTGTGTATTTGGCTCAGGCAAACCAGTGTTTTCATATATGGAGAAGATATTATCATATAGTCTAAGTAAATCTATAGGTTTTTAACAATGAAGAGTAAGGGAAGAAATACAGGGAAATAATGGATGACTGGATGACAAGTAACATAGAATCACAGAATCATTTCAGTTGGAAAAGACCGTCAGGATCATCGAGTCCAACCATAACCTAACCTAACTCTAGCACTAAACATAAAGACAATGTGCTAGAATTAAGGAGAAATAATTTTTTTATTCACCTCTGCAGCGGTCTAATGACTGTTTAAAAGAACAGAAGAAAGTTGGGATACCTTACAGAGACTATGAATTATTATAAACATGAAAAGTATTCCATAGCAAGAATGTGTTTCAGAGAGATTCTTCAGAGAAATTGTAAATTATAGTCCTTAGTCCAGAATTTTAGAGGTTGTCTAAGTTGTGTGCTTAGCAGTAGCCACTTTCTATCTACTGGCTTAGGAACAGACTGGATTTTTACAGAGTTGGGGCTGAAGGCCATAGTTCTGCAAATGTTTATGCATGAGTAGAGAGTAAGGACTGAGTCCTAAAAATCACAGTATGCTGTGGGTGAGGAAAAAAATGCAGAGGAAAAGCAGAGGAGGGTGGTATTTTTCAACCATAAATAATACACTATCCTTCAAGACAACTCTTTCATAGAAGTTATCTGTTGAAAAGAAACTTCTATTTTCACAAGTGAATAGCATTTTAGAAATATTAAAATATGGAAGAGAAAAATCTGCAGCAATTCAACAACTCTACAATGTTATTGAAAGAATATTTTTAATTTAAAATTTAAAAGCCTGCTCTGCTCCTGTCCTGAAAAGCACTCTCCTTGCTTTCATGAGCACAAGCAAATCAACACCCTGTTAGCACAAGGTAGTTCTTGTTTGAATTGTGTACCCTGGAGATGCATAATGAGTGCAAAGGAACTGTTCCTAGGGGGGGCTCAGATTCTGAGAAAGGAGAAAAATTAAAGTGCCCTGCATATGCCATCTGGATTCTATGAAGGGGGTGAGATAAATTAAAAATAAAACAATTTTTTGAATTTCAACTTAATACTTCAAAGTTGAGCCATAAAACTTTCACTCAGGATTTTGTTATAGCTGAAATTGCCATCTGTGAGGCACAATTTTCATGGATAGAAGGCTACCAGCACTCAGAAAAGATTCCATTACTTCCAAAGAGGTGCATTCAGAACAGCGTGTGTAGGTCCAAAGCAACATTTGTGACTCCTAAGAATTAGACATAGAAAAGTATATAATTTTAAAGTCCAGTAAATGAACCAGTAGCAAGAATAAATTTCAGACCAAGGTGAGGTGAAACAGAAATTGCCAAATTGTTTTGGCAAAAACCCTTTTTAACCTTTACTTGATTTATATTTATGACACATCCAGAGGGAGAAAAAATCTGAAATAAGAATTCAGAACTTCATTTAGAAAATGCTAGAGTATAGAAGCAAAATTTATCAAAAATAGAATATAATTTTCTTTTTTTGATTTTTTTTTTAATTTTGTGTTCACTGATAAAACTAATATTATGAAGGTAATCCATTGGAAAAGAAATAGTGCATTTCTGATAAATGTATTTAATATTCTAAAATCTTTAAATTTTATTTGAAACAGCCAAAAATCCATGCAGTTATTACTGGAATTTGCCAGAGCTTTCAACCTTGAGTAAGATCCTGGCCTTTTTGGTGTCCACAGCAAAACGCTGATTGACTTTAAGATTTTAACCCTACAGGGATAGGCACCTGCACATTTGAGCTAAAAATAGTAATTTATATGTGATAATTAGGCTGGTAAGTGGAGAAAACAATTCAATTAAAGGAAGTGAATGTTAGAGCTGGTCAAGGGGAGGTGAAATTAGTTTTTAATAAATTAACTTGCTAAATAATGGCAGAAAACCTGCCCTTTTTTACCTGATTGGTGATTTCTACAGTAGAGTTATTGACTTGAAGAGTCAGGCATTAAAATCTTTACACAGCAGGGATCCAGCAGGCACACAAGATGCAGGCAACTGACCCAAAAAATATCAGGATTGGAAAAAAGCAGCCACAAGTTTCCATATCTGATGTATAACAGGATAGGCAGGCAACTATGTCCCATCATGGGACAGCGCACCAGGCTGCTGGCAGAACTATTCCACATGCTGTGGTTCAGTTCAGCCCCGGCAGCCCTGTTAAGGATGCCTGGGAACTGCAAGCAAAGCAGGAGCCACTCATCAGTCAGTCCTGATCGACTTTAGGAGAAAGTGTGTTTGTGCTGTTGCTCTGCTCTGCTGGCCTTTTTGTCTGAAAAAGTTACCTTTGGAGTTACTGGACAGTTTTTGATAGAGAGTCTAACCGATAATAGAGTTCTAGTGGATTTGCTTGCTTAGTTAAATAAGTCTGCGAAACCTTCCCTTAAAAGCAGAAGAAAAGGCCAGTCAACAAATGCAAAACTGCCTTTCTGCCTGTACTTGTTCAAAGCTCTCTCTTCTGATTCACTGCTCTTTTCCTTACTTTATACTGCAAACTATACTTCAAACGAACAGGTACATGTTCACCGCCAGTCCACCCCCTAATTCCTTTGGTTGCAATCAGTCTGTGCCACTTAAGACACTAAGTCCAAGATGTCTGGATATTAATTTCAGAGCAGCCAGCATACAATATGTACTTTCCAAGGACACTGTCTATGGCAGACAGTATTTAGAATTACTCTCCCCTATCTTCTCTTAAACAGCCCTATTCCTGTCATGGGGACACCTCCTGCTCAAACAGTTCAGCCCTGTCTATGGCTCATTACATCAGTGGCTTCTTATTTCCTCTTTTGCCTTGCTGCAGTATTCTCATCTTTGGCCACACTTTCTCCATGTTTCACATTTGCTCTGATGAGATAATATTTTAATGTGTGTCCTCAATAGTTACTCAGTTTGTTTCTAAAGGAAGTTCAGTGAGAAAAAGTCCCTGTGGACAGATTCTTAGCATGAATATACATTCATACTTATTCCACTTTGGGATTGGCAAGTGCCTTCTCAAATACTCAACAGCTGCCTGAAAAGTCCATGGCTAAAAGTTCGAGGTGATGGCTCTGTATCTCTTAATAGATTGACACACAGATGGCACAGTTTGGACTCTGCTGAAGGCTAGAGTACAAAAAACTGATTAGTATGCTACAGCATTGGGTTTCTCAATATTCCTTTTATTATTTATTAAAAGGTACAGGCTTTCACTATTCTCTGTTGCTGAGCTTGTGATTTACAAATCTGATTTCCTTGCTGTAAAACTCTGCACATTTTTATTGCTCACTTGTATGCAGAAGAGCCAGGGAAGCTGTTGATGTCTCCAGGGTTTTTGCAGCCCTCAACACAATGGAAAATATCTACTTCACCCAGCTTATGGTCACACAATAAACAGTCTCTAAACATTTTGCTTTGCCTAACATTTTGCTGCCATAGGCAACTACTTAATCTGCCTACACAGTGGAGCTAGCCCTGAGGGGATGCAATATGTGTTGGAAAGGATAGATTTATACTAAAACAGTTTTCAAGACTAGTAGAAAAAATAGCTGTTCATTTGAGATTTCCTGCTATATTCTCAGCTGTTCCAATAACAGAAGTGTTAAAGATTTCTACAATCAAGGTTCCACATGGATTCCTTCTATAAGCAGATTTGTTTCCACCTCACAATCAGTACTATATTTCTGCTTTAGGTTCTGCCCTTTTATCGTATAAGCATCTTCTGTGTAAGCCAGACTTGAAAGGTACCCTTGTGAACCATGAGGAGACCAAAGTGAAAACCCATGACAGCCAGTTGGAAATGAATTCAACTCTCATGGTTTGACATTCCTTTTTGTTTACATTTGCATTAAGTAGCACAGCAGAAGGAGGCACTATGCCCAGGGTAGAGGGGGAACCCCTCTCCTTTGGGAGGCAAAGTAGACACCGAGTCTCCATTTAAACCTCATTATGACATCAATTCATGTGAAAAAAGAAAAATCACAGGTTTGTGGTTTATGCCTGTAATAAGCCCTTCAGAAACAAGCTGCTCTGGCAACGTAATTTAATCCTTACTACTTCCAGGGTTTTTTTCTAATTATATATTCCTCTGCTGTAAGAGAACCAGGATTTGTTATGAATCAGGTCAGCCTGTAGCTGTTTTACTTGACTGAAGAACTCACACTTCTTCTTAGAGTCTGTTATGACTCTGCTAATTTAAGACTATTACCTGAAACAGACATATTTTATTTGGCTTTTTCTATGTTGACGGAGTGTGAAAGCTTGCAAAATGATCTCCAAGTGCCTCTACAGAATAAGACTCGTAAGGCTCATTGTGATAAGTGAGACCAAAGTAACCATAAAACTTCTCAGTCTGTCTGTGCTCCACATGAGATGCTTGAGTCTCAGTGGAACCGATTGCCTCACTCCTCCCACCAAGCAGAAGAAGAGGGGCTTGCTAAGGCTCTTTTATAAAAGATAGATTTGCCAGGAAAGCCTTGTTCTCCCAGAGGTATATTAAAACAGCCATGCATGCCCAGAGCTACAGCATTTGCTTCAGAAGGGGCATGCTTCTTGGAAAAATGAGAGCTTTTAGCTCCACAATGGTATGTTTGGTTTTTGTTATTTTTTATATATATCCTATTCTTATCCAAATCAATTACTATTATGATAGCTAATGATGACGCAGAATCGTCGGGAAAGATGTTCACTGGCAAAAAACAGCCTCAGTTTCAGGATTTGAAAAGAGCAGGCTTGAGCTCTGGGAAGTGAATACAGTTCTCTCCAGTACTCCACAGGCTCTGGGTTTGATTTTCAGTTCAAGCTGAGATAGAGTCATTACAAATGAACGAGAACAAGTGTGATTTTAGGACACCTTTGTGTTTTTTGTATTAGCACTCTGGCTGGCAGTGTGGTTGGCCTGAGTTAAAGAAACTCCAAGGCTAATCTAATTTACACTTTGATTGTCAAAAGTTGCTCTGGCAGCTGAAAATAGCGACATCTGTCAAGAGGGCAAATCCATCCCTGTGTGGTTTTTTTCTGGTCACATAGCCTGGCATAAGAGCATATGCCACCTCAGCTGCTAGTACTAGAGACTGAAGCTGTCATGCTTTCCCTTCATCAGCAAGCCTCCAGTCTCCCAGCCATCTCTTGGTGCATCTTCTACAATGGATGCAGCAGTCGTGAGAAGCAGAGGTCTGTGATGGCTTTGCCTCATTCAGAAAAGTTTCACATAAACAGGACTTTTCTAATATTCAGACTTTTCAGGCATGTGCTCTCTTATAATCAATTCAGCATAAAGAGACCATTAAGACATGGACAGCTAAGAGCCCATTCTCCCATCTTGAATCTAATGTGACCATTTCTCTTGTATGCCAGTAAATGAAGCTGTTTGTATGTATTAACAATATTTTGATGCAAAAAAATAAAATTAAATCTTCTCTTCAAATAATGTTGTTTCTCTTCTATCTACTTCTTATTTCTAATTCTCCCCTCAAAGTCTGGGAGTATATTTTGTCACGTATTTGTGGCTACCTGAGAGCTTGCTTTGGTCACTCTGGAAAGTTAATGCATCTGAGCTTACAAATGCTGCTAACAGGGATGGTTCCAGCTTAGCATGTGTTAATGCTGTCGACTTCATTTTCTGAGTTTGGAGATTGAGCAGAACAGATTCGTGTGTTATATGATAAAGATCTGTGAATCCATGAGAGCCATGAAGAATCTGTATCAGGGCCAATCACCTTCCCTTCCAATACAAGAATTAAAGGTCATACATTAAAGTGAAAGGAAGCAAACTCTGTTTTAGCAAATGACAGTGTTTTATCATAGTGTCTAGCTAAGCTGCAGAAATCCTTTCCACATGATGTGGGTGTACTAAAAGCTTACAGAAGTTCAAGGGGAGTCTAGTGAAGTTCACCAGGAAGAGAGATAAAAGGCTGTTACTGAACACATAGGAAAACATCCAGCTCAGGAACTCAGGGAACCTTTGGTAGCTAGAGGCCTAGAGGTTACTTAGGTCAAGTGTCATTTGTTTTCTCTTTTACTCTTCCTTAAACATCTGATTTTGGCCACTTTTACAGGCAGGATGTCGGATTAGATGTGCTTTTGGGCTGATCCATTGTGGCTGCTCTACGTTATATTATGTTACACATTATACTACAGATGCCTGCAATATGTTTGTGAGATACCCTGCGTTCCAGTGTCACATGCAATCTTCAAAGGGACTTCTTCTTGCCATAGACTGTGGGACTAGCCTAAACTGGCAAGCTGAGATTTTTAACTCTTAATTAGCGAAAACTAGACTAAGTGAATTCTTCCCTGCATTACATAAACATTTCCCAGAGCAAAAAGTGTTTCTAGTTAAGGGAGACTTGGCTAAGAAAGAGATTGCTCTCTTGTTGTGTTCATAAAATTCATCTTCACTAATAAAGCTTTGCAAATAGGAACCTTCTCAAGGAATGAGCCCTAAATCAGTCTGAATAACCTGGATCAAAACTTATATTTTAAGTTAGCTAACTGTTCATAAGCAGATTTATATACTATCCAATCAGCTCTAGATTGCTCTAAGCTTTTGGATTTTGGGGAATATGAAGGATATATAGATATGAATGTTTTTAATTTGTCTATGTCAATATAAAATCCATCACTCAAAGACACTCCTCTAGCAATGTGATCTGAAGAAACTGCTTGGGTAACCTTCTTTTACACATATATTTAGCAGTCACCTGAATTATAAACCATTTTATATTAAATAAGTAATAAAGTATAATTTACACTAAATTAGAAATTAAATGAAGTTACTAATATAAATCAGAATACTCCTCTTCAGTCTTGTATTTCTCTATGAGAACACTCAATAAAAAGTTCACATGACAATGTAAAGGGGAAATACAGTGTCTTTACATAGCTTGATTGCCACAGATGTATGATATTTACTCTCAGCTGGGAGTAGACAAGCACCCTATATCTTAGAGTATCTTAGAAAATGCCTTTTGATACACCTGGCTGACCCATTCTTTGCTGGCGACTCTAAGTGACAGGGGAGACAATGCTATTACTCTTTTCATCAAAGGTCTCATAGTATTGGTTGAATGCTGGCATAGTAATGAGCTTTAGATGCAGGTGGAAAGACTCCAAACTTTGGAGGCCGTATGAAGTGTTATTGGCTAATTAGGACACGTGTCTTCCTATAGTCATGCAGACTTAAACTGATACAGGGCAGACCTGGAGTGGGATAGGACGTGCTTCAGTATAGATTTATTGGCAGTAATTCGCTTTGCAACTGTTCCAGGTGTTTTACAGCTCTTGCTCTGCTCTTTCAGTTTTAGAAAGTGTTGGATTGGCAGAAAGTGTTACACATAAAAAGTGTGTTAGAAACCTGTTAAGAATAGAAGCCAGGAAAGACTCCAAAGTTAGGAAATGATGGAAATAAGGTTGTATTGCATATTTTTACTGCCCTTTCTCTCTGTGTACATTACACAGTCCTTAATTGTAGGAACACATTATGTTTTCATAAGATCCCAATCTCACTTAGTGCTCACTGACTGAGCAGCCAGTCAGTATATAGTTTTCATTCTTCAATGTCTAACCGCTCATTTATTTCACAGTCCTGAAAATCCCCTTTAGAGTTCCCTGTTGTGCTTATCAATGTGATATGTAGTGTTTTCTAGACAGTAATAAGTTTTTGCATAAGCAAAATAATATATTTTTCTCCTTTAAGAAATATCTGATGTACTCTTATGAAATTTGAAGACAAACCTTTCTTTTTTTTTTTTCATACTGAAACAGACAGTCAGCAGGGAAAGTTTCCAAATCAATGGTTAAAAGCTGGCCAAATTATAAGCAGCTTAAGAGATTGTCTTATGATGGGGCATGTCAAGTGACATTCAATCTAGAAATAGTTACCAGGGCTTAATGAGAGCTACCATGCTTTAATACACTGTTTATGTCACCCTGCAGAAGACCAGAGTCTATTGAATCTTGTGCATTTGTAACATGAGAGGCATTGCTGATGAGTGAAAATAGTGTCCCATTCCTCACTCTGATGCACAGTGGAAAAAGCACGGTAAATCATACAAGCAGCTGAAAACCCAAGCAAATTAAAACTGTTCATAAACTCTCCATAATAAAGGTCTGAGTTTTGGTGGTAGTGGTGGTGATGGTTTTGTTATTTTTTTTGTTTGTTTGTTTTTGTTTTGTTTTTTACGGGGTTTTGATTTGGTTTGGTTTGGTTTGGTTTGGTTTGGTTTGGTTTTTGGTTTGGTTTGGTTTGGTTGTGGTGGTTTTTTTTGTCTGCTTCAGGAGCCAAGTTTGGTACTACTCTAATTTACAGATTAAATTAATGAGAAACAACTTTTCAAGCTCAGAAAAAATTTTCCCCTTGTAAGTTTATTACATAATTTTCCATCATGGTGCCCTTACTGGTAGCACAATGAACTTTATTTTAAAATAAACTTACCAGGTGGAAACCACAGCACCATCAAACTTCTCTATTTTTTTCCCAAATTCCAACCTGAACATCAAACAGTACATTCAGTTGCTAATCTTTGATGTTTTGCTCATAAGCAGAAAGATCTGCTTTTTGCCTTCCTCATTATTGGTATCTTTCTGGAGTTACATTGGAAATACTTTATGGTTTCATGAACGTGAAAGACCAATGCCAATTTTTATTTATCATTGCGCTCACGCATCATAAGCCATCAATTAGAACAGTCAGCTAATTCTTTAAAGATTAACTGAAGACATTGGTTGATATATGACATGCTGATCAAATTGCACAGCACTTATTGGACAGTAATGCATCTGAGCAAATCAGTAATGATTTTATAGAGCCCCTGTAGAAAATTCAATATATGTGTAGTGCTTTTGGAGTTAGTTTAATAAAATTAGAGTCTTAAAAGAAGATAATAGTAAGGTATTTATTTCAGAAAGGAATAAAAAAACAACACAAGATGGATAAGTTTTTCTAAAATATTAATCTTAAATCATCTCTAGACAAATACCATGCTGAAAGGCCCTATGACACATCCTGATTCCTTGTGTGTGAAGAGAGATATGTTCCCCTCCTGAATAGTGTACAGTTTCTGTGTAATAACTTCATAATAAGTCAGTCGTTCATTGAACCAAGCAAGAGAAAGTGGTAGTGTTCTGTTATATGAGAGTGATGGCAATCTGTTTCTCCAAAGTCTGTGTTGATCCTATGCTTCAATTATGCGATTTATGTATTTTTTTTAGTATGGGGCCAAGTGTTCCATAAAAGGGCATACGCATTTTCACAGTTGTATTTATGTACAACAAGAGCTCCTAACTCTCTAACATACTGTTTGCATACTCAGATACTAAATAAGTGAATGTAGTTGCAATGATCCTGAACATATCTTTTAGCATAGTTAAATATGTCTCTTCAGTTACTCGGCCTTAAAGAGAAGAATCTTATACTTTCATACATTGGTAGTTTACTTATAGCATTCAATATGATTAAGAATTAATATGACAAAATGTCACTTCTTTAACTTACCATGTGGTAATAAATATTTCTCTTTCTGAGGCTTGGTTTCCATCCACCTTTATTTCAGTTGTTGTACCCAGTGTCCATTGTGACTTTATACACTTATTAAAGAGCTAAGTTGTTCCGTTGTGCTGGATTTTACACATATCTGTGGCAAGGCTGTGTTCTTTTCTTACTCTTTCACACAGAATACACCAGATTTCTCCTTCATTAATCCCAAGTCAAGTCCATATATCTGGTGTTCCTTCTTCTGTTGGTATAAGGAAAGTAGAAGGAATAAGCACGACTGTAGTCCTCTCTTTCTCGCACTTCTAGAATAGGTTCCCCTTGCAATCCCTTCAAAGAATAATGCAATAGTATGCTCTACCTACCTTAGATTTCATGATTTTACACAGATTAACTGTGAATACTCACGTTTATACTAGTATAAAATGCTGATCTCATACAAAGATAATTTCAAAATAGCAAACCCACAGCTGTGTCTTGGGGATTTAGAAATTTTTCAAGACAGCACAAAGAGATGGCATTTGGAAAAGCAAATGTTGAGGGTGTTGGAAAAGATATTTTAATGTTGTCTTTAAAATGTCATATTTAACTTCACGGTTACCATTTAAATTGCTAGCTACTGCAATAATGTGGTCAGCAAACACCAGCTGGATGCATAAAGTTATACAGTATTCAGCCACGATATGTGTAGAAATATAACAACATCCATTACCAAATAAGCAAGTTTTTACTTAAGCAAAACATCTCAATAGAGAAGTTTCTCTTGTTACATGGGGTGTGCCACGTAGACCAAACATATGTTGTGTTTGTCACTTTTCAGTGTGGGTTTGGCATCTGACTAAAAAGCTGTAACAGATGAGGCTGAAAAGGTATCATCTCCCTGTCACTCGGCTTGTCCTGTGTTGTCTATGTCGTGGGCTCTGCCAAGGAAATGCAAGATATGCAGCCCCCTCCATTGAGTGCTGTGCTCTGCAGTGTTTTAACAAAAGATTTCCATGAATTTCCCTCTCCTGCTGGCCAAGGCTTTTAAAGAAAATAGCTGTGAGTGTGAAGCATCAAATAAGGATTTTTCCATGTAAATGAAAATTGAGGTTTTTTTACAACTGCAATCAACAGGAGGGGCAAGACACCTGGTAAACAGCTTTATAGCAGTTTGACCTTAGTAAAAATGTTTCAGTTTGATTGTGAAAGAAGTTAATTGGCTATATTGATTAATGTGCAGCCTTCATTATGTACAATTGCTGAGTACCTGTTAGTACCAAAGGATATCTTTCTCAGTGGAGAAAATTTATGCATTTTTCAAAGCGTAACGAATCATGCAGAAAAAGCACCCTGCTATGTGGATTTATCTGAGAGGACTATACACCTTTGGGGAAGTGATTTAGCTGATTCAGCAAAGATAGTGGGCTTCGACAGAGGAAAATTGCTCTAATCCTTCTCATTTTATTTAACTGCAGAATTTTAGTATATGACCTGCAGAAATCAAAGGAAAAGGGACAGAATATTGATAAGTTTCCAGATATGATAGCAATGAAGACTATAAATCCTTTGACAGAGAAATGTTTAGAATGCAAAATGATGAGAAATGTCCAATGGCACTCATTTTAGAGAAAATTGTTGAAGCTTTTACTGTTTTTTATGCCTTCTTGAAATAGACTGATATGTGACTACTGCATGCTACGGTATAGCTTATTTGTCATCTACAACCTGATGCACTAGCAAACTAATATCATAAAAACAAGAAGATTGATAAGTATTTTTTCCCAGCTAGAATGTATAATTTATCTACTTTCACTTCCAGACTTGCTTCCCCAGGACAAATAGACATTTGCACATGATGCAATAGATTTTGAAGCTATTTGGTTTTTCTTCACTTATTTGAATGACAAACTTCCTCCTGCCTCTGGATTTCTACCACTTGCACAGCTTTCAACACTTTTGTACTACAGGATGAAAAAAATTTTTAAGGGTGTTAGGAATAGTCTATATTCCTTGAGATTTAGTTAATTAAAAAAACAATAATAATAAAAGGGTAATTTTGTTTACTTCCTATGAAAAATCCCAGCTCTCTCAGCCTCTCCTCACATGTCAGATGCTCTCATTCCTTAATCATCTCTGTAGCCCTGTATCACTAGATGTTTGTTCCTTCTCTTCTACTTTTAAAGGAGCTGTATTAGTCCTTTACACCACACAGTTTCAAAACCTATTTTAGTCTGAAATTTCCCTTTCAACACTTGTGAGGAGTGAACATTTTCACTTTTAATTATTACTTATTTCCCTTGCTTTTCACATGTAACCATACGTTCCTAGTTGCCAAACTGCCCAAGGAAGTTGGAAGCACTCCTGAAATGACTGGCTGATCTTTCAGTGTTCACAAGCCAATTTTTTTTTTTCTTCAAACCTCATTGGTGAGCTTGGGAAGAGAAATTATTTTTATGCCTCAAACAATCTGCAAGGAAGCCTTTACATGTAATTTTGAACCTTCTTCTCCATTTACAGGTTGTCTTTCCTCTCCAGACCAATTATTGCCCCTTTTGACACCAACTAAGCTGGTATTTAAGTAGAGAAAAATGAAGAAATAAATGCATGGTACTTGCCGATCATAAACTGAATGCGAATAACTGTAGTTTGTGAAGGTTCCCTACAAAACACTTGGAAACAATTCTTTGAGGTGTAAAGACATAGCTTCGTTGAGTAACAGTCCATCAAGAGCCACTAATATTACAAGAAATATGTTGCCACTAATAATACAAGAAATATGTTAAGTTGTCATTCAAAAGACCTTTATCAAACTTCTGTCCAAATCATGATTAATCAAAGATAAGGCAATGTTGTTACTAGGTAAATGAAAATCAATCAGATCCCGCCTTCCCCACTTCAGAGTGGCTGATGAACTTCACACATAACCAAAGAGTCTTATTCTGTCCATTTTCAGATGTTACTAAATTTTAGCTGTTGTGCTTGTGATAGACCTCCAGGATCAAGAAAGTAATCACTCATTCAGGCTGCTATATACCCAAGGTTTTGAAATGTATCTTTCCACACTGTCAATGGAAAAGGATTGTCACAGCATCTCCCATGGGAACCTGTATTATAAGGAACTATCCCAACGGGTTCAATCTGCAAAACCAGTTATGTACATCAGGATTGGAGATTAGCGTCAATAGATAATATCTGTGAAACACATTCATAAAGCATAAATCTTTGTTTTACAGTTAAGTGTAACTATACAGTTAACTGCTTTCTTAACTAACATATAGGTAATCTAATCCTATAAATAACACATAAGTGAATAATAAAATGTTTCACTGATATACATGCAAACAGGCTAATTCACAGTTAACCTGACTAGTATGAAGTCCATGTAGTAATGATGGGAACAATACATCATCTCTGGAATCTCTCATTCAGGCGATTCTAATCAATATTCTTAGCATCCCTGTAAATTACAAATCAGCAAAATGCTGAGCCAGGTGTAAAAATGCAATCAATTTTTATAGTACAGGTGGAACAGAGAATGAATTCATGTGAATCAATTTTTATAAATGTGGAAACTAAAAGATGAGTTCTCATCTATTCATTTGTGATTAGCTGTCTTTGAGGGGCAAGGATTTGCCACTTTTTCATTTTGTTATTATCTTAACGGACATAAGGGCTTCTACATGCAGGATAAGACTCTTCTAAAATGTAAATATGAAGTTACATTACACTATCCAGTATAAAATAAATGTACAAGAAATGTGAAAGATGCAAGTTGTTCAACTGATCACACACTGAGGAGAAAAATAATGTATAGTTGAAATAAATTAATTCACCTAAAACTGGTTTGTTTCTTCATAAGATATGACACATGCAGCTTAATGAGTGACAATGGAAAACAAACTTCTATGTGCCAATGTTTAAGGAGAACTCATTTTAGAACTTATCCTGTCTATATAATATGAGTAATATATTAATAATTTCCATGATTAGAAGTATATGCATGATTTTTTATGGGGCTTGGAAGAGTAACTTAGATGTATTAGGTTTGGTGGAACAGAATGAGAATGTGAATCTAGAACTGTCTGTCTTTCAGAGAGTTTATTTAAACCATGTATGAATTCACATAAGCTAAATCAAATTTAGTAAGCCTATTTATCAGTAATAAATGTTGACGTGTTACTTTTTGAATCTTTTCGTTTTACTTGGCACCGCCGCATTATAGAAGACAATTTGTGTACTTGAATTTTTCTGTGGAGAATTAAACTATTTAGTGTGAGTGACTCCCCTCTCTTCTTTTACTGCATGCTGAATTATTTATTCACTGATTTTGCATTTTGAAAGTTCATTTGGTTTTAGTTATGGTATGCTGCAAATGTCTATATTGTGACAGTCTTTGGAGTCTTCTCTGAGAAGTTAAAAATTATGTTGCAGTGCTTTAATTTCAAAATGACTGTTACAATGAAAATATCAGGACCAAGTTTTTCTAAAAAGATGATTGGTCGCAAATCTTATATACAGTAGCTTCACTTCCTTCTAGGAGTTGAATAAACATCAGTTATCTTGGACTCTGTTTACATCCTCAGATAAAGTGTCTGTCCTGTATACACCCAATCCTAAGCATATGTTCTTTCACCTTATCCAAGATGGATTTTATAGTCCCCATAATTTTAGATATAACTTTAAACTGCAGGGCCTCGGTAGGCAGCATTGTTATTACTGTAGGTTCAAGTGAGTTCTGATCTGTGAGACATTAAGACAAAATATTTTGTGTCCTTTAAAGCAAAATAAACCAGAATGAAAATATTTGAGGGTAAAATTAAAAAACAACAGCACTGTATATTGACAGTCTTTACAAACATTTATATCTAAAGCTTACTATTATATCTAAAGCTTACTAAACTTAACGTCCCCTGTTACAGTCATGTAATTTACTTTCAAACACCTACTGCAGAATAGATGTTTTGGTTCAAGTATCATACTGTGCAGTGCTAGTACAAAGACTTTCACCTTCAGATAAAATAAAAATTAGGATACAATTAATTTGTCGATTAAAAAAAAAAATAATTGTGACTGCTTTTTTGCTTGTATTTATGTCAATGCGTGCCTACATTTTCTTTTCACTGAAAAAAGAATTAGATTTCAAACACTGATATTTCATCAACTGCCTTCTTATGTCGTATGGATATCAAGAGCTTGTTGGACTATAGTTTAAGAAATGTTGCTCTACAGTGCATGCTACAATTTACAATGGAAACACTAAAGAAACCAGACTGGAGTCATAATGAGCATAAAATAACAGAGGTAATTTATTGTAGAATGCTACTCAAGATCCACAGAGGAAAACCAGCATCTTAGCAGGGGCTGACACCCTCCAGCTTTTTACTTCAGAATTCTAGATAAGAATTTTGGTTTTATATATGACAGCATGTTACTCTGTGCTCCAAAGAAGAAAAATGGTATCTTAAAACAAGAAGTAAATTAATAAATGTCTTGTTCTGTTGATGCGAATGATGAAATTTTCTACGTCAGGAAAAACACAGAAAAGTCTTCACCCAAATGCTGGTAATTAAAATACTTGTTAGGGTACTCCACCAACTTTATTTTCACACAATATAACTAATTTGAAGCAATCATACTTTCAATTAATTCCCCTCACCTCAGTTTTCAGAAAGGTAATGGAATGGTATATTCAGAAACTAAAATAATTATTCACATGCTGCATACGTGTTTTTAACACAGGCAGTGACATTAATGATGTCTTACACTTGTTTAGGAGCAAGCCCAACTATTATTTCAAACAAAATTTTTCATAATTTAGACCGTGGTTCAGCCTCCTTGGCTATTCTGTTCTTTGCCTATGTGCTGAAGCAGTTAAAAAGCTTAACTGATTAGATTCATCATAGCAACTGAAAGGTTTTTTGAACAGCTAGAAATTTTTAGCATTAAAGAAGAACAGACTTATTTATGTTCATTGAATTTCTCCTGAGACAAGAAATATAAAGACTGAAATGCAGCCATGTAAGAAAACCCTGTCACTAGATATCTGTGTCTTAACTAACTTTAAGAAATAAGAACAACTCTTATAAAACAGATTTTATTTAAAACTGAAGACAATTAGCTATCCAGTCCAGATAATGGACAGTTTTTTCTGTTTATTGTGTCAATTATACTGATTTTTGTTCATTTCTACATTAGACTCACTTCTCTCTCATGTGTTTTTTGTCCTAGAAACATGCAAATGAGTTAGTACCTTATAAGAAGAAGATTTGTTTTTTAAATCCTATTTAACTCCTTTTCTCTGTGGAATTTTGTAGTGGATTCTACAAGGCATTAATTGAAAATAAAAATAAACAAGCGGTACCTGATGTATTGTCTATTAATTTATTCATTTGTGACAGGTTGGTGACATTTCTGATATCCTAGAGTAGCCTTAAAAATACTTTGAAATTATTTCATTAATTTTTTGGTGGCTGAAAGGATCTGTTTTCCTCTTTATGGTGTTCTCAGTTAATTGGCATAACAGATTTGACTGAGGAAATTTCCCTTCTTCATTTCCCATACGTCTATATTCACTTCCTTTAGAGAAGAGTGTTTCTTGGGAATCAGTGTTTGCTACCTTTCCACTAAACCAAACTTTGTGCTCTGCATTCTGCTATGAAATTATACCAGTTGAGTTTAAAGTAATGAATAACATTTTCTCTGGTAATTCTTATTTACACATTAAAAAAAGGAGTAGGTGTTTCAGAGAATTTCCAGGTGAAATTCACTAAATTGCAGGAACATTTGAGAAATTACTGGGAAACAATGTAATGACAGTCAATTTGCATATAATGGTACGGCAAAGTTACAACAGTTGAAATTGGTATAATCTCGTTTAATGATTTTGATCATTTTACAGGAAAAATATTTCACAACCTGAAAACATTTTTGTTTTCTTTGATTTGATGGTCAGCGAAAATTCCTGGAAATTGGTGTTAAGTTGTATTTTTTTGGGCCCCAGATCCCATGGTAGCAGTCACCAAATCTCAAAATACGAGAGAATGCATGCATGTTAAAGACTCTATACATTTACTATTTGTCTGTTATTTGAATTGCAGGTGCTCCAACCTGGCATAAAAAATAAATTCTGTAGTCGTATGTTAACAAATCTGTCCCAAATAATTATCTTAAAATGATAAGGATGTAAATTAAATTCTTCTCTACTGTTTTGGAGGAATCTTCCACTCAATTCAACTGTCAAATTAAGTAAAATGGCAGCATAATTGATTGCAAAGTAGTCCTTAATAAGTCCTTAGTAATCAGTATTTCAACTGTCAGTCTAATTTAGTGTGACTGCAATGCTCATAATTATAAGAAGTTTTAGAGCTGTACTTAACAACTGGAGAGGCAGGGGGGCCACAGAATGCTTCGGTGAGTTGTCAAGAGATCAAAAACATTTTAAAATTTGAATGTGCTTTCAACCACTTTACCATGTAAAAGGAGTATGTTAAATGTCATCTTTAAAGGCATCTCTGTGATAATAGTGTGCACCCAACGAGATGTGAATAATACAATAATTTGCTGCTATTTTACTAAGTGATATGATAATGGCGCCACAAAGAGCCACAAAGCCAACAGCTCCAGAGACACTGGGACTGCAAAATCACAAAATCACAGAATGTTAGGGATTGGAAGGGACCTCGAAAGATCAGAGCAGAAACACCTAGATGAGCTTACACAGGAAAAAAGGCAGGCCAAGTGGAGCACTGCTCCAACATTGCTCCCTTCACACTTTTCTCATCTGGGACACCCATGCATGTGGGGACCTGAGCCCAAGTACCAGGATGCCATGAGGTTTACTGTTATGGTTTGGGTTATGGTTCCAAGAGCCACAAAGCCAACAGCTCCAGAGACACTGAGGCTGCAAAAGGCCTGCCAAGCAGAGCATGGCAGTGTGCCAGCACTGCTCCCTCCACACCTTTCTCATCTGGGACACCCATGTACCCTGGTTTCATTCCAACTCCTAGCACCCCTGCAGTTCTCAGATACCCACCAGCAAATGTGTCCCTCCCTCTGCCAACAGGTCTCTGCAGCCCAGTTCCAGGTGGAGAGGATGCAATTCCCCTTCTCCCCATCCCTTCCCATCCCCTCCAACCCTGCCTCGGGGCAGGTCTTCTCACTAACACTGTGCTGACCATCACACATACGACCCTAATGGCAAGATTGCTTCCAATCATAGCTAGAGTAAAATCCACAAAGGGACGTATGCCTCTGACACTCCACTATGTGCACATTTTCACATATATTTCAACACAAATAAGAGTTCCGGGGTGCTCTGAAGCAGATTTACTTTGTTGCACTTTACCAGTGTTTTGGAAGAAGAAAAAGACTTGAAAGTAACTATTTACTGTCAAAGAGATAAAGGGATGGCATATGGAGAATGAAAACCAGGGGCTCTTATATTTTGTTTTTCAATCAAAGCCTTGCAATTCATCATTTGAAGTATTCTTATAACTATCAAAATATATTCCAAGTGCTTTTCACCACAAACGTTGATCATTACATAAGCATTGCAAACTTAATAAAGATTGTACCTGCAGTTCCATTGCCTGTAGCCTGGGGATGTGAGAAATATGCCTTTGTGGCACACACAGAGTGCAAGCACACCTCAAAAAGCCACTTTCCAGGAGAATTCAGAAGCTTTATACAAATTCTTTCAAGTGATGAAAAATGTTTAGACCATTGAACTGCAGTAGGAACCAATAAATGCAATATCATTAGAGTTACAAATTCTTTTTTATTTTTATGTTCTTTTTATATTTATGTTACAAGGCCTGAATATTTAAGGACTGCAGGGCAAAGATGTAATCATTCTTTGAAACAGCAAGAAAAAAAAATATGGAGGAAATAAGACTTCACAAAATATGAAGAAAATTCAGAGAGGATTTACACAGAGGAGCTGGTGTGTGTTCTCCTCTAGCCCTTGTATAATGCGTACATTGTGGTCAGATTCCCCAGTTTAATAAGTTTCACCATTCCTAGTATTTCCTATGCCTTGGATTCTCAACCAAGTAATTACATGAGAACTGCAGCTTTAATTTCTTGAGAAAAAAAGTATTTTTCTAGTCCTTTGAGATGACTAAAATTTCCCAAAAGAATAAACCACACATTAGAAGAAACAAAAACTCTGTAGTTTTTAAACAATTCTGCATTTTGCACAGATGCACTCCTGTACTGACTGCTGTGCAAAACTGTTATTTATCACTTCAGCCCATGGTTAACTCAGCCAAAGGGCACAAAACAAGAAAGTGTAAATTATATTGATGTGGGCTCTTTTACAAAGCCTGTCAGACTGGCTTGCACCTAATTACCAATGTGTGGCTCACACCATTTCATAGCACCTCTTGTCTCAAGTTGCAGTTTCCCAAGGAGGATTCCTTCCTGAGCTGGAAGGAGATGGAGGAAGGAAAGGATGCTCCGTGGAATGTATCCATACAGGTGATAATGCAAAATTGAGATCTCAGTTCATTAACACCTCATGTTGCTAGATCTCCCATTTATTTTCCTTTGATTGTGGTGAAGACTTATTACAAAATCGATGAATCACAGAGCAAAATAATATTACTACAGTCCCGATTCTATTCAGATCTGAAGCTACTCTGCATCTAGAAGAGCCCTGTAGAGCTTGGACCTTCTCTAATTTATGCTGTGATCAGTTTGTAGCCATGAATCTATCTCCATTATTCCACTCACTTCAGAAATACAATCCAAAATACACAGTGGTTAGGTCAAGATTTTCAAGTAAGCCTCTCACATTTACAGGAATTTCCTTAATATATTTAGGCTCTCAATAAATTTTGTAAAACCAGTAGGTTTTTGATTGAATGAAACAATTAACAAATAAAAAGTGTGTGAGTCAGCAGTAGCAAACTGATCATAATGTTGTTGGGTTCATTACGTGCTTATAATGAGATTTTAGTTTAAATCCAGGTTTAGTTTAAATAAATTAATCTGAGATGCCATGGTCTTGAAGCAACTTTTGTAATCTTTAATATACATTCAGCTCTTGAACTGAAATAAATGATATTTTCAGAACAGTGTCTTAATTAGGAATCCTCAAACTGTTGTCTTGATAATCCTGAATTTCCATATATGCCATTGAAGATATTCTAGATTTCTGAAATATTTATTGTAAATTGTACTTATTTTTACCATTGTACAGTACTAAGATGGCTTCTTTCATACTGAGTGGGGAGACAGCACCCCTCTACAGTCTGTTATATGATTACTGCCTTAACATGCACATTTAAACACCTCACCTGCACAACAACTAGTAATCATCCTGTACTTCAAACTCCTTAGGGTACAGACACTTATTTTCCTCTTATGTTTCTCATCTCCTTCAGGTCCCTTTAGACTTATTTCTGTCTTTCCTCATATTTACAGCACCTTCCATTTTAGCATCACCTGTGATTTTTCTCGAAGAGATTTTTTTACCCTCTGTTCCAGAATTCAAGTTAAAATATTCTATACAATCTGTTCTCACACATGTACTCACACTAACATATAAGCATATATTTCCAGAAAAACATTAGCTCTATCTTTCTACTGCAATGCACTTTTTACCACCGGTTTGTAAAGGGGAAGTTTGTCCTCATTTGTTTGTTTGTTTGTTTGTTTTGTTTAATAGCATGGAATTGAGGTATTCCTTCTGGGAAACAACAAGGAAACCAAAAAAGACCATTTTGTATTATTATAAATGACATTCGGAAAAGACAGTCTAAAATAAAGAATTAACTGTTATGTAAACAACAGTTTCTGATGCCTTCTGCATGGACAATGGCATCGAATTATTGATGGAATACAATGGAGGAAAATGTAGGAGAAAACCTCATCGTGAATCAGCACTTTCCTTGGTTAAGTTCAGCAGTAATTCTTAAGTAACTGGGTCACTAGTAAATTATGACAACTGCAGTCAGGTCTGTGGTGCTGCAATTAGTAGCTGTTTGTGGAGCTCAAAACACTTCAAAACAGATAAACAAACTAAGGATCTGGGTTCTTTCCATGTAAATAAATACGAAAAAAGACAGATGTAGCCCTATAAATACATGACAAGCAGGCAAAATAGCCATTTTAAAATGCAGAGCAAGTAATATCAATTTGTAAGTTATCTGAAATTCAAATTTTTTTAAGAGCTTGCTGATTCCAAGAAAAGACAGTTAGCATTTTGATTATAGCTACTTAATTTATTGGCTTAATGCTGTATATAATCTTTCTGAAACAAATACACCAAATTAATAATCATACAAACTCCTGCAATGCTCCGAAAACAGGATTCACTGTAGCTCAGCGTGGTGCGTGTATATTTTTTTTTCCGAGCAATTAAACTGTATCCTTTAAGATCATTAAGGCTCAGGGTCAGACCAGGCTCTTTATTCTTTTAAACAGATGTTTGGGGGATCCTGGATGCCCTTTTTTTATCACCTTCTGCTAATTACTATCTGCCTATTTTCTCCACTCCCTGGCTTTCAAGCAGCCAGCGGGCCCCTGAATACCATCTGCTCAAAATTCTGGTCCCTGCCCTCTGTTAGACCTCACTAGACCTTAGTCTTTTTTTTCTTTTCCATTATGGAGATCATGCATGCATTAGGTGGGTCGTGTTCCTTTTGCTATACACAGTGGCACGTGCCAATGCCCTTGAGAGATCAGCTGCAGGGCTACATTTACAATTGGCTTGCTTCCCCCAAAACAACATTAAGCTTTTGTTCTCCCACTCACAATTTCATACAATTACAGAGATATAACTAATTGTCTGCTTTAGATTATAATGAAATTTTTAAAAATATTTTTAAAGCAACAGAGCTTAATTAAATAGAAAAAGGCTATTAAAAAATGCAAAAAATTACCATTTGTAACTAGCTACTTTGAATCTCTGAATATAGAAAGATTTCTCAGCTTCCTGTGAAGAAAAACTAAAACATTCCACTCATCTCAGGCACAAGCTATGCCTCTCCATCACTTCATTTCTGTAAAATTTTAACTAAGAAACAATTAATATCAAGCTGAAAAGAAAAGGAACTTAGTAACATTAAAGGGGAGTTTCTAAAAATGGTAAAAGGAATTCCCCCTGTAATAGAGTTCCCTCCTCGCTTTGGTTGTCACTGTCACCACACAAATTAGTTTGTGTTGGTCATATATTGCAGACTACAGAAAAGAGATTTAGGGAGATTTGAAAACAAAGAGCAGAGGCTGTTCCTTCCTGTACCGTTATTATGATTAAACCCTGGAGACCATTTTAAGACTATGTTATAATTTGCACATCTTTTGTACGACATATGAGTCTTTGGAGCATCCAACAGTTCACAGCTGGTTGACTGTTTTGCTTGAACAATTATAAAAAGGCGTTCTCTCCCACAGAAGAGATCTAGCTGAAAGCCTATGGATCAGCCTTTCAAAGCCAGTGGCAGTATCACTTGTCAGGATCAATAAAATCTTCGCTTACACTTACACTTTTTTGTATTCTGCTCTATTCATTTATAGAGAAAACGTATTTAAATTAATCTAGTTTCAACTGTATTTTCTTGATCAGTATAGAATGTTGTTAATATTCATACCAAAATTGATTGCTATTATCAACAAACGTTAGATCATTTCTGACTGGCAAAAATCACAGCTACTCAAAGCCAATTCTGTTGGAATTAACAAGGCTATAAATTGCATGAATGTATTTTCAACAGAACATACTATATTTGA